>NC_041385.1:647531065-647564881 GCF_002162155.2 Triticum dicoccoides | reverse complement strand
AACTCTCAAGAACCCACACACTATATCTCTCTAGGTTTGTATCTCTCTCACACAACCCCACGTAGGTGGTGTACGTATACAAGAAGAGAATAGGTGCACCATGCACGTACTCACGCTTCGTGCCCAGCCCCACCTGCGCGGGTACACGGTGGAGCTCATTTCTTTATGAAATGGCAGCCCACATGCTAATTTGAACGCCTGTAGCGGTTGTTTACCTAGGGAGGTCGTGTACCACACCTGCACGAAACAAAGTTCGACTTGCCGCGTTGCCGCGTTATTTTTAAATAAAGTTATAGCGCTCAATATCACGTATACAGAATATAAAACGATTTTTATGGAGAAAAAGGTAGTCCGCTCACTATATACAATGGAGCCTTGCGTGCCTGTTTTGTCGCTCTTCAGAGTATCTCACACAAGGCTGCGGTGGCCTCTCTCTCTCTCACCGTTGGTCACTAATCCGGCCGCATCCCGTCCACCGGGGGAAAGGGAGTGCGGTGGCCTCTCTCTCTCTCACCGTTGGTCACTGATCCGGCGGCATCCCGTCCACCGGGGGAAAGGGAGGAAGTGCATCGTTTCTCCGTTCGACAGCGCCGAGGCAGCACGTCCCGATCTGCGGAACATGCCATTCTCTCTGACCAAGCTCCGGCGTGGCAGGGCCTACGCCACCTGCTCGCAGATTCCGCCCGTCGTCGCTCACCTAGTTACGTCCCGATGACCTCCAGGTATCCCCTCCGACCTTGCTCCACTGCCCGTCTTCCCACGTCGCTACATGTGGATCTTCCATAGTTCTTTGCCCAAAACGTAGCTCGTCCAGCGTACTTTCCATATTGCATTCTCGTCCTCACACCGTTTTAGACAAACACAACCGTGTTGTTATCTTCCCTTAGGGCAAGGAATATGCTTCTTTTTTGTCGTCGCATGTGGCATCAACTGTTATTGGCCAGTAATTGTTTCCTTTCTACCTCTTTTTGCAAACAGGGCTATCCATTTCACCTTGTTGCTATTGCGACCTTTTGGTGAACTGCACAAATCACTTTTTTCTTAAGAGTGTTTTGTGCAGTTGTACTAAAATGTCACATGGGCAACATCTCTACATTTCAGTGCGACTGCACAAAGGGAGATTGGTTTTGCTCTATCCTCCTCATCCAACTCCGAGCCTAATCTTCTCCAACTAGTTAGTCTTAAGAGAGACTGCAAAGGTGACCGGCTTCTATTTATGTGTTTATTGTTTCATCAGCAGTCCTCTATTATCGTAATCACACTTAATATCTTTGGAACAGGGACGCTCAGCTCTATTTTAGTGGAACTGCACAAAATGATCGGAATGTTGCATGCTCCAGACAGCTACTTTTTTTCCCAACATGCCTTGTTGATTTAGACTCGTACTACCGCGCTTGGCTCTTTGCCTCTTCGTGAAGTCGAACAATGATGGTAGTCTGCATGTTGGGTACTATAGTGTATGCCTCTGACAATCTAACACCAAATGGACTGATGCATGTCCATCGATGGTAGGTTGCATTAGTCAAAAGGCGTAAGCGAGCTTCACCTTGTCCTGCAAGCTTCTCCTCGTTCTGCGAGTTGACGGGACACACCAAAAAGTAGTGCTAGTCCATACTCCCTCCTTTCCGGTTAATATGGCTTAATCTTTTTTTGCGGGTAAATGAGAGAGCTTTATTCATATATAAGCATTCTTAGGACAATCAGCCAAGACACTGGTCACTAGGAAGTGAGGTACCCCACAAAAAAAGAAGTAGGAAGCAAGGAGTTTCATCAAGCCAGCTCTCGGCCACATTCAAAGTGCAGCAAGCATGGTTCACATGAAGATGCGCTGCAAGGTTTGCTAACCTGTTTACATGCTGAATAACAAAAAAAGAGGAAATATACCGAGCGCTACTATTTGTAACAGGATATGAGCCAGAATTAAGCGAGAATTGTGGCGAGTGTTCCATGCAATCAACTTCCATTATCACATGCGAGAACCCTCGAAGAGAACCAAATGTGTTAAAGATTGCTTTATCACATTTCAAAATTATAATAAGAGTGCAGACGCTCCTCCATCCGATTCCTAGTACTCCCTCCGGTCCTTTTTGGTTTGCGCCTAAGAAAATTCAGTTTTTCCCTCAAAGCTCTGCGCCTTAGCTTCTTTACCCCGCTCTTTCCACCGGTATCCCTCCCATCTGTTTCGCTTTGACTGCATGTGCAGCCGCAGTAACTCCCAACTCTCTCTCCCATACCAATCGCCCCTTCCCAAGGCGTGCGCATGCAGATAGAGTGACACACATGCATGCATGGAAGAGTGAGACGCATGCAGACTTGAAAGAGAGAGAGAGAGATGCATGCAGCGCGAGAATTCCGGTGTGGGTTAGGCTCAACCAATGGTATGCATGCCTAGAAAAACTAACCCCAGCCTCTCTCGGTAGCACATCAGGGATAGAACTGTCCAATTTCAAACGAAACAATCGCTCCTTGGTATCCTGGCTTCACCTTAGACGCAAACAAAAGAGGACCGGAGGGAGTACTAGTACGTACCTTTATAGACTATATTAGTAGTACTAGTACTAGTAAACTTTGCGCTTGGTTGTTCGCCTATTCGGGAAGTCGAACAATAGTAGCACTAGTAGTATAGTGTATGCTTCTGGCAATCTGACACCGAATTAACTGTTGCACGTCCACCGCCTGAGCGAGGGAGAGCTTGCATTAGTCAAAAGTTTCTCCTTGTCCTGCGAGCCACCGCGCGCAAGTAATGCTAGTCCATACTGCCTCCTCTCCGGTTAATATGGATTAATTTCAAACGAGATAAATACACTGTCTATCACTGTATATTTGTAAAAATACGGTCAGTGGACTTCATAATACGCTCATTGCGCTCAATATATATATTTTACGGTGTTTATACGGTCACTAGCTCACTTTGACTGAGTATGTGTGTGCATGCACGTGTAGGTTGAGCACTTAGCGTGACCGTGTGTGTTCTGTCGTGTGCTCGGACATGCATGCATTAGGGTGTCGCACGCGTTTTTGCATCCATGTGTACGTGTGACTGTTGCATACACGTAGGGGGAGTACGTGTAGGGGCCACTAAGGAGCAGTCAAATCACACAGTAAGTTAGTCAGAAGAAGCAACCATCATTTCACTATTGAATGACACTTACGCAATATAAAATGGTTGATATGGAGAGAAAAAGAAAACCACTATATATACACTAGCAGGAGCCTAAGCTACAAGCCTGCTTGCTAAGGTTGCTCTCTTCAAAAGCATAGAACGACGGGCCTGATCCCGCAGCTGGGGGAAGGGAACAATGTTCTGCGTAGATGCGGTCGACATCGGCGAGGGAGAAAATCCATAGTCGGTGCGTCCCAATCAGGGGTCACCGCGGTATGGGCTGATGCCGCGTCCCAACCGCCCTTCTAGGTACAGCCCGACATCCTAGGTAGTCCATCTTCCTTTTGGAGCCGGCTTGCTCCACTGCCGTAGCTCCATCTCCATGTCGATCTTTCTCTACTTCTATCGGCTTCTACTTGTGATGAGTTTATGTCTCATGAACTAGTGCCAGTACTATTATAATCATACTTCTTCAATATCTTTGCCATCAGGGATGCTCAGGTCGATTTTAGTGGAACTGCACAAAAGCATCATATGATCCGAGGGTGCCAGCCGTCTTTCCTTTGACAGGTTCTACCTGGCCAGGGAATTAAATTATGTTTAGGGTTTAGGGTTTAAGTCGTAGTGACCCCATCAGTAGTTTTTCTTTCGTACACGCTCTCACAACTTGTTTCTTTAGTTGTGAAGTAAATATTGACTATGATATGTGAATCATTGAGATGCATCAGCATGCGTGTTAGTTTTCCTTTGTATTTGATGGAATGTTGTAACAGGCAACCTTGGAATAGGAATGAAAATGGAGTGGAAAGTTTCCGTTTTTCCAGAGAAAAAATGGAAACAAAGAGAAACCAACGTTTCGTTTCGTTGGATCGCGCATCGAGCAAAACCAATGTTTAAATCACGTCTGTCGTGTTCGTGTCTCACCCTCCTCCATGGCTCGACCCCACATGGTCGCTCGGCATGCCACTCACCGCAAACCGAGTATACGATAACTTTCCCGCCTGCTTGTTGATGGATCGCACCATGGAGTACTACTAGCACTACTGGAAGAGATTAACGAGTTGGGGGAGGACAGCTAGCTGTAGCACGGACTCCCAAGAACTTTTTACATGCATGTTGTAGCCGGCTATTGCGACCTTTGAACGTAGAGCAGCCGCGTGCACCCGGAAGCGACGCGGGCGACGCTCTCTCGTCCGGCGCGCCGCTTCAATGCCGGCACCAGTGAGAGGTCGCGTCCGCTCTGGCCGGGCATGAATGCGGCACTGACCGTTTCGGGCGGGAAGCACGCGCGGGTGATGAAGAGGGTTCGGGTTGGTCAGGACTGGCCGTGGCAGCGGTCCGGACGTGCACAAATAAGAGATGATGTACGTTAATATTGCTGCGTATATAATTAACAACGTAAATAATGTGCCAGTTGGACAAATATGATTGGAGATGGAGATGGAAATGGAATTTTACGTAAACACGGATATGCATGTCTATGTCTATGTGTGTGTGCGCGATGACTCTCGCGACTTGGAAGCGGGGGCGTGTTTTTTATCGAGTTTTCTTTCTTGGTACGTTAGAAAATTAGTTTGTCTAATTCACATCTAGATGTTATTTAAGGATATCACATCTAAGCTCCCACAAGTATATAATGTAGCAACAAGAAACAAAAAAAACTAGGACAAAAAAAATAGACCACAAACAGAGTGGACATCAACTTAGACATCTAGATGTGCCCTAGACGGACCCTTAAAAAATTGTCCGCCAGTTTTCGTTTCTTTTTTTCCGGGAACACGCGTATTCTATTTAAAACCACTGCTATGGAGAGATTGTTTTTACTCCATTATAGCCTCTTGTTTGATAGAGTTTCTCGCGTCTTGCTCTCTCTCCCTCTCCATATCAAAACAAGATGACAGTGTCCACTCTATCTCTCTCCTCACCGGTGGTCACAGATCCGGCCGAATCCCGTCCGCTGCGGGAGGTGAGGAGGTGCAACGTTGACGTTGTCGCCGTCGGCGACGGAGGGAGCCAATGCGCACCGTCCTCTCGGAGCCGGTGTTGGCACGGACGTAGATCCTCCGCGCCCTTGTTCGCTGCCGTTGTGTGGGCAGATCCCGCCCGCCCGCCTAAACGACATCTCGCCCACCTGAGGTATAACTTGTTGTACTGGTCCAGCTCCCCAGGTTGCGGCGTGCGGGTTTTCTTCTATGCGACTACTCCCCAGCTCCCCATGCATAGTAGCTAGGGTTCGTCGGCTGGTCCAACATCACCTACTAGTACTATTATAGAGGAAATGCCACTTGAAAAGTTGTCCTGATTTATTCCTTGGTGGAGGTATACATTTTGTTTCGACAAAAAGTACATGGTGGTTGTGCAGTCGTTGTCCATATGGTGGTAGTACTATCACTGGTTAAATGAAGAAATGCTTTTTTTTCTCGGGTATCCTGGTTTAGTTCCCATCAAGATATAATTATGATGCTTCTGTTTGTTGGTGTACTTTTCATTAACCCTTTTTATATTTTTGGAAACAGCGATGCGTGTCTCCATACCCGGGCATGTCTTCCTCAATTTTAGTGGAACTACACAAAATTGGATGGCCATTGTTGTTCCGCCTCACTGTCCTCTGCCACGTGGTTCTTCCTTCCTCGAGCTTGATTACTGAGAAGAAACATACCACAGTGAGGATTTGTCGAACTTCATAGGTGCCTCACCCAAACTTGATGCCAAATGGATGATGCATCACCACGATGACCTATCGATGCTCATGGTTGCGCCTCATGGTCGCGTCGGCTGGTGAAGCTGATCGATTTTCAATGAAAAACAAGCTGTCTTCCATCAGTGCTCTTTGCTTGTTACACACAAAGATGATATCCTTCGTCAGTTCACCTTGGTTGCGTTAGAGAAGCAGTCGTCTTTCACGTTGGTGCAATTTTATCACACAATTGGCTATGAACCAAATGTTTCCTCGAAGAAGGATCGATGTTGGTACTAAGAGCATAAGTTTTGTATTGATTTCTAAGCCTTCTCACAACTTTGTCTCCAGCTCCCCTGTAATTTTATTTGTCCAGCTATTAACTTTGATTTTAAAAATGGTGTGGACTAAAAACCCGGATGGACGTACTAGCCCTCCATTTTTATTTACTCCGCATATTAGATTTGGCTGAAGTCAAACTTTGTAATACTCTCAAACCTTTCCGATAATTGAAATTAAAATTCTTTATTTGTACACACTCTCACACGTTTCCGATAATTTAGCGCATGTGTGGTTGTTCACTTAAGGGAGGGTAGTGTACCACACGTGAAGGACATGAAGTGCGACCAGGACGCGTGGGCGTGGATCGTTAGTTCATCGGAAGTAGTACTAGTTTTCTTCACTGTACATTAAATAAGGAGTTTCGTTTTGTACTTACACAATTTAAAACGATTGTTATGGAGAGAATAAGAAAACCACTCCACTATATATTAGTCGTATACACACGAGAGTACTATATGGACGCAACTTCATTGACTTAGTGCGCCTGCCTTTGGGTTTATGACAGGTGGGCCCAAAATGTGGCTAGCTCACCTGTCATATAGCCAAAAGCAGATGGAGTGAAGGCACCGGAGCTCAGTCCGTACTACATTAGTATATATATAAGCGGGAGCCTCAGCGCTTGTTCGCTAGGGTTTGGACTCTCCACACGCTCGCCGCAATACATATATGTTACAGGCTGGAGGCTCAGTGTTCATTTGCTAGGATTTGCTATATTCACAATCTCTCACCCTCTCTTCACCAGATCTAAACAAGACTGCGTTGGCCTCTTGTCTCTCTCTCTCTCTCCCCTCACAGCTGGTGAAGGAGGCGTTCGTATCCCGTCGCACTTGGAAGGGGAGGAGGTGCAGCGTTAACTCTATCGCCTTCGGCGAGGGAGGCAATCCACTATCGGCTGCGCTGTTCTCTTTCACCCAGCGCCTGTGCTGGGAGGGCCACCGACCCCTTCTTCCTCACTGCCGTACGTAGTGTGGGCAGATCCGGCCTCCCGCCGCACGCCTTGCCACATCCCGACGACCGTAAGGTATAAGTTTCTCTGAAACCGTCATTGCTCTAGCTGCCTGTGGATCTTTTTCGATCTGTAGTTGAATCTTGGTCTTGGTTCAAAGAGGAAAGAAAGGTGCGGTGGGGTGGAGCATGAATCTAGGACGTGGTTCAATGAGGAAAGGAGGGAGGAAAAGTAGTATAGACTGGCTATCCAGCCACTTTGTTGGTCGAAAAGGGAAAAAGGGGGTAACCCAATACACACATCTGTAAGGAACCGATCTCTTTGTTGAAAAAGGAAAGAAACTGGGGGGGGGGGTCGGGTAGTTTGTGCAGGACTAGATTTGCTTCCCTCACATAGGAAAAAAGTTCAAAGAGAACAAATATGGGACCAACACAGATATGCTGCTTGGCTACATACTCTGCATCACCCATTTATACGTGTGGACGCACATGGTGCTAGCATGTCCCATACAGCTATTTTGCTGTTGTTAATCTAAGAATGCCGCCGGAAAATTGAAGTAATGCCACTGTTAAAAGTAAATTACATTTTTTAACGAATGTTGTTTCAAGAGAGTGTCTCTGTTAATATGAATCAATGCAACCGTTTTAGAAATGCTACTATCCTACTTTGTTTTCCATCCAAGATAAGTTAGATGCTTCTTTCTGTCACCGTTTGTTTCATCCTCCTTTATCGACAAGTAATTGTTTCCTTTTTTGCCTCTGTTAAAACAGGGGTATCGATTCAACTTGTTGCTATTGCGACATTTTGCTTCACTACTCGAAACACTTATGTTTTAAGAGTGTTTTGTGCAGTTCAACTTGAATGTCACACCGGTGACTTTGCTTAATTTGGTGGAACTACACAAAAGGAGATCCGAGATTTCTTTCCAGTGTTCCTATCGAGTTGTTTCAAATCTTGGTCTCAACCACATGATATCTATTCAACTTGTTGCTATTGCGACATTTTGCTTCGCTACGCGAAACACTTTGCTTGATTTCAGTGCAACTGCACGAAAGGAGATTGGATTTCCTATTTGTGTTAGCTGATTCGTATTTTATCCTGGTGTTCTCATGAAAGGTCAGTACAGGCCTTCATCCACATGATTGTGTAGTGTGCTTTGAGATGTTGTGCTACATGTATTGGTACTGTTTTAAATAAATGTTGAATTGAAGCTATTGTATTGCTGTCTTTTCCCATTAAGTAGTGAACAAAAATGGGACCAACCCAGACATGATGCTTGTTGCTTTGTTACAACAAACTCTGCATCACCCCCTTTATAAGTAGATGGAAGCACATATTGTTGTTGCGCCCACTCTCCCCAGGAACTGTTTATTCTTTTTGTTAATCTAATGCCGCTGGTAAAATTAAGCAATGCCACTCTCAGAATTAATTAACTACTGAATCTTAGTTCAAAACTGCAACACTTGTTAGGAATGGTACTATCCTGCTTTGTAGTTCTTTCTACATGTTTAACCAAGGTATTGTTAAGATAATGTCTCTTTAAAAATGAATTAGTTGCATTGTTTTAGGAATGGTACTTTTCTGCTTTGTCGTTCTTTATACATGTTGAAACAAGGCATTGGTAAGATAATGTCTCAGTCAATATGAATGAATCACACTGATGGAGAATTGCTACACTCCTGCTTTGTTTCCCATTAAGACAAGTCATCAACCATTATTTCTCAGTAATTGTTTCCCTTATACCTATTGTTGCTTACAGGGATATCAAAATTAAAGCTCGGTTTTATTCCGACTTCGATTTTAGTTGAATTGCACAAAAGGAGCCAATGTGTCCAAGGCAAACTGCTGCGTTACTGGGTCCAGTTGGTCGTTCCACTTTGCAGAAAGAAGCAGTCACTGGTTGGGGTACATTACAGAAGGAATGACCGAGAAGCTTTACAGAGTATTATTAGACACCGGTAACATGACTAGTCTGCAGAGACCATTGGCAATTTAACAACACGTGGAGTGCCCTGGGCAAAAAGTGCCCAAACAAGTACAAGAAGCTACGACAAGACACGATCATAGGCATTACATATTTTGAATGGGAAAAGCTTGTCAACGTTTAATCATTGATGTTAGCAAGAAGACGTTAGTTTAATATATTGGAATTGGAAAACCTTGTCAAAATTTGCTCATTGATGTTAGCCAGAAGACATGCATTTGATATTTTTGAGTTGGACGCCCTTGCTATGAGCAGCGTCAAGTGTTTTTTCCTATTCCTGTGTTCAGTTTAGAAGTAAATAGTTACTCTGCTGAGATATTCCTGTGTTAAGAGTTTGTTCTGAATATTTTCTATGTAATGCCATGCCTTGTGTTTGATTGCAAAGTTGAGTTTGGAATGTTGTGGCATGCGACATCACGAGCTGTTCACCGTGCCTCCTGAGAATAATGCTTCGTATTGTTTTGCATGTCGATCTAATGCGAGTGATTTGCTTGTTAAGAAGATCACCCTCTTCTGTTGTTTCCGTGCGTAAGAAGTTCATCGTTTTATGTTTCATTCATAGCCTATACAACATGTCGGGTAGGTTAGACGTGAAACCATATGATCTTCCGACCAACTCATGATATTAGGCCGTGATTGGATCATCGTTTTCCAACCAAAAAACCGCTTGTAAAACTGACGCTTGTAAATTAAAGCAGATGGTCTCGAGCGAAGGCGCTTGGTTGGTCGATTTCGACTAGTAAAATATCGGAAGTACTTCACACACGATAAAAACGCTGAACGACACTTGGACGATTGCTAATCCAGCCGTTAGCTGCTGTTTCAGCCTTGCCCGAGGATGGCATGATACGCACGTCATGCATGTATCGTATGGTAATGTCGTCCATATAGTAGTGCTCGCAAAATATACATTGGTCTCTCAAATTACATGCGTAACCCGCCGGTTTTACTTACAGACCTCGGGCCTTCCGATGACGAGTAAATTACACTTGTATGTTAATACAGGTTTGAAATAAACCAGAGCTCCCAAGCGCGGCCTTACCGTTTCATGCTGTCTCAGTTTCTCGAAGGTGCTCATAGGTGTCCGATGATCCTGGCTTCCTGAATGAGCAGCGGGCGCTGTGTCAGACCTCCGTAGGGTCCGCGAGGCCCTCTCCATTGTCCTTCGAGTTGTTGCACTCGCCGTGGCACCAAGCATTGTTAACATGGTCAACGAACATGAGGATTCAGGAGATGACTTTATTTTGACTGGATGACATTAGGGACCCACTAGGGCCATAGCCGTATGTACGCAAGTGCCTCCTTATTATGTACAACTATTTTTTTTTTGCTTTCTCTTGGTTTCCTGACATCACGGTCCCACACCATTGTCAACCTATGTAGTCAATATAAACGAGAGAATTGCACAAGGTGCGGCCGACAGCTAAGACCAAGCAGCTCGAGCAGTATTTGTGTTTTTGAGGCGTGAGCACTGCAGAGTTTTTCTTGGCGATGATTTCGTTGTTGTTCAGAGGAGAGCAGGGTATTAACTGGGCGGGCTGTGGCCCGTCTAGCCTAGGACAGATATCCAGCCCAGATACTACTTTTTTCAAGATGAAAATGGCTATCCTAGCTATACGTCTTTATGAGGAATACCCAGGCAAGGTCAACTTGTTATTCTCCGCCCCGCTCGGCTGCAAATCTTTCCTAGGAGGGATGCATTAGGCTTAATAGGAAAATGGGCTTTAAAAATAATAAATGGGATGTAATTATAAAAACTGGGCAGTAACTATAAATAAAATGCACCAAACATGAAATTAGTTTATAAAATATTATTTATGGATTTTTAAAATCTTAAATTTTCATTGTTGCTCGCGTAATGTTTCGTTGGATTTTTATGTAATACAAATTTCGGGATAAAAATATTTCGGATCCCATCAAAATGTGGGAAATTTATTGAATTCTGTCTTCAATGGTTGGTTGAAATTATTAATCGTTGTCCTAGCTAGAAAATGGGCTGTACTTTTAACAAACTGGAAATGGGTTGTTGTAAATTCCATTAGAATTCAAAAATGGGCTATACATTCTTACAAAATGCAAATGAGCTATAAGTTCTCTGCCACACACTTGTGGGCCTACTAAGTGATGCGTCCCCTAAAAAAATAGGTTGACGCGTATGCAAGGCTTTGTCAACTTATTATAGTCAACACACGGTTCTAGCAGCAGTCGCCGTTGGATATCTATCCAATGGATGTCGTGCTTCTTCTTCAATCTCGGATATTCTTAGCTTCGGCCGCCCAAAAAATGATTCCTCCCCCTGACATCTGGGGCACACCATTTCGGAGGTTGACCTGTGGGCCTACTAAGTTGGAGCGTACCAAGGGCTTTGTCAATTTAGTCAATATAAACGATTCTAGCTTCAGTGACCATACGATGTCCATCCAACGGCCGTAGTGCTTCTTCAACCTCTAGTCTTCTTGGTCCAGCCGCCCAAAGCAGCATCGGTCGTGCCACGTGCTCCTGCCTCCCATGGCCGGCTGTGCTGCCGCGGGGCCTCACCGCCCCCATACCACTCCCACCGCTGGCCAGGCCATCCCTCCATTCACCCACACCCCCTGTTATTCTGCGGCGATGGCAGCCTCACACCGTAGCCGAACCAGTGAGCCCTCGTACTCCTGTCCGCACGGGCTTCCACTGCTGCATCTTCCCCGGCCCCGCGTCGTCCCCTTCCTAGGCGTCGCCGTCGTCCACCGCCCTGGTGCTCTCGGCGTGGCGTGGTCAATGACCGACTTCCATCGGAAGAGTACTGTACGTGGAGAGGCTGATAGTTGGGTCCACGGCGGCTGCAAGGAAGTGCCTCCTTATTATGCGCAAAATAATTATTCCTCCACCTGACAGTAGGGACCCACCGGATGGGCCACCTTATTTCGCGAAAAAACATTTCCCCCCTGACTGCTGGGACCCACCGGACGGGCCACCATATTTCGCGAAAAAATGTTCCCCCCGCTGTCAGCTCGGACCCACCGGAAGTGCCTCTTTATTACGGAAAAAAAATAAACACTCCCCCTGCTAGCTGGGACTCACCTTGGTGGGAAGCTGACTTGTGTGCCTACTAAGTTAACGGGGACGGAGGGCTTTGTCAACTTAGTCAATATGAACGATTCTAGCTCCAGTGACCGTAAGATGTCCATCCAACGACCATAGTGCTTCTTCAACCTCTGGTCTTCTTGCTCCAGCCGCCCAAAGCAGCGCCGGTCGTGCCGCCTGCTCCTGTCTCCCATGGCCGGCTGTGCTGCCGCGGAGGCCTCACCGCCCCCTCCTATTCCCACCTTAGGCCAGGACCTGCGGCGCCGGCAGCCTCACACCGCAGCCGAACGAGTCAATACTCATACTCCTCTCCGCATGGGCATCCACTGCCGCGTCTTCACCGGTGCCGCGTCGTCCCCTTCCTAGGCCTCGCCGTCGTCCACCGCCCTGGTGCTCTCGGCGCGGCGTGGTCAAGGAACGACTTCCATCGGACATGGACTGTACATCGAGAGGCTGACAGCTGGGTCCATGGCCGCAGCAAGGAAGTGCCTCCTTATTACGCGGAAAATAATGATTCCTTCAACTGATAGTAGGGACCCACCGGACGGGCCACCGTATTTCACAAAAAAAAACGTTTCCCTCCTAACTGCTGGGACCAACCAGCTACACCTTCGCACGCAAGGAAGTGCGTCCGGGCAAAAAAAACCCAAAACGATTCGCCCCCTGATTGCTGGGACCCACCCATTACATCTTCGCAGGCAAGGAAGTGCCTGACAGTCGGGACCCACCTGGTCGAAGCGTACGTAGCGTTGTCATTCTGGTCCTGAAAGTGTATGTACATACTGGTCGATGTAGAGGCATGCACGTGTCGTAGTAGAGGCGCGCACGTGTCGTAGTAGAGGGGCGCACGTAGCATGTACACGTACGTACAACAGCGAGGGTGCAAGAAAGAAAATACGGCCACGTACGTACATACGGGCAGGGTCTCGAACGCCTACTCGTGGATACGTACATGGCTGGGTCGGAACGGAGAAACAACGTCGTCGTCGTGTTCATGAGAAGCCAACCGGCTTGGTCAGAACGGAATGCGTGGTCGTGTTGATCGGGAGGGCTTGGACGAAACAGGCGATGGAAACGAGGCCTGGCGTACCGCACAACGGAGGAAACGGCCTTGTGTTCGACTAGCCACGTTCGAAACGAGATCCTGTTGATCGGGAGGGGCCTGGCGTACCACAAAATGGAGGAAACAGACCTCCTACGGTCTAAACGGGGGTCCTGTTGATCGGGAGGGGTGTGGCGTACCGCAAAACGGAGGAAACGAACCTCCTACGGTCGAAACGGGGGTCCTGTTCATCGGGAGGGGTGTGGCGTACCGCAAAACGGACAAAACGGACTTGTGTTGGAGCGCTACGGTCGAAACGGGGGTCCTGTTCATCGGGAGGGGTGTGGCGTACCGCAAAACAAGACTCCACGGGATACTGTTCATCTCCACCGTCGACCTCCTACAGCCTCCAGGGGCTACCATCGACCTCCTCGAGCCTCCACGAGCTCCTGTTCATCCAGCCTCCACCGCGCGCTACTCCACCGGCTACTGTTCAACCACCCCTCCACTGTCTACTGTTCATCCAGCCCTCCAGCATCTACTGTTCATCCAGCCCTCCACACCACGGGGTCCAGTTCAACCACCCCTCCACGGCCAACCCTCCACCGTCTACTGTTCATCCAGCCCTCCACACCACGGGGTCCTGTTCATCCATAGGTAACGTCACCGCTCATTGTTCATCCACCCCCCCGCAACGCTCACTGTTCATCCAATCGATCGGCTTCGGTTAGCAGCAGTAGCGAAGGAATCTCTCCAACGGGTTCAGTTAACAGCCATCGATCGATCGCTCGGGTTCATTAACGTGTAGCCTGCAGTGCAATCACTCGGGTTCAGTTAGAGCCCAACGCCTCGCTCGGGTTTAGTTAGAGCCAACGCCTCGCACACACGTGCGTACGTGTATGAGAGAAACGCGCATCGCTCGGCCCCCGACCTCCCACCGTAACCGGCAACTCCCCGGAAATTTCCTCCCCCTCGCTTCTACCATGGTTTTTTCCGTCATGGATGGCCCAAAGAATGTCATGCAGCTGCATCTCCGGCCCGCCCAGGATGAAAAGCCCATTTTATGTCATGATTTTTTGTCATAGAAGTAGGAGTCCACCACATCTATGATGATACCGGGTTTTGTCATAATTATCGTCATAGAAGTGTCATATGTATGACAAAAAAAATTTGTTCGGCCCAAAATGTCACGGATGTGTCTTTTTTTTGTAGAGGAAAGGCCCGGTGCCTGTGAAGAAGGCCCAGTACCTGTGAAGCTCGCCGCCTGTGACACTCTCACATAATAATGAGTGGGGCTGTACACGCCCCGGAGTCTCAGGAGGCCGCCCTTGGGCCTCGGGGGCTCCCTCCCATGCCCAATGGCAGCACTTAGCTCCACGCTGGTGAGAAGACTTGAAGACTAGACTAGGTGCCGGACGCGGCTTTTCATTTGCTTTCCGCAGTTGGCTCGTGATACGTCTCCAACATATCTATAATTTTTGATTGGTCCATGCTACTTTATCTACTGTTTTAGGCAATATTGGGCTTTATTATCCACTTTTATATGATTTTTGGGACTAACCTATTAACCGTAGGCCCAACCCAGATTTGTTGTTTTATGCCTATTTCAGTGTTTCGAGGAAAAGGAATATCAGACGTAGTCAAAACGGAACGAAATCAACTAGAGAAGTTATTTTTGGAAGGAAACCCACCTGATGGACTTGGACCCCACGTGAGAAGATACGGGAGGTGCTCACGAGGGTGGGGGGCGCGCCCACCCCCCTAGGGCGCGCCCCTACCTCATGGGGCCCCCGTAGCTCCACCAACGTACCCCTTGCACCCATATATACCTACGTACCCTAAAACTTCTAGAACAGAGATTAGATCGGGAGTTCCGCTGCCGCAAGCCTCTGTAGCCACCAAAAACCTCTCGGGAGCCCTTCCAGGCACCCTGCCGAAGGGGGGGGACCCATCACCAGTGGCCATCTTCATCATCCCGGCGCTATCCATGACGAGGAGGGAGTAGTTCACCCTCGGGGCTGAGGGTATGTACCAGTAGCTATGTGTTTGATCTCTCTCTCTCTCGTGTTCCCTCTATGGCACGATCTTGATGTATCCCGAGCTTTGCTATTGTAGTTGGATCTTATGATGTTTCTCCCCCTCTACTCTCTTGTGATGAATTGAGTTTCCCCTTTGAAGTTATCTTATCGGATTGAGTCTTTTATGAGAACACTTGATGTATGTCTTGGTGATCAACTTGCGGGTTTCGTGACATTGGGAACCTATGCATAGGGGTTGGCACACGTTCTTGACTCTCCGGTAGTAGCTTTGGGGCACTCTTTGAAGTACTTTTATGTTGGTTGGATGAATCTGAGATTGTGTGATGCATATCGTATAATCATGCCCACGGATACTTGAGGTGACAATGGAGTATCTAGGTGACATTAGGGTTTTGGTTGATTTGTGTCTTAAGGTGTTATTCTAGTACGAACTCTTTTATAGATCGATCCGAAAGAATAACTTTGAGGTGGTTTCGTACCCTACCATAATCTCTACATTTGTTCTCCGCTATTAGTGGCTTTGGAGTGACTCTTCGTTGCATGTTGAGGGCTTGTTATATGATCTATCTATGTTATTATTGTTGAGAGAACTTGCACTAGTGAAAGTATGAACCCTAGGCCTTGTTTCCGATCATTGCAATACCGTTTACGCTCACTTTTATCGCTTGTTACCTTGCTGTTTTTATAATTTCAGATTACAACTACCTTTATCTACCATCCATATTGCACTTGTATCACCATCTCTTCGCCGAACTAGTGCACCTATACAATTTACCATTGTATTGGGTGTGTTGGGGACACAATATACTATTTGTTATTTGGTTGCAGGGTTGTTTGAGAGAGACCATCTTCATCCTACGCCTCCTACGGATTGATAAACCTTAGGTCATCCACTTGAGGGAAATTTGCTACTGTCCTACAAACCTGTGCACTTGCAGGCCCAACAACGTCTACAAGAAGAAGGTTGTGTAGTAGACATCAAGGTCTTTTCTGGCGCCGTTGCCGGGGAGGCTAGGTAAATGGTACTCACACTCCGTCAACTAAGCTCTTTTTTGGCGCCGTGAGTGCTTGAAGGTATATCTTTAGATTTTGCAATCGAATCTTTTTGTTTCTTGTTTTATCACTAGTTTAGTTTATAAAAGAAAACTACCAAAAAAATGGAGTTGAGTTTGTGTCTTACGCTTAATCTTTTTAATATCTTTCATGAGAATGATGGAAAGGAAAATTGTGCTCAAGTGCTAGAAGAAGAATTACATAGAATGCTTGGCATAAAATATGTGAATGATGAGCATGATTGCAATGTTGTTAGTATGAATTCCTTGAATATCCATGATGCTAATGATATGCAAAGCTACAAGCTTGGGGAAGCTATGTTTGATGAAGATGATATTTTTGTCCCCCAAGCTTTGATGAGAAAAATTACTATGATGAAAGCATGCCTCCTACATATGATGATTATTGTGATGACACTTATGCTTTAAAGAATAATGATAACCATGAAACGTGTCATCTTGATCTTAATTTTCAATCACATGATAGTTATTTTGTTGAGTTTGCTCACGCTACTATTCATAAGAAATTTGCTTATGTGGAGAGTAGTAAATTTTCTATGCTAGTAGATCATGAAAAGAATGATTTAGGTGCTGGTTATATTGTTAAATTCATTCATGATGCTACTGAAAATTATTATTAGATAGGAACATATGCTTGTAGGAATTGCAATAACATCAAGTTTCCTCTCAATGTGCTTAAATTTTTGAAGCTATGCTTGTTTTACCTTCCTATGCTTGTTGATTATTGTTCCCCTAAGTTGTTTGCTCACAAAATCCCTATGCATAGGAAGTGGGTTAGACTTAAATGTGCTAGTCATATGCTTCATGATGCTCCTGTTATGTTTCAATTCTTATCTTTTATGTGAGCATCATTGTCATCATCATGCCTAGCTAGAAAGGCATTAAAGAAAAGCGCTTGTTGGGAGACAACCCAATATTTATACTTACTGTTTTTGTGTGTCCACATGATTATGCTACTGTAGTAATCATGTTTTATAGCTTTTGTTTCAATAAAGTGCCAAGTAGAACCTTTGGGAAGACTTGGGTGAAGTCTTTATGATCTTGCTGTGAAAAACAGAAACTTTAGCGCTCACGAGAATAGCTGCCATTTTTTACTGGAAAGTGATTTTAGGTTGATTCTTTTTGAATATGATTAATAGACAAATTACTCAGGTCCAGCAATTTATTTAATAATTTTTGGGGTTCCAGAAGTATACGTTTGATACAGATTACTACAGACTGTTCTGTTTTTGATAGATTCTGTTTTCATTGTGTTGTTTGCTTATTTTGATGCATCTATGGCTAGTATTAAGTGGTATGAACCATAGAGAAGTTAGAATACAGTAGATATTACACCAATATGAATTTAGAATGAGTTCATTACAGTACCTAAGTGGTGGTTTTATTTTCTTATACTAACGGAGCTTACGAGTTTTGTTTTGAGTTTTGTGTGGTTGAAGTTTTCAAGTTTTGGGTAAAGATTCGATGGACTATAGAATAAGGAGTGGCAAGATCCTAAGCTTGGGGATTCCCAAGGCACCCCAAGGTAATATCCAAGGACAACCAAGCAACTAAGCTTGGGGATGCCCCGGAAGGCATCCCTTCTTTCGTCTTCGTTCATCGATAACTTTACTTGGAGCTATATTTGTATTCACCACATGATATGTGTTTTGCTTGGAGCGTCATTTTATCTGGTTAGTTTTTGCTTGCTGTTATTTATAATAATGTTTTGCATCTTTAGTTTCGATAAAAAAATTTCAAGGATAGCCTTTGCCATGGTTATTTTTCTACTATACATGTTGCTGTTTGAATACAGAAAGTTTACCGCTGTTGCAAAAATTCCTCAGAAACGTAAGAGAATGTTATAATGTTTAATCTTTTTGCATATTGAGATCTGATAAATTTATTACAGTGTGAATTTTAGTTCATAATTTTTGGAGTCAGGGAAGTATTGATACTCTTGCATTCTTTACACACTGTACTGTTTTGGCAGATTGCTGTTATGGTTGCATTGTTTGCATATGTTTGCTTGTTTAATGATTCTATTTGAGGATAGGAGTATTAAATATATAGAGGAATTTAGTATGCAATGTTGAATAATAATTTTAGTGATTTGTTACAGTAGAAAATGATAAGGTTTTGCATTGGTTTATACTAACCTATCTCACGAGTTCTTGTTGAGTTTGTTGTGAATGAAGCTTTTGATAAAAAGAGAAACCATGATATGAGAGAAATTAAGGAGACACAAAAGTTCAAGATTGGGGATTCCCAAGGCACCCCAAGATAATATTTCAAGAAGTCTCAAGAATCTAAGCTTGGGGATGCCCCGGTAGGCATCCCACCTTTCTTCTTCAACAACTATCGGTTAGTATCGGTTGAGCCTAAGTTTTTGCTTCTTCACATGAGTTGTGCTATCCTTGCAATGTCATTTTGTTTTGTGTTGCTTGCTGTTTGAATAAAGTATCAAGATCTGAAATTCTTTTTTGAGATAGAGTCTTCACATAGTTGCATAATTATTCGACTACTCATTGATCTTCACTTATATCTTTCGGAGTAGTTTTTGTTATTGCTCTAGTACTTCACTTAGATCTTTTAGAGCACGGTGGTGGATTTGTTTTAAAGAAACTATTGATCTCTCATGCTTCACTTAGATTATTTTGAGAGTCATTAATAGCATGGTAATTTACTTAACATTAATATACTTGGTATTCAAGATATGTGAAACTTTCTTTTGAGTGCGTTGAATACTAAGATAAGTTTGATGCTTGATAATTGTTTTGAGATAGGGAGGTAATAATATCAAAGTCATGCTAGTTGAGTAGTTGTGAATTTGAGAAATGCTTGTGGTGAAGTTTGCAAGTCCCGTAGCATGCACGTATGGTTAAAGTTGTGTAACAAATTTGAAACATGAAGTGTACCTGGCTTGTGCATCCTTATGAGTGGCGGCCAGGGACGAGCGATGGTCTTTTCCTACCAATCTATCTCCCTAGGAGCATGCACGTAGTACTTGATTTTTGATGACTACTAAATTTTTGCAATAAGTATATGAGTTCTTTTGACTAATGTTGAGTCCATGGATTATACACACTCTCACCTTTCCGCCTTTGCTAGCCTCTTCGGTACCGTGCATTGCCCTTTCTCACCTTGAGAGCTGGTGCAAACTTCGCCGGTGCATCCAAACCCCGTGATACGATACGCTCTATCACACATAAACCTCATTATATCTTCCTCAAAACAGCCACCACACCTACCTACCATGGCATTTCCATAGCCATTCCGAGATATATTGCCGTGCAACTTCCATCATCATATTCATGACATACATTACTTTTGTCATATTGCCATTGCATGATCATGTAGTTGACATTGTATTTGTGGCAAAGCCACCATGCATTATTTTTCATACATGTCACTCTTGATTCATTGCACCATCCCGGTACACCACCGAAGGCATTCATATAGAGTCATATTTTGTTCTAAGTTTCGAGTTGTAATCCTTATGTTGTAATCAATAGAAGTGTGATGATCATCATTATTAGAGCATTGCCCCAAAAAAGGCCAAAAAAGAAAGGCCCAAAAAAAAGAAAAAAAAGAAAAAAAAGGGGGCAATGCTACTATCTCTTATTCCACACTTGTGCTTCAAAGTAGCACCTTGTTCCTCATGTAGTGAGTCTCATATATTGTTCTTCAAAGTAGCACCTTGTTCTTCATGTAGTGAGTCTCATAAAGTTGTCCTTTTCATACTAGTGGGAATTTTTCATTATAGAACTTTGCTTGTATATTCCTATGATGAGCTTCCTCAAATGCCCTAGGTCTTCATGATCAAGCGAGTTGGATGCACACCCACTAGTTTTCTTTTGTTGAGCATTCATAGCTCTAGTGCATCCGTTGCATGGCAATCCCTACTCCTCATGTTGACATCAATTGATGGGCATCTCCATAGCCCGTTGATTAGCCTCGTCAATGTGAGCCTTTCTCCTTTTTTGTCTTCTCCACACAATCCCCATCATCATATTCTATTCCACCCATAGTGCTATATCCATGGCTCGCGCTCATGTATTGCGTGAAGGTTGAAAAAGTTTGAGATTATTTAAGTATGAAACAATTGCTTGGCTTGTCATCGGGGGTATAGAAGTTGGGAACATCTTTGTGTGATGAAAATGAAGCATAGCCTAACTATGTGATTTTGTAGGGATGAACTTTCTTTTGCCATGCTATTTTGAGAAGACATGATTGCTTTGATTAGTATGCTTGAAATATTATTATTTTTATGTCAATATGAACTTTTGTCTTGAATCTTTCGGATCTGAATATTCTTACCACAGTTAAGAAGATTTACATTGAAATTATGCCAAAGTATCACTCCGCATCAAAAATTCTTTTTTATCATTTACCTACTCGAGGACGAGCAGGAATTAAGCTTGGGGATGCTTGATACGTCTCCAACGTATCTATAATTTTTGATTGCTCCATGCTACTTTATCTACTGTTTTAGGCAATATTGGGATTTATTATCCACTTTTATATTATTTTTGGGACTAATCTATTAACCGGAGGCCCAACCCAGATTTGTTGCTTTATGCATATTTTAGTGTTTCGAGGAAAAGGAATATCAGACAGAGTCAAAACGGAACGAAATCAACTGGAGAAGTTATTTTTGGAAGGAAACCCACCTGATGGACTTGGACCCCACGTTAGAAGATACGTGAGGTGCTCACGAGGGTGGGGGGCGCGCCCACCCCCCTAGGGCGCGCCCCCTGCCTCGTGGGGCCCCCGTAGCTCCACCGATGTACCCCCTGCACCCATATATACATACGTACCCTAAAACTTCCAGAACAGAGATTAGATTGGGAGTTCCGCCGTCGCAAGCCTCTGTAGCCACCAAAAACCTCCCGGGAGCCCTTCCCGGCACCCTGCTGGAGGGGGGGGGGACCCATCACCGGTGGCCATCTTCATCATCCCTACGCTATCCATGACGAGGAGGGAGTAGTTCACCCTCGGGCTGAGGGTATATACCAGTATCTATGTGTTTGATCTCTCTCTCTCTCGTGTTCTCTCTCGTGTTCCCTCTATGGCACAATCTTGATGTATCCCGAGCTTTGCTATTGTAGTTGGATCTTATGATGTTTCTCCCCCTCTACTCTCTTGTGATGAATTGAGTTTCCCCTTTGAAGTTATCTTATCGGATTGAGTCTTTTATGAGAACACTTGATGTATGTCTTGGTGATCAACTTGCGGGTTTCGTGACATTGGGAACCTATGCATAGGGGTTGGCACACGTTCTTGACTCTCCGGTAGTAGCTCTGGGGAATTCTTTGAAGTACTTTTATGTTGGTTGGATGAATCTGAGATTGTGTGATGCATATCGTAGAATCATGCCCACGGATACTTGAGGTGACAATGGAGTATCTAGGTGACATTAGGGTTTTGTTTGATTTGTGTCTTAAGGTGTTATTCTAGTACGAACTCTTTTATAGATCGATCCGAAAGAATAACTTTGAGGTGGTTTCGTACCCTACCATAATCTCTACATTTGTTCTCCGCTATTAGTGGCTTTGAAGTGACTCTTTGTTGCATGTTGAGGGCTTGTTATATGATCTATCTATGTTATTATTGTTGAGAGAACTTGCACTAGTGAAAGTATGAACCCTAGGCCTTATTTCCTATCATTGCAATACCGTTTACGCTCACTTTTATCGCTTGTTACCTTGCTGTTTTTATAATTTCAGATTACAAATACCTTTATCTACCATCCATATTGCACTTGTATCACCATCTCTTCGCCGAACTAGTGCACCTATACAATTTACCATTGTATTGGGTGTGTTGGGGACACAAGAGACTCTTTGTTATTTGGTTGCAGGGTTGTTTGAGAGAGACCATCTTCATCCTACGCCTCCTACGGATTGATAAACCTTAGGTCATCCACTTGAGGGAAATTTGCTACTGTCCTACAAACCTGTGCACTTGCAGGCCCAACAACGTCTACAAGAAGAAGGTTGTGTAGTAGACATCAGCTCGCTCTTCCTTGATTGAACCTTGATTGAAGTTGATGTTGTTGTTCTTCGCCGGTTCTGTTCCGTTGCTTTCTGCCTCCGTTTTCTATCTTCAGATCTTTGTCTGATTTGCTCTCTCTCGCATGGCTCGTGAGGGGGCTGTACAGGCACCCTCGTGAGCCCTTTTTCTTCCGATTTTCGTGAGGAACCCTTTTTCGAGTTCACTGCGGGAGCACCCCTCTCAGTCCGTGACCCTCGGGTACCGTGACACAAAGCGCCGAGCCATGGCCAATAGTCCTTGTGACCTGGGTTCGGAAAACGATAATCCCTCAATGAGTTTTTGCAGCTCTTAAGGCGCTTGAAGCGGACACCTCGCGAGGCGGGAACTACTTCAAATGTGCCAAGCTAAGTTGTTCTTACGTGCCGACGTACAACAACGATGCCATAACACATCACATGAACAATAAATGCAATATGTTAACTAGGAAATCTTAGTTTGTTGCACGCCCCCAATGGGCCCCATACTTGGTCTCTCTTAATGCAGGAAGGAAAGAAAATAAAACAAAAGCAGCATGCGCCATGCGGCAGTTCGCTAGGAGGAATCTACGACGACCCCCTGAGCTCAGTCAGACTCCACCTCCCGCTTCACTGGAGCGCGGCGACGGGACGATCCGCTTCCGCCCTCGAAACGGGCACGACGACGCGGTGGGTGATCGTAGTCGCCGCTGGAGGAGCCGTCGCCAGAGGAAGAGCCGTCGTAGCTTGACGAGCCGCGGTCGCCGCCAGGAGCAAGTTCGCCTTCGCCTACCTCACGACCGTCGCCAAGACCGAGCACCTCGTCGCCATCATTGTCCTCAGGACAGCACCCAACACGGTGGCCGTCCTCTCCGAACACCCTCACGTAGAGGGTCGCGTCACCATCGTACTTGAAGTGGAGGGTGCACCGCCTGCACAGACCCCACGCGTGGGAAAATGTCTGCCAGCCTCGGGCCAAGGCTGCGTTGCCAGTGACAGACACCTCCACCGTGACCCAGGAGGCCCTGCTGCAGCAGCCGCCCGCCTACAACTAGAGCCCGCCTGAGCCAGCGGCAGGCAGCTCACCGACGAAGAAGCACGGGAGCTGAAGGTAGTTGTCGGCTGAGTTTTCTGACCGCACGACGAATTCCAGCAGCACCTCCTCCGAGTGGAAGCGCAGCCGAGGAGGCCGCGCGGCCAGGACACGCCTTCCTCCACCAACCGGACTGCCTCGACATGGGCGGCCCCCATCACGTGAAGGGACACCGCCACGGTTGCGGTGAGCCACGACGGGGGTCGCGGAGTGCTTGCGAGGGCATCCGCGTCCGTGCTTGGGCGGAGGAGAGCCAGGCCCTTCCTGGTGGGCCATCCCCTACTCTGCGGCCGAAAATTCTTCGCAGACACCATGGGGGATGCTACAACCAGCAGAGTAAGGAAGTAGAAGCGAGCGGAATGGGAAGAGATGGGCGATGGGGGCTCTCACCCCCTCATTTATAGCCCAAGGAAGGACAACCGACGACCTCCATGATCGCAGGTAATGATGACCCTTTTTTCATGCGACAGGGACTCGTCCAGTCGGGCAATTGCCGAGGAAGCATGGGGAAGCGGAGACGCCCACGTCCAATCAGTCGCCACGCTTCGACCAAGGCCGCAGGCTGTTGGGGCCCGCAGTGTTCCGCACTTTCCCTTTGGCTTCGCCGCTAAGCCAAGTCCGAGCACGCCTTGGGCCCGCGGGCTACTATCGGTGTTCTGGGAACGGGGGTCCCTAGACTTGCCTGCCTGCGGCCCGTGGCGTGGCTCCACCAGTGGCCCAGTATGGCCCGTCTTCATCAGCCGGCACTCAAGACCCTCGCGATGGGCCAAGCCTCGCGAGGCGGATGACACAAGGCCTCCTTGGGAGCGGCCTCACAAGGCAGGCTCGTGAGGGGGCAGAGAGATCAAGGCAAGTGGTACCTCGTGAGGTTCCCGTGGCGCAAGCCATGACGACCAAGGCCAGGCGGGCGCCAGGCATGCGCTAGCATGCGTAGTGTCCTCGTTTCCCCTTTGATGCTAAGGTGGCAAGCGCAGGCGCGGAGCACCGAAGCATCAGGCAAAGGTTTCCATATCGGTGCAACAAGACCAAGACCACCAGGATGGCAGGATAGAGGTCATCATGGATCCCAAGTCGGTGTCACCACCAGCGCTTTTGACAGGCGAAGACCACCTTTAGTCAGGATAACTTGTACTAGTTGTCCCCTTTCAAATTGGTCATTGCTGGATCCCTTCCCGCTCAATATTTGGGGATAGGACCAAGGCACTATATATATGACCTAACCACCCCATAGAGAGGGGACGGATCCATTCTGACCAGAACCGCTACACCAGCTCAAGAACACCTCACCTCTCGAGGCTAGTTGATCCCCTGTACTGTCCATCATCAGCCCAAGAGGCAATCCACCACCACCACACTGGAGTAGAGTATTACTCCACAATGGTGGCCTGAACCAGTATAAATCTTGTGTCCCTTGTGTTGTGAGTTCATCGAGCTAAGCTTAGAGATCGCAGCGAGGCTAAGAGGCGAGATTTGGTAGGGGGAAATCCTCGTGCGCACCCTAGTGTTCGAACCTCAAGGGTTTTGCCGGAACCCGAAATCCGACAGGTTAGCACTAATAATAACTGGATATATATTATTTCCATCGAGATAATCATATTTAAGAGTATCAGGTAAAGGTTTAAGCTCAAACATGGGATCACCCTTGGGTGTAGGGGGATCCCCTAGGATTTCAACAGGCAAGTTGTGTTTCAATATAGGTCCCTGTTTAAAGAATACTTCATCTATTTTCCTTCTTTCATTCATAAACATATCATTTTCATGGTCTAGCAAATATTGTTCTAAAGGATCATTAGGAGCCACGACAATAGAAGCAAGACCAATAATTTCATCTTTACTAGGCAATTCTTCTGTGAGCCATGGGGTTGTCTATGAAATTTAGCAAAATTAAAGTCATGAGATGTAACATCCCCAGCACCACACCGCAGTAATCCCTTATGATCATGCCAAGTCATCATCATTTGCATTGATTAATCACGGTGGTTAAATATGTCATTTCACAATCCTTCTTTGAACTCAATTCAAATCCAAAGTTGCACAAAAGATGTTGAAAAAAATGTTCACCATTTAGCATATATTCCAAAACAACTTGTTGTTAAGGAAAACAACATCACCATCAAGTCAAAGTGGGCTAAAGCATTTAGATCAGTGCCAAAACAACACTATAAATGCCTCAATTCATTTTTGAAAAATGCCAAAGGATTCCAAAATTTCCCAAACTTTCCGTGGCAATGTGGAATATATCATAGTATTTATGTGACCAAGTTCCACATTTTTACTAAGTCATTTGATGGCTCAAATTATTGCAAGACTATCTCTGGAAATAAAACAGAGATAAAAATAGAAAAAGGCCTAGACTACTTCTGGGGACTGGGCCTTAGTCCACAGTGCAGGCCCAGCCCACCTAAGCCCCCTCATCCCTTACCTCTATTCACTAGAGCCATGGTGGCTGCCCGTGCGACGTCCGTGGCCGTGGGTGGCCACGTGTCGGCCATCCATCACCTCCCCACGTTGCTATAGGTCGCCTCGAGCCCCCGGACGAAACCCTAGCCTTTTTGCCCCTCGCTACCCCCTTTCCCTCTTGGTTGTCCTTGCCTGAGCGCGGATGCCGCGACGTCGTCGTCCTCGTGCACTGGAGCCACCCCGAGCCATGGAAGGACGTCGAGGAGCATCTGTGGCTTTGTCTTCTTCCACTACATGCACAGATTTGAGTGGGAACACCACCTAGACGCCGACTCGCCCATCTCCCTCCGCCATGGCCGCCGCACCTCACTGCTCAACCTCCTCGTCCTCGACCGTTCCCGGCCTCCTCGAGCTCGCCTACGCCCCCCTTGTGTGCTCCTCGTCCTCCCTGACCTCCCCCGACTCCTCCCCATACCTCATATGCGTTGATCCACCCATGCGCCCGTTGCTACATCCCCTGCCCGTGCGCACAGCCGCCTGCGCCCACCGGGTTGCCTTGCCGCGCCATGCGCCATCCCCTGTTGTGCCCTCCGTGCCCGCTCGCGCGTGGCCATGACCGCTCTCCTGCCCCGCTGCCCCGCCCGCGAGACCACACCCCCATGCTGCGATGTTGCTTCCGAAGTAGCTACTCTTCCTAGCCCCGCCGGAGCTCCGCTCTCAGAGCCCGCCTGCGCCGCAGCGGCATGGGCCCTGCCGCCGTTCGCAAGCGTGCCGCACCCATCAGTGATCGCTCGTGCCCGCGTGCCTCCTTCCCCGCGCTCGCCCCC
Organism: Triticum dicoccoides; assembly: GCF_002162155.2. Classification (NCBI taxonomy): domain Eukaryota; kingdom Viridiplantae; phylum Streptophyta; class Magnoliopsida; order Poales; family Poaceae; genus Triticum; species Triticum dicoccoides. Next base: position 647,538,299 of record NC_041385.1, on the reverse strand, counting down.
TGCGCACATGGCCGGAACGCTGTCGTCGCCTCCTGCACCCGTCGCTCGCTGGCCCGCTCCCTTGCTCGCACCCGCCCCTGCCGGACCGTTGTCGTCGCCTCCTACACCCGTCGCTCGCCGGCCCGCTCCCCCCGCCGGTTCGCTATTGCTGCTGCCGGCCGGCAGCTTGTGCGAGGCCTCCGCGCCCACCGGCGCTCGCTGTGGCCACAGCCGGCTCACCCCCTGGCCAGTGGGGCCGGCTGGCCTAATAAGAGGGGCTAAATCCCCCTAACCCCACTAACTAATGGACCCCCCACTAATTAGAATTAGGTAGGACTAATTATTAGAATTAGATTAACCCCCTAACACTGACAAGTGGGCCCCTGGACTAATTGAAATGTTTAATTTAACTCTAACTAAAGGCTAAGCCTATGACATGCGGGACCCATCCTGGTCTATTGACTATTGACCGGTCAACTGTTGACTGCTGAGTCAACAGTTGACCAGGCCCACCAGTCACCCTCTTTGGCTGTGTACCCAAAGGGTGCATCTAGCTTTTTACTATTATTTTGGAATTTTTAATAAATTCATAAATTGCTTTAAACTTCGATAAATCATAGAAAATAATACGTAACTTAGATGAAAATGTTTTCTACATGAAAGTTGCTCAGAAAAATCCATCGAATCCGATTATACAATCCGTTCATCTATCATATGTCCCTAGCATGCTGAACATGGAACCGTCCCCTCTCTTTCAACTGTCTAGAAAATGCCAAACACTGAGAAAACATTCCCGCATGTTTCCCCCCTTCGCCGGTAACGTGTAGTATTGCGTTAGATCACCCCTAGCTCTGCATATTGCCATGTTATGCTTTGTGACGCTTTATTTCGTCTGTATTTACTGTTTCTTCCCCCTTTTCTCTCTGGTAGACCCCGAGACCGATGTTGTCCCTATGATCGACTACGTCACCGACGACACTTCTTCCTTTTCTACAGAGCTTCCAGGCAAGCACCCATCTTTTGAGCATACCGATATCGCCTACTCTATCTCTCTTATGCTTGCATTAGAATCTGCTACTACTACTGTTATCCTATTTTTGCTGCATAGCCTGTTTATTGTAACATGCTGTTGTTACCTACCTGCTTATCCTAAACTGTTTAGTATAGGCTGGGTAGAGACCCATCAGAGACCCCCACTTTGTCTCGACTGCCCCGCTGGATTAACAGAAGACCCGACCAACGGGATCGAAGACCAGGCTCCGGCACCACACATCACTTTCCCCTTAGTTGCTCGACACTACTGGGTTACTATCGAGTGCCGAGGGTGATACCTTGTCAGCACTTCTGATGTTAACCTTGTAGGTTAGTTCATCAGTTATGGTCATCGAGGGTGAATCCTCCTTCTCCACTCTCGATAACGTCACTATCGTGCAACTCCACAAGAATTGACCTCGAGGGTGATTCCTCCTCCGTTCACCTTGACGACAACATCAGGTGGAATTCCATCGAGGGTGATTCCTCAGGGTTCCTCTTGGTGTTAGATACACGCTTACTATGGTTACTTTGATTTTACATTGAACCATGTTGCTAAAGACGGGTCAGCCCTGAGGGGTACCCGCGCGAGCTTAATTGCCAGTGCTGTGGAGTCGAGTTGACCTGGAAGGTGCCCGCGAGATAACTACGTTTGCGTGGCCGGGCATTCTTAGCCCTTGCCGCAAGTCCTCGAGACGGGGCGACGGGGTAACATTGATCGTGAGTCCGTGCTCGTTACCGCGTGCTCCTAATCCACTACGATTTGGATATTTGATCCGAGGGGCCTCTGGCCTTATAGCACTAACCATCACATGTGCATAGTATGGGTGTTCTGCGTCGTATACATCAGCCAAAGCTTAATAGACATCAGCGACTGAGCGGCGCGCGCCGGGTTGGACTGCTAAGCGCCTGCCTTTTTTAAGGAGGTAGCTAGGTCTGCTCACCGGCCGTGTACACAACAAGCAGGAGTGCAAAAGGTGATGGGCCCGTGACCCCTGTGCGCTTAGGATGTAGACAGGCGTGCTGACCTCTCTATTAAGCCTAGGTCGGGTTGTGGCGTATCATTTGGCCGAGGCTGGAATTAAGCAAGCGTGGTAGGTAAGTTGGTGCACCCTTGCAGGGAAGAAAACATCTATCGATAGCCTGTCCTACGGTAACAGACACTCGGAGTTGTATTCCGATTGATACACTAGAACTAGATACTTGAGATGAGAAATGGATATATAGTATGGCTCTGGGATTGCTTTCTCGCAGGGAGTCGAGGAAGGATCTCTGGGCGAGGTTGATGACACTACTACTACTTTATTTTATGCTATGCACTCTTCTAATGCTGCAAGACCACTGAAGATGCTGAAGATGCTAGTCTTTGATAGGACTAGGCTCTCCCCTCTATTCTGTCATCTCTACAGCCCAGTCCACATATACAACCTTCCTTTGATAATTTTGCATATGTAGTGTAGATCCTTGCTTGCTGAGTACTTCGGATGAGTACTCACGTTTGCTTTGCTTTCTTTTTTCTCCCATATCCGTTTGATGCAACCAGAAGACGGAGCCCCTGAGATCGCTGCCACCGCCGACGACTACTACTACCCCGAGGGTGCCTACTACTACGTGGCGGACACCAACGAGCAGGAGTAGTTAGGAGGCTCCCAGGCAGGAGGCCTTGCCTTTTTGATGGACGTTGCTTTTGTGCTATCCTTCTTAAGGCAAACTTGTTTAACTCATGTCTGTACTCAGATATTGTTGCTTCCACTGACTCGTTTGTATTCGAGCTGATGTATTCGAGCCCTCGAGGCCCCTGGCTTGAAATATAAAGCCTGTATTATTTTAATTTGTGTCCAGAGTTGTGTTGTGATATCTTCCCGTGGGTCCCTGATCTTGATTGTACACATTTGCGTGTATGATTAGTGTACGATTGAATCCGGGGCATCACAAGTTGGTACTAGAGCCGACTGCCTGTAAGTAGCCCCCTTCCAACTCCTTGGCCAAAGTTGAGTCTAGTCACTGAAAAACTTTTACTAACATGGCTATGTGGCTTATGGGCCCACGTCTCCATTGGGTGGTATTAGGATCTTTTATTCCTCGCCTTTACTCTGGGATTCTTGTCTCTCTTCTATTCGGGTTAAATGAGTTTGCAAACTCTAACATTAGGTTCTCGTAAATACTTCCTTCCGGAGAGCCCCTCACTCCATATGATTGCTTGGTGCACCATAAGATCCTGGACATACTCTCCGATGTTCTCTCGAGACTTTGTGCCTGTCGCCTTTGCAATTACCTTCCATCGATAAACCCCTATGGATGACCACATACATTTGTCATTCATATAACCATTCCCCCGTTGGTCTTATTATTACAAGATACCCCGAAATTCTCTGTATTGTTCCGAGAATATTTTGTGCCTACTGACTTGCAGTTCTTTGCCACATGAGTACCCCTACGGATAATTCCTCCGCACTTACCGAGTATCCGCTCATCCCCAGTTGTTCATGTGTTTCACAAAATTCTTCGAAATACTATTCGATCTTCCGAAATCCTCGGTAGCCTTGATCTTACTTACCTGCTTGCATTATGGTTAATTCCATATGTCTAGCAATATTTGTTAAAATCCTTTGCAATTGACATCCTTACCCTATTGATTCAACTTGTACGTGAATGCATGCAATCATCAGTTGATCCTTATAAATTATCTTCCGGCTCAGATGCCTTTCCGAACCTGAGTTGGTTCTCGACTAATCAAATTGTCGTTGATTGTGCCCCTAAGTCTATTCGGCTTATCCTTTCTTAATCAGAGTGTTTGCTTCTGATCCCTTGATTTGGAAATCTTAATTCCTTTGCATTTGAGATTTGGATTAGTCAATTGTTTTGATAATCTGATCTCCTTGCGTTCTTTCTTCTTGTGTTTGAGTATCGATGCTCACATCAGATCCCTTGAGGACCGCCAGATCCTTTATTGGATTTTATCCAAAAGTGTCCTTCATATTCAATCACCTTGTGAATACTTCCATGGTACATAATGCCTTTGGTAAATTGTATTATCTGATTTGGCCAACCATGCTCTGCTTTTGAGTTTGTATTATTTACTCTTGTAGTTTTTGGTACATGTTCCTAAGATGCCCCAATGGGTTGAACCTATGCCTTCCCTAATCCGTGTGAACCAGAGAGTTCTCACGAGTCATACTCTTCTAGTGTTTTCCCAGATATAATTTCAACACTACAACTTCATCGAAAGCGAGGAGTGAAAGGAAGGTTATGCTTTGAAGAAGTGGGAGTCGACCTTGAACTTTGTGTTCATGCCCATGGACCCGATGTGGAACTTATCATGGAAGCTTCTTGTGATAATAATAATATCCTTGATATACGTTCATCTGGTATCTATATTTGGTCCTTTGCAACCGTGGTTCTAACCATCATTATTCCCCTTTGATTCCATTTCTCAGACATGTTAAAGCACTTGTCTTCTGCAGATTAATGCATCTCTACAACCTTTATTTTGATCTTCCTTCGAGTATTACCCTCTGGTTTCTCAAGAATATCAAAGAACTATGTTGTTTCCTATGAGTCTTCATCTATTATTGATTCTCACCGATTTCATATTCTCACCCGGGTTCTGAGTTATTTGTCAGTCGAGAACATCGATAGGTGAATCAATTCCGCACTCTGATTCTATAACTCTAAGTAATCTTCATTGCTTACAAGTTTAATAATCGTTCAAGTCATTCCTAGCCTGAACGACTATATCATTATCGTGCTAAATTTTAACTGTGCTACCTGGTCCTTTCTAGAGCACAATTTCCGACGATGAGCTAAGCTTACATCAATCTTACTCGTCATATCATTTCTCGCCTTGAACAACAAGCTTGATTTCGAGTTTGTGTTGTACCCGTGGTTCCAATAACCTTTCACTTCATCATTCCTTTGACTTGATGTCACCGCTGATCGATTACATCTTCATGAAATCTCTCGACAAATGTGTCGTGATCTTCATCATCATCATCATTCTAAGCTCTTCCAGTGTATCAATCGAATTCATGATGAGAATTACCATCCTTGCCCCTCGATGATTTGTGTTATCATCGATAACATTCTTGCCTTCCCCCCAACACAAAGTTCATATAAGAAAATACATACTTTTTCACACGTCGATGGATTGTTGTTGAACCCATTGGCCACCTTCTCATCTTTCCCTGACAAAAATTGCATGAGATGTTATGAAAATTCCCGATGGATCCTTTGAGTTCCCAAGGTCCGACCTTTACCTAATGACCATGTCAATGCTATCCCGAAGCATGACTGTGGTACTCTGAAAATCATTAAGAAAATTGGAGGTGCAATGCTAGATGTTTCTTGTCCACTTATCCAAACACTGTTATATGGGTAACGTCATGAATTTCCTCTCCCCTTTACCTAAATGGTAATCTACTTACTATCATGTCATGGATATCACCAACTGCTTGTCCTTGGAAGGATATACTCCTAATATTTGTGTTTAAACAATTTTCCCTTTCCATTGTTCTGATTAAATGATTAATCACATTTTCCTTTCGATTGTTTTGTTTAAACTTTCTTGTAAGCTAACTTATCTAAGCTGAGATAATTCCCTGCTTAGGTAAACACCTCGGTGTACAACTCTGTCTGTAAGACCCTGCTGCTATTGTGACAACATTCCAGTAACCACCGATGGACAAGAACTTTGCCTATTGGTCCGCCTCGTTCAACGAGCAGGAAAATGGTTCTCTTCGTCCCTCACCCTTGGTACCGACGCTGTTTCCAACATAACTGGTAGGCTATGCTCTAACATGCCTAGCTATCATGACCATGCAAGATGTCACCACTCTTACTACTCTTAGCCCACATAGGATTGAAACTTGACTCTCTCATACCTCCTTGTTTCCAAAGTTATTCATCGCGCTTGACTTTGTATGTAATTCGCGAGCCACTTTCCGAGAGATGATCTATTCCCGATGCTTCGAACGCCCTTCTCACACTCTGTTCAGGTGTCGATCATTTGTCCATTCGCTTGAAACTTCTTATTGTACCTTCATACTTTACTCTCGATGTTTTCTGAAGTTTCAACTTGAGAGATACTTCTGCCACACTCCCTCCATTATTCACCAGATAATTATTCCTATAAGGGTCAGTTCTCTCGAAGTTACTCTTTACTTCCCCACTTAAATCTCGGGACGAGATTTCTTGTAGTGGAGGAGATTTCTAACATCCCCAACATCACACCACAGTAATCCCTTATGATCATGCCAAGTCATCATCATTTGCATTGATTAATCACGGTGGTTAAATATCTCATTTCACAATCCTTCTATGAACTCAATTCAAATTCAAAGTGAAATTTGATGTTGCACAAAAGATGCTGGAAAAATGTTCACCATTTAGCATATATTCCAAACAACTTGTTGTTAAGGAAAACAATATCACCATCAAGTCAAAGTGGGCCAAAGCATTTAAATTAGTGCCAAAACAACACTATAAATGCCTAAATTCATTTATGAAAAATGCTAAAGGATTCCAAAATTTCCCAAACTTTCTATGGCAATGTGGAATAAACCATAGTATTTATGTGACCAAGTTCCACATTTTTACTAATTCATTTGATGGCTCAAATTATTGCAAGACTATCTCTGGAAATAAAACAGAGATAAAAATAGAAAAAGGCCAAGACTACTGCTGGGGACTAGGCCTTAGTCCATAGTGCAGGCCCAGCCCACCTAAGCCCCCTCACCCCTACATCTATTCATCATAGGCATGGTGGCCACCCATGCGATGTTCGTGGCCGCGGGTGGCCACGTGTCGACCATCCATCACCTCCCCATATTGATATAGGTCCCCATGCATGGAGCGCCCGGACAAAACCCTAGCCCTTTTTGCCCCTCGCTACCCCCTGTCCCTCTTGGTTGTCCTCGCCTGAGCACGGATGTCAACGCGCGCGTCGCCCTTGTACACTGGAGGCACCCAGAGCCATGGAAGGATGTCGAGGAGCCTCTGCGTCTTCATCTTCTTCCACTACACGCACGGAATCGTGTGGGAACGCCACCAAGCTGCTGATTCACCCGTCTCCCTCTGGCACGGCCGCCGCACCTCACCGCTTGATCTCCTCCTCCTCGACCGTTCCTGGCCTCCTCGACCTCGCCTACGCCCCCCCCCCTCGTGAGCTCCTCATCGTCCCTGACCTCCCCCGACTCCTCCCCATACCTCGTATGCGTCGATCCGC
>NC_041385.1:647497549-647530619 GCF_002162155.2 Triticum dicoccoides | reverse complement strand
ACCGCTATCGTCGCCTCCTACGCCCGTCGCTCGCCAGCCTGCTCCCCCTGCCGGTTCGTTGTCGCTGCTGCCGGCCGACAGCCCGTGCGAGGCCTCCGTGCCCGGCGGCGCTCGGTGTGGCCACAACCGGCTCACCCCCCTTGGCCAGTGGGGCTGGCTGGCCTAATTAGAGGGGATAAATCCCCCTAACCCCACTGACTAATGGACCCCTCCCACTAATTAGATTTAGGTAGGACTAATTATTTGAATTAGATTAACCCCCTTACACTGACAAGTGGGCCCCTCGACTAATTGAAATGTTTAATTTAACTTTAACTAAAGGCTAGGCCTATGACATGCGGGACCCACCTTGCTCTATTAACTATTGACTGGTCAATTGTTGACTGCCGAGTCAACAGTTGACCAGGCCCACCAGTCAGCCTCTTTGGCTGTGTACCCAAAGGGTGCATCTAGCTTTTTACTATTATTTTTGATTTTTTAATAAAAATCCATAAATTTCTTAACTTCGATAAATCATAGAAAATAATCCGTAACTCGGATGAAAATGTTTTCTACAGGAAAGTTGCTCAGAAAAATCCAACGAATCCAATTATACAATTCGTTCATCTGTCACATGCCCCTTGCATGCTGAACATGGAAACGTCCCCTCTGTTTCTTCTGTCCAAAAAATGCCAAACACCGGGAAAACATTCCCAGATGTTTCCCCCCTTCACCGGTAACGTGTAGTATTGCGTTAGATCAGCCCTAGCTCACCGTATTGCCATGTTATGCTTTGTGATGCTTTATTTGCTATGTATTTACTGTTTCTTCCCCCTCTTCTCTCGGTAGACCCTGAGACCAATCTCTTCCCTGTGATCGACTACGTCACCGACGAGACTTCTTCCTTTTCTACAGAGATTCCAGGCAAGCAATCCCATTTTGAGCATACCGATATCGCCTACACTATCTCTCTTATGCCTGCATTAGAATCTGCTGCTACTACTGTTATCCCGTTTCTGCTACATAGCCTATTTATTGTAACCTGCTTATCCTAAACTGTTTAGTATAGGCTGGGTAGAGACCCATCAGAGACTCCCACTTTATCCCGACTGCCCCGATGGATTATTAGAAGACCCGATCAACAGGATCGAAGATCAGGCTCTAGCACCGCACATCACTTTCCCCTTAGTTGCTCGACACTACTGGGTTACTATCGAGTGCCGAGGGTGATACCTCATCAGCACTTCTAATGTTAACCTTGTAGGTTAGTTCATCGGTTATGGTCATCGAGGGTGATTCCTACTTCTCCACTCCCGATAACTACACTGTCGTGCAACTCCACAAGAGTGGACCTCGAGGGTGATTCCACCTTCATTCACCTTGCCGATATCATCAGGTGGAATTCCATCGAGGGTGATTCCTCAGGGCCCCCCTTGGTGTTAGACACATGCTTACTATGGTTACTATGATTTTACACTGAACCAAGTTAGTAAAGACGGGTCGGCCCCGAGAGGTACCCGTGCAAGCTTAATTGCTAGTGATGTGGAGTCGGGTTGACCTGGAAGGTGCCCGCGAGATAACTACTAGTGTGGCCGGGCATTATTAGCCCTTGCCGCAAGTCCTCGAGATGGGGCGACAGGGTCGCATCAATCGTGAGTCTCTGCTTGTTACCACGCGCTCCTAATCCACTATGATTTGGATATTTCATCCGAGGGGCCTCTGGCCTGATAGCACTAACCATCACGTGGGCATAGTATGGGCATTCTGCGTCGTATACATCAGCCGAAGCTTAATAGACATGAGCGAGCGGCGCGTGCCGGGTTGGACTACATAAGCTCCTGCCTTTTTTAAGGAGGTAGCTAGGTCTGCTCACTGGCCACGTACGCAACATGCAGGAGTGCAAAGGGTGATGGGCCCGTGACCCCTGCACGGTTAGGATGTAGACCAGCGTGTTGACCTCTCTATTAAGCCTAGGTCGGGTTGCGCCATATCGTTTGGCCGAGGCCTGGCATGACCCAGTAAAGTGTGTCCGGCCGGAGTTAAGCAAGCGTGGTGGGTAAGTTGGTGCACTCCTGTAGGGAAGAAAACATCTATCGATAGCCTGTCCTATGGTAATGGACACTTAGAGTTGTATCCCTATCGATACAACTAGAACTGGATACTTGAGATGAGAAATGGATAGTATGGCTCTTGGATTGCTTTCTCGCAGGGAGTCGAGGAAGGATCTCTGGGCGAGGTTGATGACACTACTACTACTTTACTTTATGCTATGCACTCGTCTAATGCTGCAAGACCACTAAAGATGCTGAAGATGCCAGTCTTTGATAAGACTAGGCTCTCCCCTCTATTCTAGCATTTCTCTGCAGCCCAATCCACATATACAGCCTTCCTTTGATAATGTTGCATATGTGTAGATCCTTGCTTGCTGAGTACTTCGGATGAGTACTCACGTTTGCTTTGCTTTCTTTTTCCCCCATATCCGTTTGATGCAACCAGAAGATGGAGCCCTTGAGATCGCTGCCACCACCGATGACTACTACTACTACCCCGAGGGTGCCTACTACTACATGACGGACGCTGACGACCAAGAGTAGTTAGGAGGCTCCCAGGCAGGAGGCCTTGCCTTTTCGATCAATGTTGCATTTGTGCTAGCCTTCTTAAGGCAAACTTGTTTAACTCATGTCTATACTCATATATTGTTGCTTCCGCTGACTCGTTTGTATTCGAGCTGATGTATTCGAGCCCTCGAGGCCCCTGGCTTGTAATATAAAGCTTGTATTATGTTAATTTGTGTCTAGAGTTGTGTTGTGATATCTTCCCATGAGTCCCTGATCTTGATCGTACACACTTGCGTGTATGATTAGTGTACAATTGAATCGGGGGCGTCACATGAGACATATCCATTAACAGTATTCAAGAAGGGTCTACCAAATATAATGGGACAAAAGTCATCTTGTGGGGAACCAAGAACAAGAAAATCAGTAGGATATTTAACTTTCCCACACAAGACTTCAACATCTCTAACAATCCCAATTGGTGAAATAGTATCTCTATTTGCAAGTTTAATAGTAACATCAATACCTTCTATTTCAGCGGGTGCTATATCATGCATAATTCTTCGTATAAGGAATGAGGTATTGCACTCGCACTAGCACCCATATCACATAGCCCATGATAACAATGATCACCTATTTAATAGAAACAACAGGCATGCCAACAACAGATCTATGTTTATTTTTAGTATCAGGTCTAGCAATTCTAGCAGCTTCATCATAGAAGTAAATAACATGCGCATCAATATTATCGACCAGGAGATCCTTAACCATAGCAATACTAGGTTCAACTTTAATTTGCTCAGGGGGTGTAGGTGTTCTTGCATTACTCTTACGAACCACAATTGAAGCTTTAGCATGATCCTTTATTCTAACAGGGAAAGGTGGTTTTTCAATATAAGCAGTAGGAACAATAGGATCAACATTATAAGTGATAGTCTTTTCTTCAACTTTAATAGGTTCTACTACTTTTACTTCAATGGGAGGATGATATTTAAACCACTTCTCCTTAGGGAGATCACCATGAGTAGCAAATGATTCACAGAAAGAAGCTACTATCTCAGCGTCAAGTCCAGATTTAGTGCTAAATTCACGAAAAGCATCGGTATCCATAAAAGATTTAACACAATCAAACTTAAGTGTTATACCTGACTCCTTACCTTCGTCGAGCTCCCAGTCTTCAGAGTTGCGTTTAATTCTTTCCAATAAATCTCATCTGAATTCAATGGTCTTCATCATAAAAGAACTAGTACAAGAAGTATCAAGCATGGAGCGATTATTGAGAGAAAGTCGAGCATAAAAATTCTGAATAATAATTTCTCTTGAGAGCTCATGATTGGGGCATGAATATAACATTAACTTAAGCCTCCCCCAAGCTTGAGCGATACTTTCTCCTTCGCAAGGCCAAAAATAATATATATAATTACGATCACGATGAACCAGATGCATAGGATAAAACTTCTGATGAAATTCCAATTTCAATCGGTTGTAGTTCCATGATCCAATATCCTCACATAGCCTAAACCATGTCAATGCCTTTCCCTTCAAAGATAAAGGGAAGACCTTCTTATTGATAACATCCCCGGGCATACCTGCAAGCTTAAATAATCCACAAATTTCATCCACATAGATTAGGTGCATATTGGGATGTAATGTTCCATCTCCTGTAAAAGGATTAGCTAGCAGTTTCTCTATCATACCCGAAGGAATTTCAAAGTAAAAAATTTCAGTAGGTTCGGTAGGTTGAGGACCAAATCTTTGCTCTACTGTTTAGGGTGAAGATACCCCAAACAAGCTCCTCAAAGGATTATTTTCCATAGTAACAAGTGACAGTAAATTTTAGCACATTATATAATTTTTTCCTTACCAAATTCCACCTACCAAAGACGCTTCACTCCCCAGCAACGGCACCAGAAAATAGTCTTGATGACCCACAAGTATAGGGGATCTATCATAGTACTTTCGATAAGTAAGAGTGTCGAACCCAATGAGGAGTAGAAGGAAATGACAAGCGGTTTTCAGTAAGGTATTCTCTGCAAGCACTGGAATTATTGGTAACAGATAGCTTGGTGATAAGGTAATTCGTAACGGGTAACAAGTAATAAAAGTAAACAAGGTGCAGCAAGGTGGCCCAATCCTTTTTGTAGCAAAGGACAAGCCTGGAAAAACTCTTATATAAAGCAAAGAGCTCCCGAGGACACATGGGTATTATCGTCAAGCTAGTTTTCATCTTGCTCATATGATTTGCGTTCGGTACTTTGATAATTTGATATGTGGGTGGACCAGTGCTTGGGTACTGCCCTTCCTTGGACAAGCATCCCACTTATGATTAACCCCTCTTCCAAGCATCTGCAACTATGAAAGAAGAATTAAGGTAAATCTAACCATAGCATGAAACATATGGATCCAAATCAGCTCCTTACGAAGCAACACATAAACTAGGGTTTAAGATTCTGTCACTCTAGCAACCCATCATCTGCTTATTACTCCCTAATGCCTTCCCCTAGGCCCAAACAATGGTGAAGTGTCATGTAGTCGATGTTCACATAACACCACTAGAGGAAAGATAACATACATCTCATCAAAATATCGAACGAATACCAAATTCACATGACTACTTATAACAAGACTTCTCCCATGTCCTCAGGAACAAACATAACTACTCACAAATAATATTCATGTTCATAATCAAAGGGGTATTAATATACATAAAGGATCTGAACATATGATCTTCCACCGAATAAACCAACTAGCATCAACTACAAGGAGTAATCAACACTACTAGCAACCCACATGTACCAATCTGAGGTTTTGAGACAAAGATCAGATACAAGTGCTGAACTAGGGTTTGAGAGGAGATGGTGCTGGTGAAGATGTTTATGGATATTGACCCCCTCTCGATGAGAGGATTGATGGTGATGATGATGGCGACGATTTCCCCCTCCCGGTGGGATGTTTCCCCGGCAAAACAGCTCCGCCGGAGCCCTAGATTGGTTCCACCTCTAGACGGCGGTGCTTCGTCCCGAAAGCTTCCTTATGATTTTTTCCATGGAAAAATACACCATATACCAGAAGATGGGCATGGGCGGGTTGCTAGGTGGCCCACGAGGCAGGGGGCACGCCCATGGGGGTAGCTCGCGCCCTCCATCCTTGTGAACAGTGGGTGGCCCCCCTCTGGTGCTTTCTTCGACCAATGTTTATAATATATTCCAAAACTGACTTTCATGGAGTTTCAGGACTTTTGGAGTTGTGCAGAATAGGTCTCTAATATTTGCTCCTTTTCCAGCCCAGAATTCCAGTTGCCGGCATTCTCCCTCTTCATGTAAACCTTGTAAAATAAGAGAGAAAAGGAATAAGTATTGTGACATAATATGTAATAACAGCCCATAATGCAATAAATATTGATATAAAAGCATGATGCAAAATGGACGTATCAGCATGTTCCTTTATCCTAACAGGGAAAGGTGGTTTTTCAATATAAGCAGTAGGAATAACTGGATCAACATTATAAATAATAGTTTCATCTTTAGCTTTAACTGGTTCTTTAATTTCTTCTTTAATAGGGATGATATTTAAACCACTTCTCCTTAGGGAGATCTACATGAGTAGCGAATGATTCACAATAGGAGGCTACAATCTCAAAGTCAAGTTCATATTTAGTGCTAAACTTGTGAAAAGCAATAGTACTCATAAAAGATTTAACACAATCAAACTCAAGCTTAATACCTGACTCTTTACCTTCTCGAGTTCCCAATCTTCAGAGTTGCATTTAATTCTATCCAGAAGATCCCACTTGAATTAAATAGTCTTTTTCATAAAATAACCAATACAAGAAGTATTGAGCATGGAATGATCATTACGAGAAAGTCAAGCATAAATTTTTTGAATAATAGTTTCTCTCGAGAGCTCATGATTGGGGCATGAATATTACATTGAATTAAGTCTCCCCCAGGCTAGAGCGATACTTTCTCCTTCATGAGGCCAAAAATTATATATATAATTTCGATCACGGTGAACTAGATGCATAGGATAATTTTTTGGCTGAAATTCCAATTTCAATCGATTCCAGTTCCATGATCCAATATCATCGCATAGCCTATACCATGTCAATGCTTATCCCTCCAAAGATAAAGGGAAAAAAATTCTTCTTGACTTCATTTCTGGGGCAGCCTGCAAGCTTAAATAATAATCCAAAAACTTCATCCACATAAATTAGGTACATATCAGGATGTTTCGTTCCATCTCCTGCATAAGGATTAGGTAGCATTTGCTCTATCATACCCGAAGGAATTTCATAACTAATATTTTCAGTAGGTGCAATAGGTTGAGGGGCGACTCTTTGTGTTTCTGGTCGAGGTGAAGATACCCCGAACAAACCTCTCAAAGGATTATCTTCCATAGTAACTAGTGATAATAAATTTCAGCACGTAATAATAATTTTTCCTTACCAATTTCCACTTACCAAGAGCGCTTCACTCCCCGGCTACGGCGCCGGAAAAGAGTCTGGATGACCCACAAGTATAGGTGACAAATCGTAGTCCTTTTGACAAGTAAGAGTGTCAAACCTAATGAGGAGCGGAAGGAAATGACAAGTGGTTTTCAGCAAGGTAATTTCTGCAAGCACTGAAATTGTTGGTAACATGTAGTTCTATAGCAAGATAATTTGTAATGGACAAGTAAAGGTAACGGTAAATAAAGTGCAGCAAGGTAGCCCAATCATTTTTGTAGCAAAGGACAAGCCAAAATTGTCTCTTGTAATAAGCAAAGCATTCTTGAGGGCACACGGGAATTTCATCTAGTCACTTTCATCATGTTGGTTTGTTTCGCGTTCGCTACTTTGATAATTTGATATGTGGGTGGACCGGTGCTTGGGTGTTGTTCTTACTTGAACAAGCCACCCACTTATGATTAACCTCCTCGCAAGCATCCGCAACTACGAGGAAAGTATTAAGATAAAATCTAACCATAAAATTAAACATATGGATCCAAATCAGCCTTACAAAATAGCCTATAAACTAGGGTTTAAGCTTTTGTCGCTCTAGCAACTCATCATCTAATAACTACTTCACAATGCATTCCCTTAGGCCCAAAGATGGTGAAGTGTCATGTAGTCCACGTTCACATGACACCACTAAGGGAATCACAACATACATATCATCAAAATATCGAACACATATCAAATTCACATGATTACTTGCAACATGACTTCTCCCGTGACCTCCAGAACAAACGTAATTAACTACTCACAAATGATATTCATGGTCAAGATCAGAGGGGTATTAGATATCATAAAGGATCTGAACATATAATCTTCCACCAAATAAACCATATAGTAATCAACTACAAGATGTAATAAACACTACTAGTCACCCACACGTACCAATCTGAGGATATGGTACAAAGATTGAACACAAGAGGTGAACTAGGGTTTGAGATGAGATGGTGTTGTTGAAGATGTTGATGGAGATTTGCCTCCCATATATGAGAGGGTTGCTGGTGATGACGATGGCTTAGATTTCCCCCTCTGGAAGGGAAGTTCCCCCGACGGAATCACTCTGCCAGAGGGCAAAAGTGGTCCTGCCCAAGTTCCGCCTCGAGACCTGAAAGCCCTCTCCTTATTTTTTTTCTAGGTCAAAAGACCTCATACACCAGAAGATGGGCATCGGAGGTGGGCTGGGCTGCCCACCACCCCCAGGGCGCGCCTGAGGGGCCTAACACACCGTGCTGTCTTGTGGGCACCAGGTGGCCTCCCTACAGTAGTTCTTTTCTCCAATGTTTATTACAGCTCATTTGGAGATGTGCAGAATAGGTATCTCTGACATAGCTTTTTCAAGTCCTGAATTCCAGCTGCCGTTATTCTCCCTCTTTGTGTAAACCTTGCATATTATGAGAGAAAAGGCACTAGAATTACTCCACAAAGCATTATTATGCATAAAAGCATTATAAATAACAGTAGGAAAACATGATGCAAAATGGACGTATCACCTAACTCCGCCTCTATAAATATCCTAAAAATCAGAAAACCTACTAGGGAGTCTACAAAATACTTTTTCCGCCGCCGCAAGCCTCTCTTCTCGAGAGATCCCATCTGGAGGCCTTCTCCGGTACTCCATCGGAGGGGGAAACAATCACGGAGGGGTTCTTCATCATCCTTGTTGCCCCTCCGATGATGTGTGAGTAGTTTACCACTGACATATGGGTCCATAGTTAGTAGCTAGATGGCTTCTTCTCTCTTTTTAGTTCCATATACAATGTTCTGCTTTTTGTTCTTGGAGATCTATTTGATGTAATGACTTTTTGCAGTGTGTTTGTTGGGATCCGATGAATTGTGATTTTATGATGAGATCTATCCATGAATATTATTTAAGTTTTCGGTGAACTCTTATATGCATTATTAATATAGCTTCGTATTTCTTCTCCAATTTATTGGTTTGGATTGACCAACTAGATTGATTTATCTTGCCATGGGAAGATGTGCTTTGCAATGGGTTTGATCTTGCGTTGCTCAAACCCAGTGACAGAAAGGTACATGACATGTATGTATCATGATTGGGTTTATTCATACGTGAGTTTATCTTGTGTACATTATGCCATCTAGCTTAAAGCATTACTCCATTTTCCATTAACTTAATAAACTAGATGCATGCTGGATAGCGGTCGATGTGTGGAGTAATAGTTGTAGATGCAGAATCATTTCGGTCTACTAATCTTGGACGTGATGCCTATATATGATCATTGCCTTGGATTGTCATAAATATCTGTTTTCTATCAATAGCCCAACAATAGTTTGTTTACCTGCCGTATGCTATTTTCTCTAGAGAGAAGCCTCTAATGAAAACTATGGCCCCCTGCTACCTCTTGAGCTCGCGTTGGTTTTCCCTTGAAGAGGAAAGGGTGATGTAGCAAAGTAGCGTAAGTATTTCCGTCAGTTTTGAGAACCAAGGTATCAATCGAGTAGGAGACAACGCACAAGTCACCGAATACCTGCACAAACAATCAACAACTTGCGCCCAACGCGATAAAGGGGTTGTCAATCCCTTCACGGTCACTTGCAAAAGTGAGATCTGATAGAGATAGATAAACTATAAAGTAAATATTTTTGGTATTTTTGGTTTATAGATTGGAAAGTAAAGATTGCAATTAAAAGGAACGACGATAGAAATTGGCAAGTTTATGGGAAAATAATAGATTCAATATAATGGAAAAGAGACCCTGGGGCCATAGGTTTCACTAGTGGCTTATGTCAAGATAGCAAATATTATGGTGGGTGAACAAATTACTGCCGAGCAATTTATAGAAAAGCGCATAGTTATGATGATATCTAAGGGAATGATCATGAACATAGGCATCACCTCCGTGTCAAGTACACTGAAACGATTCTGCATATACTATTATTAGTCCACAATCGACCGCTATCCAGCAAGCGTCTAGAGTATTAAGTTCATAAAGAACGGAGTAACGCATTAAGTAAGATGACATGATGTAGAGGAATTAACTCAAGCAATATGTTGAAAACCCTATATTTTTATCCTCGATGGCAACAATACAATACGTGTCTTGCTGCCCCTACTGTCACTGGGAAAGGACACTTCAAGATTGAACCCAAAGCTAAGCACTTCTCCCATTGCAAGAAAGATCAATCTAGTAGGCCAAACTAAACCGATAATTCGGAGATACTTGCAAATATATCAAATCATGCATATAAGAAGTCAGAGAAGAACCAAATAATATTCATAGATAATCTGACCATAAATCCACAATTCATCGGATCTCGGCAAACACACCGCAAAATAATATTACATCGAATAGATCTCCAAGAACATCGAGGAGAACATGGTATTGAGAATCAAAGAGAGAGAAGAAGCCGTCTAGCTAATAACTATGGACCCGAAGGTCTATGGTAAACTACTCACGCTTCATCGGAGAGGTAATGGTGTTGATGTAGAAGCCCTCCATGATCGAATCCCCCTCCGACAGGACGCCGGAAAAGGCCCCTGGATGGGATCTCACAGGTACAGAAGGTTGCGGTAGTGGAAAAGTGGTTTTGTGGCTCTCCTGGATGTTTTCAAGGTATAAGAGTATATATAGGTGAAGGAACTAGGTCAGGGGAGCTACAAGGGGCCCACGAGGTAGGAGGCGCGCCCTACCCCCCTGGGCGCACCCTCCTGCCTTGAGGCCGCCTTGTTGCGTCTCCGACTTTATCTCCAAGTCTTCTGTTTTCCTTTCGGTCCAAGAAAGATCATCGTGGAGGTTTCTTTCCGTTTGGACTCCGTTTAGTCTTCCTTTTCTGTGAAACTCTAAAATAGGCAAAAAAATAGAAACTAACAGTGGCCCCTCAGTTAATAGGTTAGTCCCATAAATAATATAAACTAGCATATAAATGCCTATTAAACATCCAAAACAGATAATATAATAGCATGGAACAATCAAAAATTATAGATACGTTGGAGACGTATCACCCCTGGATCTATCTTTTATCATATATTAAAAGTAAAAATATCTTGCTTCAATTTTCTTTTATTTATTTTCTTTTGTATTATTTTCAGATCTATCTATCAAAAAACTATACAATTTAATCTTGTTCCTAACCGTTGAGGGATTGACAACCCCTCTACGCGTTGGGTTGCAAGTATTTGTTGTTGGTGTGCAGGTGTTGTTTACATAGTGTTGCTTGGTTCTCCTACTGGATTGATAACATTGGTTTCATAATGAAGGGAAATATGTGTCTCTACTGTACTGCATCATCCACTCCTCTTCGAGGAAATTTCAACGCAGCTCACAAGTAGCACTACCCAATAGACACCTTCGGAGATACCTGCAGAGCACCTTTATGATCACCCAGGTACGGAGTGACGTTTGATAGAACTCAAAGTATTCCTCCGACATCTAGGAGTGGCATGATCTCATGGTCTAAGGAACTGATACTTGACATGATGAAAGTTTTAACAAGTAACTAAAGATCTAATGCTAAGCTTATGGTTGGGTCTGTCCATCACATTATTCTCCTAATGATGTGATTCCATTATCAGATGACAACTCATCTCTATGGTTATTTTTTGCGGGGTAACTCATGTCTATGGTTAGGAAACCTTAACCATCTTTGATTAACAAGCTAGTCTAGTAGAGGCTTACTAGGGCCACGTTGTACTTAATATATACACACATGTATTTAAGTTTCTGGTTAATACAATTATATCATGAATAATAAACATTTATCATGAACGGGAAATTGTTGGGGAACATTGCATGGAAAACAAAAAAATTCTACGCACACACAATGATCTATCCATGGAGATGCATAGCAACGAGGGGGAGAGTGTGTCTACGTACCCCTGTAGACCGTAAGCGGAAGAGTTTCACAATGCGGTTGATGTAGTCGAACTTCTTCGCGCTTCAACCGATCAAGATTCAAACGCACGACACCTCTGCATTATGCACACGTTTAGTTCAGTGACGTCCCTTGCCTTCTTGATCCAGCAAGACGTCGAGGTAGTAGATGAGTTCCGTCAGCACAACGGCGTGGTGATAGTGATGGTGAAGTGATCTCCGCAGGGTGTAAACGGTGGACGAGGCGCCGCACACCACTAGGCTATTGTCTGGGGTGTGCTAGGGGCCCCCCTCCTCATATATACAGGTGGGAGGGAGAGTGGAGAGGCCCAGGGGCGCCCCAAGTAGGACCAGATCCTACTCAGGCTCCTGCCCTTGGCCGCGCCCCCCTGCCATGTTTGTCGGAGGGGGAAGGAAAGATGGGGGGGGAGAGAAGGAGGTGGGAATCGTAATCCTTCTCCACCTTGGCCGGCTCATATGGGGGGCAGCTGGTGTGTTTCCCCTCTTGGCCCATAAGGCCCATATATTTTGTCATGGGTTCCCGGAACCCCTTCCGGTGACCCGATATGTACCTGGTACCCTCTGGAACAGTTCCGCTGTCCGAATACCATCGTCCTATATATCAATCTTTACCTCTTGACCATTTCAATACTCCTCGTCAGGTTCGTGATCTCATCCGGGACTCCGAACAACATTAGGTCACCAAATCACATAACTCATATAATACTATTATCATCATCGAACATTAAGCTCGCGGACCCTATGGGTTCGAGAACTCTGTAGACATGACTGAGACACCTCTCCGATCAATAACCAATAGCGGAACCTGGATGCTCATATTGGCTCCTGCATATTCTACAAAGATCTTTATTGGTGGAACCGTTATGGAAACATACGTAATTCCCTTTGTCCATCGGTATGTTACTTGCTCGAGATACGATCGTCGGTATCTTCATACCTACTTCAATCTCATTATTGGCAAGTCTCTTTACTAGTTACGTAATACATCACCTCGTGACTAACTCCTTAGTCATTTGCTTGCAAGCTTATGATGTGTATTACCGAGATGGCCCAGAGATGCCTCTCCGATACTCGGAGGGACAAATCCTAATATTGATCTATGACAACTCAACAAACACCTTTGGAGATACCTGTAGAGCATCTTTATGATCACCCAGTTACGTTGTGATGTTTGATAGCACATAAGGTATTCCTCCGGTATCCAGGAGTTGTATAATCTCATAGTCAAAGGAATATGTATTTGAAATGAAGAAAGCAATTGCCATAAAACTGAACGATCATTATGTAAGCTAACGGATGGATCTTTTCCAGCACATCATTCTCCTAATGATGTGACCCCGTTATCAAATGACAACACATGTCCATGGTTAGGAAACCTTAACCATCTTTGATCAACCAGCTAGTCTAGTAGAGGCTTACTAGGGACACCGTATTTGTTTATGTATTTACACATGCATTTAAGTTTCCTATCAGTACAATTCTAGCATGAATAATAAACCTTTTTCAAGAATAAGGAAATATAAAATAACAACTTTATTATTGCCTCTAGGGCATATTTCCTTCAGTCTCCCACTTGCACTAGAGTAAATAATTTAGTTTACGTCGCCATGTGATTAACACCCAAAGGGTTTACTAGAGTCAATAATCTAGTTCACATCGCCATGTGATTAACACCCAAAGTGTACTAAGGTGTGATCATGTTTTGCTTTTGAGAGAGGTTTAGTCAACGGGTCTGCCACATTCAGATTCGTATGTATTTTGCAAATTTCTATGTCTACATTGCCCTGCATGGAGCTACTCTAGCTAATTGCTCCCATGTTCAATACATATCCAAATTGAGACTTAGAGTCAGGTCAGTGTCAAAGCTTGAATCGACGTAACTCTTTATGGCAAACTCTTTATCACCTCCATAACAGAGAAATATTTCCTTAGTATTCTTAGGTAACTAAGATAATTTTGACCCTTGTCTAGTGATCTACTCCTGGATCTGTAAGTGCATCTAGTGCCACCCCTAGTTGGTTTTGGAGTATTGACGACAAAGTTGGTTGAGGGACTAATGCGTATGTGAGAATTATAGGATAACGCAGGTAGTGTCCCACATTGATTCGGTTTACCTACCGGAGATGACCCCTAAAAATGTATGGAGACATTGACAACAATGGTGGTATGTGAAGATGTCCATATTGAAGACTATGACATGAGAAGACATTGAGTGAAGACTATGGAGCGCGAAGACTGTGTTGTTTCGTTGTTTCCTTTTCTTCTTTGTTGAGTCATAGGAACCACCGTACTGTTAAGTGGGGTCCAAGTGAACAAAGTCAGAATGACTGAAGTGATGCTCAACCCAAATCCTATGTCTTCGAGCGAAGACAATGAGAGCAAATCTTATCCAGAGCTGGATGAGTCAGCTTTGCTTGTAGCCCATGTAAAGTTGCCGTGTGTGTTTGAAATCTGACCGTTGGAACATGTGTCAGTTCCTTAGTGACCCAGGGTCATTTTGTACATATCAGGTCGGGTTGCCTTGTGGCTATAAATAGCCCACCCCACACCATAAATTGGTGGCTGCTCAGAGTTAGTTCACGGCTTTTGTTGTTTGAGAGCAACCCACCTCGAAGCCTTTGAGCGAGAGAAATACGTGCGAGGACAAAGCCCAAACACCCAGAGCCAAAGAGTGTTAGGCATCATTGAAGTCTTTCTGTCTGAGTGACCTGAAGACTTATTACACTTGAGGACTGTGTATCCTCCAGCCGGTTAGGCGTCGTGTTCTGAGCATCCAAGAGTCATTGTGGATCGCCAGTGAACGATGTCTGTGAAGGTTCGGAAGTCTACCTTGAAAACATACCAGAGTGATTGGGCGAGGACTGTGTTTCCTTAGCTCAAGGGGAATAAGGTGAAGACGCGGTCTTCTGAGTTGAATCTCAGCCTCCCTAACCAGACGTAGAGTTGTCACAGCAACTGGAACTGGTCCAACAAATCATGTGTCTTCAACAAGTGACTGGTTCTATCCTCTCCCTCCCTTTACTTTGAGTTTGTCTTCGTGAAGTCATTGCCTATTCGTCGTACCTATTTGACTTCATTGCTTGACTACTATTATTGGTTGGCTTCATACTATCTTCCATCCTGATCCTTACTACCAAGCTGCTATTAGTCTTTGTACTTTCACATTATTGCATACTTGACTATGGTTTGCTTGTTGTAGTTTATCTTTCGCTGCATATCAATTAGGTCATTTCTATTGTTTGTCTTTGAAACTTCCACTTTTTGAAGACTTTGATAAAAACCACCTATTCACCCCCCCTCTAGTCGATAACTAGCACTTTCAATTGGTATCAGAGAAAGATACTCCCTTGTTCTGTGTGATTCAGTTTAACCACCTAGAGTTTAGCTATGTCGACTGCAGGGATAATCAAAGTCTCCGCTACTTGCCCCGTGTTCGATGGAAATGAATATCCCTACTGGAAGAATAAGATGCGCATGCATCTTGAAGCCATTGATGTCGACCTCTGGTATGTCGTCAAGAACGGCGTTCCCAAAACTGGTGAAGGTGTCACCCCTACTGATTTCAAGAAGTTCATTCAACTGGACTCTACTGCAAAGAACATCATCTGTGGTCATCTGACCAAAGGACAGTATGGTCGTGTGAGTGCTCTGGAAACGTCAAAGCTAGTCTGGGACTAGCTATCCAAGGTCAACGAAGGCGTCTCAACCCAGAGAGACCAAAGGATCAGTGTTCTTCGCAACCTCTTCAACCGCTTCAAGAGAAACGACAATGAAAATGTACAGCTCACGTTTGATCGCCTCACCGACATCACAAATAAGCTTCAGGCTCTCGGCGCCACTGAGATTACCAAGCATGAAATCGTCAAGACACTACTGAGATCACTTGACAGCTCCTTTGACACCCTTGCCCTCATGATACAAGAACGCCCTGACTTCAAGACACTTGATCCGTCTGATATACTTGAGAGGCTCAACACACATGAGTTCCAGCTTTCTGAGAAAAGAGATATCTATGGTCCCAACTATGGCCGAACTCGTGCTTTGAAGGCAAAAGTTATTTCCTCATCTGAAGAAGAATCTGACTGCGGTTCTGATGATCCTGAAGACATTGGAAAGGAACTTGCTATGCTTGTGAAGAAGTTCCAGGAGTTCACCAAGAAGAAGGGCTTCAGAAAGTCTTCACGATCTAGCTCAAGAAATGATGAAGCTTCCACTCATGACAACAAGAAGAGAACATGTCACAAGTGCAAGAAACTTGGACACTATATCTCTGAGTGTCCACATTGAGACAATGAGAAGAAGAAGAAGAAGAAGAAGAGCAAGGAATATGATTCTGATGACAAGAAGAAGAAGAATCTTCAAAGTCTTCTTCCACGTCCTCATCAAGGCCTTCATCTCATAATAAGAGCTCATCTGGCAAGGCTCGTGCTTTTGTTGGCAAGGAAATGGATTCAGAGGAGGAATCTGCTTCCGAGGAGGCGGAGGTGGAGTCCGAAGAGGAGTCCGACCCTGGTGTTGCAAGTCTGGCTCTAGCTACAGCCTATGTTGCCAAGTCCATCTTCAACACTGAAGACAATGACTTCCACACCAACGCTGAAGCTGATGACAAGGACGATCCTGCTCCCACCTACTGCTTCATGCCACGTGGTGCCAAGGTAAAATCATGTGATGCTTACTTTCAAACATCAAGTGAAGATGACTCTGATTGTGAATCCCAACCCAACTACAAAACACTTGCTAAAATTGCAACTAAACAACAAAAAGCTATGGAACATACTCAAAAACTGTTAGACAAAAGCGATGACCTGTTGGACGCGGAAATGACACGTTCACAGTCCTTAGTTGAAGACATAAAAAATCTTCATGCTAAGTACCAAGAACTTGAAAGTCTTCATGAGACGCTCTCAACCACTTATGAAAAGCTCTCCTATGATTATCTTCAAAGGAAGCAAGAGCTTGAGAAATTGAGAGCGGCTCATGAAGATCTTCAAAGAGAATGAGTCACTTCGCGCTCAACAGATCAGTCCCGCTCTAGATAGATTTGAACCACCATGTCTAAAATGCATTGAGCGTGATAACGCTACCTCTGTTGTTGAATGTTCCACTGCTGCTACTGCTGCATTGTCTTCAACTACTGATGTGGTAACTAACCCCTCTGCTGAGGATACCACTACTACTGCTAATGAAAATGCTAGGTTGAAGACATTGCTTGAAACAGGGATGTATAAAAGTTTGAAAGGACATCAGACACTTTGCGATGTCCTCAAAAAGCAAATTCTGAACCGAAACCCTAGGAAAGAGGGCGTTGGGTTCGAGAGGAAAATGAATGTTGATGGTTCCTACTGGAAGCCTGAGCAGTATCCCAAAACCACCTGGGTTGCTGCAAAGGGACCTTCAGTGGATCCATCCACCATATCTGGCTTTACCTGTGCTAATCCTATTATCATTGATGAATCCCTTGATGCAAACTATAAGCTGTTCAACAATCAGAATGGTGAAGTGTTTGCCAGATATATTGGTACTAACTGCAGGAATGGACCACCTATGAAGAAGATCTGGGTTCCCAAAAGCTGTCTTGAGAATCTTCCAGTGAATGTGATCATGACACCACCAGGGAAGAAGACAAACCCCAGACCTAAGGTGTCATATGGTCCAAAGGCTTCATACATATACAGGACTCACCTGAGTCACCCTAACGCCAATGTTTTGCAGGGAAATCGTACTCAAACTTATGAATATGAGCGTGTGTATTCAAAGCGCTATGTTCATAGAACTAAGAACTTTTCTGCTTATTCATATGAGTATCATTCATCTCCTGCAAGGCTATTTTCTAGGGCTCCAAAGTCGAAGTTCTCAGATGTTGCACTTAGACTCATTGCTTCTAAGCCACCCCTGAAGATGTGGGTGGTGAAGAAGAATTAACTTTCTTTTGCAGAATAAGGTCTCCAGCCTGCAATCAAAGGCGTCCGATACTATTGCTTGGGACCTAAAACACATTAAGGGACGCATGATAAAATGGTCTTACTATGTATTTCACATCTGAATCGCTTACCAGTCATACTATGAGTCCTAACCTTGATCTAAGCTATGATAATCCTTGTGTGCGTCAAATGCTTATGCTTCACAACACTCTTTGTGAAGCCTATCCTCCTAACTGCACTGTAGGGTATGACACCTCATGCTTCAGAATGGATTATGGACAGTGGATGCACTAATCATATGACTGGTGATCGAAGTCTTCTCATGGACTCAACCTTATGTCCATCAGACAAGAGTCACATCACATTTGCTGACACTGGTAAAAGCAAGGTATTGGGTCTAGGTAGAGTTGCAATCTCAAAGGATCAACACATGGATAAAGTGATGCTTGTTGAATCCCTTGGTTTCAACTTAATGTCTGTCTCAATGCTTTGTGACTTGAACATGATTGTGCTATTCGGAAAATATCATTGCCTTGTACTAATGGAATCTGACAAGTCTCTAGTCTTTGAAGGGTATCGGAAAGATGATCTATACATGGTAGATTTCTCAGCAGGTCCACAGCTTGCCGTATGTCTTCTTGCAAAAGCTTCAAAATGCTGGCTCTGGCATCGGAGGCTGGGGCATGCTGGCATGAGGAACTTACACACACTCGTCAAGAAGAAGCATGTCATAGGCATTGAGGGTGTCAAGTTCAAGAAGGATCATTTGTGTGGTGCCTGCGACGCTGGAAAGATGACTAGGGCAAAGCACCCCTCGAAGACAATCATGACGACATCTCAACCCTTCGAGCTATTACACATGGACTTATTTGGCCCTACTCACTACTCTACCCTCACAACAACTGCTTGTCTCTATCGTCATTGTTGATGACTACTCAAGATATACATGGGTGCACATAATTCTCTACAAGACTGAAGTGCAAGATGTCTTCAGACGCTTCGCCAATTGAGCCATGAACAATTACGGCGTCAAGATCAAGCATATCAGAAGTGACAACGGCACTGTGTTCAAGAACACCGGGCTTGATCTTTATGTGGATACAATGGGAATCACTCATGAGTTTTCTGCTCCATACACACCTCAGCAAAATGGCATCGTAGAGCGCAAGAATAGTACCCTCATTGAGATGGCTCGAACAATGCTCGACGAGTACAAGACACCAAGAAAGTTCTGGCCTGAAGCTATTGATACAGCATGTCACATCATCAACCGTGTTTACATCCATAAGCTTCTGAACAAAACATGCTATGAGCTCCTTACGGGCAAGAAGCCAAATGTCAGCTACTTCAGAGTATTTGGTGCTAGGTGCTGGATCAAGGATCCCCATCACAAGTCAAAATTTGCACCTAAAGCTCACGAAGGCTTCATGCTCGGTTACAGAAAGGACTCACGCTCTTACAGAGTCTTCAACCTCTATCTCTACAAAATTGTTGAAACTGTGGACGTGCGATTTGATGAAACCAATGGTTCACAAAGAGAGCTCCTGCCAAGTACACTAGATGAAGCTCTGCCCAGTGAATCTATCAAGCTGATGGGAACTGGTGAAATCATGCCTTCTGAAGCACAACCTGAAGAGGAACTTATCATTTCTGCACCAAACCAACCGGAAGACAATGCTCAGACCGAAGACAATCCTCCCAATGATGACAATGATCAGGAAGAGCAAGGTCTTCGTCCAGTTCATCCTCGTGTTGCAAAAGAAGTACAAATTGAGAAGATAATTGATAGCATCAATGCACCTGGTCCACTTACTCGCTCAAGAGCAACACAGTTAGCAAATTTCTGTGGGCACTTTTCGTTTGTGTCAATATCAGAACCCAAGAAAGTTGCTGAAGCCTTTATGGAACCTGAATGGATTCAAGCTATGCAAGAAGAACTTCAACAGTTCAAGCTGGACAATGTTTGGGAACTAGTCAAGCGTCCTGACCCTCGCAAGCATAACATTATTGGCACAAAATGGATATATCGAAACAAGCAAGATGAGCATGGTCAAGTCGTCAGAAACAAAGCACGTCTTGTGGCTCAAGGATTTACTCAAGTTG
Organism: Triticum dicoccoides; assembly: GCF_002162155.2. Lineage (NCBI taxonomy): Eukaryota > Viridiplantae > Streptophyta > Magnoliopsida > Poales > Poaceae > Triticum > Triticum dicoccoides. The sequence goes on along the minus strand of NC_041385.1, from coordinate 647,510,716 downwards.
AAGGAATTGACTTCGATGAAACATTTGCTCCTGTGGCTAGGCTTGAAGCTATTCGCATACTGCTAGCCTATGCTAACCACCGCAACATCTTACTATATCAAATGGATGTGAAGAGTGCATTCCTCAATAGCAAGATTGAAGAAGAAGTGTACGTTGCTCAACCACCTAGCTTTCAAGATCCAAAACATCCTGATATGGTGTACAATCTAAATAAAGCACTGTATGGCCTCAAACAAGCTCCTCGCGCTTGGTATGATACGATCAAAGACTTCCTGAAGAGCAAAGGCTTCAAACCTGGATCCCTCGATCCCACACTCTTCACGAAGACATATGATGGTGAACTGTTTGTGTGCCAAATATATGTGGATGACATTATCTTCGGCTGCACCAACCAGAAGTATAGTGATGAGTTTTGGATACATGATGCAAGAGCAATATCAGATGTCCATGATGGGTGAGCTGAAGTTCTTCCTTGGTCTTCAAATTTGTCAGCAAAGGAATAGCATCTTCATATCTCAAGAAAAATATCTCAAAGACTGTTTGAAGAAGTTTGGAATGCAAGATTGCAAAGGTTACACAACGCGAATGCCAGCTAAACACCATCTGGGTCCCGACGACAATGGTAAAGAGTTCGATCAAAAGGTATACCGCTCCATGATTGGTTCTTTACTTTACCTATGTGCATCTAGGCCAGATATTATGCTTAGTGCTTGCATGTGTGCTCGATTCCAAGCGGCACCAAAGGAATCGCATCACTTAGCTATGAAGCGAATTCTTTGATATTTGGCTTACACCCCAACACTTGGATTATGGTATCCAAAGGGCTCAAAATTTGATCTGGTTGGATTCTCGGATGCTGATTATGCTGGTGACAAGGTGGATCGCAAGTCTACATCAGGCACATGTCACTTTCTGGGATGATCACTTGTCTGTTGGTCTTCAAAGAAGCAAAACTGTGTATCACTCTCAACTGCCGAATCTGAAAACATTGCTGCTGGATCTTGCTGCGCTTAGCTTCTATGGATGAAGCAAACTCTCAAGGACTATGGCATCAATCTGAAACAAGTACCTCTCTTCTACGACAATGAAAGCGCCATCAAGATTGCCAACAATCCAGTCCAGCACTCGAAGACAAAGCACATTGAAATTCGTCATCACTTTCTCAGAGATCATGTCATGAAGAAAGATATTGAAATCATTCACGTCAACACAGAAGAGCAACTGTCAGATATCTTCACATAGCCCTTGGATGAGAAAAGTTTTTGCAAGTTACGATGTGAGCTAAATATCTTGGAATCCTCAAATGTCCTGTGATCAGGCACACATCCTAACACTTATGTATGTTGATGACTTAGATGTGCAACACACGAAGTAAAGTATATCTTCAATCAATGAAGACTTACATTCTAAGTGTGAATACATTAACGTGGAATTTGACTTCGGAGCGCCACGATAATTGTGCGCCGTGTCTGGGTCTAATACTTCCTATACGGTGGGTAACGCCACCACCAAATTTCTCGGTTTGAATTGTTTCACTCATGGCGTTATTTTTGCAATGTCTTCGCATTTGGTTTGTCTTCAAATTTCAACTTATCTTCATGATTTACTTCACTATGTTGATTTGATTGCTTTCTGAAATATATACTAGTGTTCTGTCCTCTACAACATTCACTTATAGCTATGTATTCCTTGTTGAATCTTTTGAACTAAGTGAATGTGATCGGACCCTAATCTCTCTATGCTTTCTATCTCAAACTCTTTCTGTCCAAATCATATGCATTCTATTGAAACTGTCGAATGTCTTCTCTGCATCCTTGTCAGCAGAAGACATAGAGAAAAACATTAAGTCTGTTTTAAATGATTCATCCTTATTGTTTGAAATCCGGAGAAGCCAGAAAAACCATCCGACAAACCTGGCGGGCGTGGGAATGTGGGACAACTCTGAGTATGTTGCATGCTTGCCACGTGCCCCTCAGATGTGAACCGCCAGGGGCACCTGCGTAATTGCGCTATGCCGCACACTTCCTTATAAATACATGTCCCCTGCGGTAAAGAAAACCTTCTTCCACCTCTCCACCTCATCAAAACCCTAGCGCCACCACTAGCTCTCGATGACGCCGGCGACGAAGCGCTTAGCTGCCGCGACTTCTCTGACTCCGTCCTCACGCCGGCCGCGGACATCGTCCTCTCTGCCGCCGCCTTAGGTGTCCTCCGTCGCCAAGTTAGGGCACGATGGATTGAACTGCTCGGTCTCCTATTCATCCCATCTAGCAGTTCTTTGTGTAGTAAATACAACTCTATTTTTACCATCTTTTTGATCCTCAATGATTCATCCTATTTACCAAAATTGGTTTCTGCCTATACAATGTTAGATCTATTATGTCTGCATCTCATACTGCCTAGTATATTCACTTAAGCTTCATATCTAGTTAGATTCCTCACTTGTACTTATTCACGGATTCGTACAAATCTGGAACCAACTCTCAACATATAAGTGAATGTCTTCGCATCATGAGGTCAATGTCTTCAAACTGATTTATCTTCAAAATCTTCTGAGAATGCATATGACCTCTTCCCCTTCCCTCGCATCTCTAATGCTATCACAGGTACATGTCCGTGGGAAAATCCCTTGGTTCTCATAGTCTGCATTCGTTTGCAGAATTCTTACAACAACACATTAACTCTCCCGAAGCCAGTTCCTGTTTGTCCAGCAAGCGAAAGCCTTTGAACGTGTTGAAGCCATTCAGTTTAAAGTTCATGGCTGCAGAGAAATCAGTAAGGAAGGGCGGAAGACAACGTCGAGGGGGAACATCAAAAGATTTGCCTAATGACCTCGCAGAGCTTTACAAGATAGATCTTGAAGAGGATTATAATCAGCGCAAGACACGAATCCAATGGATTCGACGATATTGGGCTGAACAATGGTTCAAATACAAGTTCGTGACCCAGGAATACGCTGAGAAGAATGCCATCAAAAGTCCTTGGGGTAATATTCTCTATCGAGGCCTTCCATCCAAGAACAGAGCTGAAGCTATTGCACATGGTTTCTATCCTTGTATGGTCCGTGGACCTCAGCCTGAAAATGCCGACCCATCATCATTGCTCTGGTGTCATGACGATAATCTCTTTAAGCGCAACTTCCAGCATGCAAAGGCATCAGCCAAGGAAATCAAGAAGTCATTGGGATTAGACTTCAACCCTGGTCCCTCTACTCCCCGTGCTGATGGCTCACGTGATGCAGAACCCAATGTCATTGGCCCCTTTTCAAACCTTGATGGCCTCATCACTTACATCTTGGTCCAAGGTGCCAAAGTGGATCATTCTGATAATGATGCTGACACTGATGAAGCCTCAGCTCCTCCTCCAAAGCCGTAGAAGCTAAAGAAGACTAAGGCTTCACGATCAGCTGCTCCTCCAAAAGCTTCACGTGCGAAGCCATTGGTCACTGCAACTCCAGAAGACAATGTGCAGTCTGAAGATCTATCACGCATCTCCAAGAAGACAGAGAAGAAAAAGAAAATCATCAAGAATACTGATTAGACATTGACTCCTACTGCCATTCTGCGAGAAGAGCACATTAATCTGTCCAGCGATGAAGATCTTGTAGATAATGCTCTTGAGCAACTGATCAAGAGCAAGGAAGAAGCAGAGATCTTCAATGATTTGCCTCTCTTTGATGTGGCAATCATCCATAACTTCATTGATGAGTGGTTCGACACCCCAAATCTCAGCTTTGATGATCTGTGACTTCCCATTGGCCTTTGCATCACTTTCAATGGCGCCATTGCTTCTGAACTAGCTCTTGCTCAGCACATCGTTGAACTGAAGCACAAGATCGACTATGAGAAAGCTCAGTTCAAGAAGCATGTGGCCAAGCTCAGCGTGCAAGATGTCAAAAATTTCAAGATCATGCTGCACGAGCTCAAAGAAGCCTTTAACAAGAAGCACAAAGAAGCTAGAGGCTCACATGAGCGCATGAAGAGTCTGGCTGACAAGTGTGTGCTAGCCTACAATCAGGCTGAGAAGCGCAAGGCTCTTGGTCGTCCTGGCATTGACTCCAGAATGGCTGCAAAGAAGAAGAAGCTATCAACTGACCAATCTGCACCTTCAAGGCAGGATGAACCTCGCATTGTCTTCCCAAGCAGCATGACTGGCTCGAAGCCAAAGGTCATGTCAACCGCTTCAGAACTGAAGAAGACGAGGGCTGCCGAGGCTGAAGCCAGAAAAAGGAAAAATACATAAGCCTCTAATGTTGCTCCCTCCAACAAGAAGCGCAAAACCAAGAAGAATCGGGCTGCTCCCACAGAGCCCTTAGTTGTTGAACCTATCTCAATGGTTTGCCCTACATCTGAACACCAAGAACGACGGATGATTGTTCATGAGCCTGCTTCCACAGAGGCTTATGAAGCTAAAGACATTCTAGCAGTTGATCCCACCGCTGCTGAAGACATTGGTCACCATGACAATGTTGAAGATGATGTAGTTATTCCTCACATCGAACACAACTTGGTATCATCGCCTGTTCTCACGAACAACGAACTCATCAGCATTGGTTGTCCTCTGACGCCAATTGCTCAGGATGCATCATGGGCTGATCACCCACAACAACAAGACTCCCAGAGTACTCCCCAACAACAACAAGTCACACCACCTATGCAAGAAAAAGAGGATGAGGCCCAGCCAACTCCATGTCCAAAGGCATCGCCCATATTACACAGGCTTCGCAAAGGACCAAGGCCTCAAGTCCCTCTTTCGAGCGTTCCAGAAGGAGAAGTGCACCACCAATCTGTTGCACGTCAAGTGTTTCCATAAGCCACTCCAACTGTGAATGTCTACGTGTATGAAGTCAAAGCTGCTGAAGACAATCCGACTGCATCTGCCGATGACGAACAAGAAGAAGAATGTGTCCCTACTCCCCACATTACTGAAGAAGTTGTTCCTGAAGTAAACGTGCCAGTGCCAGACCCTCCAGGTCATCAAGTGGAGGTTGAAAATCTTGAGGCTGCCACCACCAACACAAATGAAGCCAATGACGTAGTCATGGCTGAAGCAAGTGTGGAGTCTGCACCAACCAATACGCCAGAAGCCAATGCTGCAACTGCTCCTGAAGCTTCTGTTATGCAGCCTGAAGCCACTGTTGTTGCCACTGCTCCTGTTCCGCCACCAAGGCCCCATACAATTGAGCAAGCATACAACCATGGCCAGCTAATCACTGTCAAATGGCCCGTTCCGGTCCCTCCGCCTAATGCCTCTGGTCCTCAGTTTGATTATCATATTGAGCATAGGCCTCAGGTCCAGAAACCAAAGCCAAGACTGCCAAGGTTCCCAGGTACTGCCACCTCTACAGGGTCCTTCAATGCAAATGGCTTCAAAAGCCACAACACCTTCTTTGACAGCGCAAAGAACCCCTACTCAAGGCCAAGAATATCATCTGATCATTTCTGGAGCTATCAGCAGCGAAGCTATTACTCCTCCATTCTGTATGATCAAGGGCGCATTTTCCCTCATATGCGCCTTGACACAGAAGCCATTGCTGGACTGCCATGCTTAGAAGAAGCACTTGACTGTATTCGTGATGCAGGTCTGCTCAGCTCTGTGACAGACAAAGAACATTGGAATGAGGAACTTTTGCTTCAATTCTATGCTACCCTCCACATTCATGGCTACAACAGAGATACAAAGACATGGGTTCTTGAGTGGATGACAGGAAATGTTCATCATGAAGCCAAAGCTCTTGACATCATTGAGCTTGCAGGCCTACCCACTCCCGGAGAGCCGTTCAAACCTGATTGTCAACTCCACCGCAATGCACTGGAGAGTATCTTCCATAAGCCAGAGCCCAACATGAGCCAGATGTTGAGCATGATGAAGCCTCTGCCACCTGACGCTGAATACCCAAAGGAGTTCTTTGTTGATGACCTTGAGTATCTGCCTCGCACAATATATCACATCATCAGGCGGACTCTATGGCCTATCAAAGGGCATTCATCAACTGCAAAACTTGAAGGAGCCATGAAGACATTGGTCTTTTACATCCTCAATGGCATCAGCTTCAATACACAAGAATTCTTCCTCCGGCAACTGGCTGCGTCTGGATCTGACCTTTTTGGCCTGAAATTCTATGCTCCATGGGTCATGCGCCTCATCAAGCTACACTCTGCAATCAACTATCAGCCCTCTGCTCGCAATCATCTGATCTCTCTACCAGAGGTTGATATGTTAGTTGAAGCCATATACCCTGAGCCTGCCAAGAAGCCTCTTTGTCTTCAAAATGCTGAACACCAAAGCTTCACTCAGCCCATGGAAGGAGTCCAAGCAGTAACTCGTGTCTATCCAATGGCTGGGAACACTCGTCTGCCTCATCATGCGCAAACGGAAGCTACTGAGAGCACAATTGCCCAATGGCCTAAGAAGCGCTCTCGCGTCCTAAATGACTGAGAACTTCTTGTGGTACTGCATCAGAAACAAGACAAGCATCACTTCTGGCTCAAGCGACAGATGCAAAGCCTCTTGGTGGACGTCAATCGCATTCGAAATCTTGCCACCAAGAATGCCTTTGTCACTCACGAGACCTGTCGGCGATCATGGAAGAGTTTGACACTGCTCAGTGCTGAAGCAGATCTTCAAGACGATGGCTTAACTGAAAGATTCAAGTTTGACTCCACTCCTCCATGGAATGCTGTCCTACGTCGAACTCCAACCCTTGAAGACTCTGACTATTCCTCCTCCGCGGCAACTGTGAAAGCCAAAGTGATCGATGATGAAGACGATGCTACTTCACCGCTCCCTACTTCTGCACGCATCGACACTGCACCAAGTTCGTCTGCGCCGCCAAACAACAACGACAACCCTGCTGCTTCACCTACTCCTCATGAGGACGAGTAGATGCTCTATGTCTTCAAACCTTTTTGGTCATTCCTGACAAAAGGGGGAGAAGCATATGAGTTTGATAGTCTTCAAGCGGTTTCATATGGGCGGTTGCTTTATATTTTTCCTAGTGTTTACAACTCTTGCTTTTGATACATTTTGTTCTTTGAGTTGTAACACTTAAACTCGATGGTCGTATGCTACTTATTTGCTTTTCCATGTGCGATGATAACTTCCGCACTTAGATCATTCTGCAGACGTCCATTTTTCATTATGCATGTCACTCTCTTAGTTATATAATTTCATGCATGATGAATTATCTTCATAAGTTGAAGAGGATCTCCACAAGTACAACCTGCCATGTGCATTTGCATTCCAAAAGCAAATTACTTATATGCACATCTTCAGGGGAGCCATTGCCACTCATGAAAACAATACCCTATCCTTTACAATTTCACATACTTTATCCCCGTTGAAAACTTCAACCAGTTTGTCATCAATCACCAAAAAGGGGGAGATTGTAAGTGCATCTAGTGCCACCCCTAGTTGGTTTTGGAGTATTGATGACAAAGTTGGTTGAGGGACTAATGCGTTTGTGAGAATTACAGGATAACGCAGGTAGTGTCCCTCATTGATTCAGTTTACCTACCGAAGATGACCCCTAAAAATGTATGAAGACATTAACGACAATGGTGGTATGTGAAGATATTCATATTGAAGACTATGACATGAGAAGACATTGAGTGAAGACTATGGAGCACGAAGACTGTGTTGTTTCGTTGTTTCCTTTTCTTCTTTGTTGAGTCATAGGAACCACCGTACTGTTAAGTGGGGTCCAAGTGAACAAAGTTAGAATGACTGAAGTGATGCTCAATCCAAATCCTATGTCTTCGAGCGAAGACAATGAGAGCAAATCTTATCCAGAGCTGGATGATTCAGCTTTGCTTGTAGCCCAAGTAAAGTTGTCGTGTGTGTTTGAAATCTGACCATTGGAACACGTGTCAGTTGCTTAGTGACCCAGGGTCATTTCGGACATATCAGGTCGGGTTGCCTTGTGGCTATAAATAGCCCACCCCCTACACCATAAATTGGTGGCTGCTCAGAGTTAGTTCACGGCTTTTGTCGCTTGAGAGCAACCCACCTCGAAGCCTTTGAGAGAGAGAAATCCGTGCGAGGACAAAGCCCAAACACCCAGAGCCAAAGAGTGTTAGGCATCACTAAAGTCTTTCTGTCTGAGTGACCTGAAGACTTATTACACTTGAGGACTGTGTATCCTCCAGCCGGTTAGGCGTCGCGTTCTGAGCATCCAAGAGTCATTGTGGATCTCCGGTGAACGAAGTCTGTGAAGGTTCGGAAGTCTACCTTGAAGACTTACCAGAGTGATTGGGCGAGGACTGTGTGTCCTTAGCTCAAGGGGAATAAGGTGAAGACGCGGTCTTCTGAGTTGAATCACAGCCTCCCTAACCAGACGTACAGTTGTCACAGCAACTGGAACTGGTCCAACAAATCATGTGTCTTCAACAAGTGACTGGTTCTATCCTATGCCTCCATTTACTTTGAGTTTGTCTTCGTGAAGTCATTGCCTATTTGTCGTACCTATTTTACTTCATTGCTTGACTACTATCATTGGTTGTCTTCATACTATCTTCCATCCCGATCCTTACTACCAAGCTGCTATTAGTCTTTGTACTTTCACATTATTGCATACTTGACTATGGCTTGCTTGTTGTAGTTTATCTTCCGCTGCATATCAATTAGGTCATTTCTATTGTTTGTCTTCGAAACTTCCACGTTTTGAAGACTTTGATAAAAATTGCCTATTCACCCCCCCTCTAGTCGATAACTAGCACTTTCAGGATCACTATTGTACCCCCTTTCCAAACTCATGGCAAGGTACACAATAGGTCTGGTACACAACATGGAATACTTTATAGAACCTACAACTGAGGCATAGGGAATGACTTTCATTCTCTCTCTATCTTCTCTCGTGGTCGGGTTTTTGAGTCTTACTCAACTTCCCACCTTGTAATACAGGCAAGGACTCCTTCTTAGACTGAACCATTTTGAAATTCTTCAAATCATATCATGGTCTGTGTTTTGTGAAAGTTCTATTAAGCCTCTTGATCTGTCCCTAATATGTAAGCAGGTTCACCGAGGTTTTTGTAAAAAAATCTTGTTCAAGTATCCTTTTATGCTATCCAGAAATTCTATATCATTTCCAATCAACAATATGTCATCCATATATAATATCAGAAATGCTACAAAGCTCCCACTCACTTTCTTGGAAATACAGGCTTCACCGTAAGCCTCTATAAAACCATATGCTTTGATCACCTCACCAAAGCACATATTCCAACTCCGAGATGCTCCAGTCCATAGATGGATCGCTGGAGCTTGCACACTTTGTTAGCACCTTTAGGATCGACAAAACCTACTGGTTGCATCATATACAACTCTTCTTTAAGAAATCCATTAAGGAATGCAGTTTCGACGTCCATTTGCCAGATTTAATAATCATAAAATGTGGCAATTGCTAACATGATCTGGATGGACTTAAGCATCGCTATGTGTGAGAAGGTCTCATCACAGTCAACCCCTTGAACTTGTCGAAAACATTTTGTGACTAGTCAAGCTTTGTAGACAGTAATATTACCATCAGCGTCGGTCTTCTTCTTGAAGATCCATTTATTATCTATGGCTTGCCGATCATCGGGCAAGTCTACCAAAGTCCATACTTTGTTCTCATACATGGATCCTATCTCATATTTCATGGCCTCAAGCCATTTGTCAGAATCTGGGCTCATCATAGCTTCTTCACAATTCATAGGTTCACCATGGTCTAGTAACATGACTTACAGGATAGGACTACCATACCACTCTGGTGCAGAATGTGCTCTGTTCGACCTACAAGGTCTAATAGTAACTTGATCTGAAGTTTCATGATCATCATCATTAACTTCCTCTCCAGTTGGTGTAGGCATCACAGGAACGGATTTCTCTGATGTACTACTTTCCAAATTGAGAGAAGGTACAATTACCTCATCAAGTTCTACTTTCCTCCTACTCACTTGTTTCGAGAGAAACTCCTTCCCTAGAAAGGTTCCATTCTTGGCAACAAAGATCTTGCCTTCGAATCTGTGGTAGAAGGTGTACCAAAATTATTTCCTTAGGGTATCCTATGAAGATGCACTTCTCCGATTTGGGTTCAAGCTTATCAGGCTGAAGCCTTTTGACATAAGCGTCGCAACACCAAACTTTAAGAAACGACAGCTTAGGTTTCTTGCCAAACCACAGTTCATACGGTGTCGTCTCAACAGATTTAGACGGTGCCCTATTCAATGTGAATGCAGCTGTCTCTAATGCATAACCCCAATACAATAGTGGTAAATCAATAGGAGACATCATAGATCACACCATATCTAACAAAGTACGGTTACAACATTCAGACACACCATTACGCTGTAGTGTTCCAGGTGGCGTGAGTTGTGAAACAATTCCACATTGTTTTAAATGAAGGCCAAACTCGTAACACAAATATTCGCCTTCGTGGTCAGATCGTAGAAAATTAATTTTCTTGTTATGATGATTCTCCACTTCACTCTGAAATTTTTGAACTTTTCAAATGTTTCAGACTTGTATTTCATTTAGTAGATATACCCATATCTGCTCAAATCATTTGTGAAGGTCAGAAAATAACAATACCGGCCGCGTGCCTCAACACTCATCGGACCGCGTACATCGGTATTTATTATTTCCAATATGTCATTAGCTCGCTCCATTGTTCTAGAGAACAGAGTATTTAGTCATCTTGCCCATGAGGCATGGTTTGCATGTATCAAATGATTGATAATCAAGTGATTCCAAAAGTCCATCTTCATGGAGTTTCTTCATGCGCTTTACACCAATATGACCTAAACAGAAGTGCCACAAATATGTTGCACTATCATTTTCAACTTTGCATCTTTTGGCATCAATATTATGAATATGTGTATCACTACAATCGAGATTCAATAAACCATTCACATTGAGTGTATGACCATAGAAGGTTTTATTCATGTAAATAGAACAACAATTATTCTTTGACTTAAATGAATAATCATATTTGCAATGAACATGATCTAATCATATTCATACTCAACACAAACACCAAATAACATTTATTTCGGCTCAACGCTAACCCCGAAGGTAGAGGGAGTATGCGATGGTGATCATATCAATCTTGGAAACACTTACAACACACATCATCACCTCACCCTTAACTACTCTCTGTTCATTCTGCAACTCCTGTTTCGAGTTAATAATCTTAGCAACTGAACCGGTATCAAATACCCAGGGGTTACTAAGCACTAGTAAGGTTCACATCAGTAACATGTATATCAAATATACCTTTGTTCACTTTGCCATCCTTCTTATCTGCCAAGTATTTGGGGTAGTTCCACTTCTAGTGACCATTCCCTTTGTAGTAGAAGCACTCAGTTTCAGGCTTAGGTCCAGCTTTGGGCTTCTTCATGGGAGTGACAACTTGCTTGTCATTCTTCTTGAAGCTCCCTTTCTTTCCCTTTGCCCTTTTTCTTGAAACTAGTGGTCTTGCTAACCATCAACACTTGATCCTTTTTCTTGATTTCTTCCTTCGCTGATTTCAGCATCGCGAAGAGTTCAAGAATCGTTTTCGTCATCCCTTGCATTTTATAGTTCATCACGAAGTTGTAGTAGCTTGGTGATAGTGACTATAGAACTCTGTCAATCACTATCTTATGTAGAAGATTAATCCCACTTGATTCAAGCAATTGTAGTACCCATACATTCTGAGCACATGCTCACTGGTTGAGATATTCTCCCCCATCTTGTAGGTAAAGTAATTGTCAGAGGTCTCATACCTCTCGACATGGGCAAGAGTCTGAAACACCAATTTCAGCTCTTGGAACATCTCATATGGTCCATGGCGTTCAAAATGTTTTTGAAGTCCCAGTTCTAAGTCGTAAAGCATGGTGCACTAAACTATTAAGTAGTCATCATATCGATCTTGCCAAACATTCATAACATCTGCATCTGCTCCTGCAATAGGTCTATCACCTAGCGGTGCATCAAGGACATAATTCTTCTCTACAGCAATGAGGATAATCCTCAGATCACGGACCCAATCCGCATCATTGCTACTATAATCTTCCAACTTAGTTTTCTCTAGGAACATATAAAAAATAGGGGAGCTACTACGCGAGCTATTGATTTACAACATATTTGCAAATACTATCAAGACTAAGTTCATCATAAATTAAGTTCAATTAATCAAATTACTTAAGAACTCCCACTTAATAGACATCCTTCAAGTCATCTAAGTGATACTTGATCCAAATCAACTAACCCATGTCCGATCATCACATGAGATGGGGTAGTCATCAATGGTGAACATCTCTATGTTGATCATAACTACTATATGAGTCATGTTCGACCTTTCGGTCTCTAGTGTTCCGAGGCCATGTCTGTACATGCTAGGCTCATCAAGTTTAACCCATGTATTCCGCATGTGCAAAAATGTCTGACACAACGAACCGTAGCAACGGTGCATACTCAGGGAGAACACTTTTATCTTGAAATTTAGTGAAGGGATCATCTTATAATGCTACCGCCGTACTAAGAAAAATAAGATGCATAAAAGATAAACATCACATGCAATCAAAATATGTGACATGATATGGCCATCATCATCTTGTGCTTTTGATCTCCACCTCCAAAGCATTGTCATGATCTCCATCACCACCGGCTCGACACCTTGATCACCAGGGGCAGCACAAAAGCTCGGAATGCATAAGGCCTGCGGCGCAGGCGAGGTTGGAAGAACTCCCTTGGCAGGCTCCGCAGGTTTGACATGAAAGGTCCTGTGGGGTCACAGTCAGGAGAAGAAGCAACGACGAAAGGACTGCTAGAATAAGGAACTTACTCATCTATGGCGAACTATTTCCTATGCTTCGGCAGGCGGAAGGGGCGCTCACTACCGCTCAAGGACTCCTTCCACTTGCGGAGGGCGTCAAAGTCCATGCAGAACCGACCTAGGCGCGCGGTGTGGGGCCAGCACGCGGCGCAGGTGAGGGAGCGCCTAGGTTTTCAACTTCAGGGGCGCCAAGCTGGGAGGAGCCCTCCGGCACCACTTCTCGATGACCCGCCGAGGCCTCGGGGGCTCTAGCCTCAGGGATCGCGGGGCACGTCCCTTCATCAACAACCGCCTCAAGACGGGCTTCGCGGGCCTCAGGGGATGGCACCTCAGGGGCCCTATGCAGTGTCAACACCTCAACACCGGAGCCT
>NC_041385.1:647493456-647497460 GCF_002162155.2 Triticum dicoccoides | reverse complement strand
CTCCTAGGGCAAGATCGATGCTGGCGACTGGGAAAGGGGCCACAATGATGAGATTCTCACGAGGCCCCACGAGGCCGTCCGGGCACAACCCCCATTCGTCGAAGAGAGGCATCTGCCTCACGAAGTCAGCTCTCTCCGAGCATAAAAACAGCAGGCTGCCCCCATGCCGAATGTCGCCCGGCGCCGGGTCGCCCGCCAAGTCCTCTGGCATCTTCTTCAACATCTCTGGCGCCAGCTGTGTCTCCTGGAGCCTCATGCGGTCCTGGCGTCCGGTTAGGGTCCACATAGGCCGGGAGTGGCGCTGGAGAGGAGCAATGCGACGCTGGAGGAACTCCGCCACCATTCGGGGCGCACTCACGCCAAGAACCCTCAACCTCCCCAGTCGGAGCCAGATGTAGGCGAGCCGGGGGCTTGCAAGCTCTTCATGATCCCAGCCCAGATTGGGGATACCGGGCAATGTGGGGTGCTCAAGCAGGGGACTAGGCACTCCGACATCCACATACAGCCTCCGTGTCTGGAACCCACTCGTGGAGGGTGGAAGACTGAAATCAATCCCTGAGGCGGCCGTCTTCGCCACGGCCAGGAAGCTCACGCACCCCAAGCACTGTGATGGGTCGGTCAGACGCAAGGAGAAGAACTGATGCAAGAGGGCGCCAGAAGGAGCAATGCCCACCATTGCCTCGCACATGAAGGTGAAGACAACAAGAAGGGTAACAGATTGAGGATCGAGATGCATCATATAGATCTGATAGTGAGATAGCACTGCATTGAAAAAGGCAGAGAAAGGAGGGACCAAGCCATCCCACATGGCATCAACGAAGAACCGAACCTCTGCCATGATCATGTTGACAGAAGCGTGGGATGCAGGCCAAGCCGTTGTCATTCCGCACTCATTGAAGCTGGAGGCGAGAGTAGGACGGACCTTCCCCAAGGCCTCAAGACTGAGCACCAGCGACCGGCCAACGGCGGGCTTAAATGCCGGAAGTGAGCTAGACGAAGGCACGGACTCCTTCCCTTTCTCCTTGCTGGTTGGCACCATGGTAATGGAGGAGGCAGAACTCGAGTCAGATTGGAAGCGGAAGCAGAGGCTCGAGGAAGAAGGAAGGAGCAGGAAGTGCGCGGGTGGCAAGGAGGAAATAACTGTGTAAAGCGTCGTGGCCGTCTAGCCAGGCGGATATTGGGGGAGCGTGGGGAAGCGGAGACACTTTCGTCCAATCAAGTCGCCACGCGTCGCCCAAGGCCTCAGGCTGTTGGGGTCCACGGTGCTCCGCACTTGACCCTTGGCTTCGCTGCTAAGCCAAGTCCGAGCACGCCTTGGGCCTGGGGTCTACTGTGGGCGTCCTGGATATGGGGGTATCCACACTTGCCAGCCTTCGGCCTGCGGTGCGTCTCATCAGCGGCCCAGTTCGGCCCGTCTACATCAACCCAGGTTCAAGACCCTAGTGAGGGGCCAAGCCTCGCGGGGCGGATGGTGCAAGGCCTCCCTAGGAGCAACCTCACCAGGCAGGCTCGCAAGGAGGCAGAGAGATCAAGGCAAGGAGTACCTCGCGAGGTGCACATGATGCAAGCCATGACGATCGAGACCAGGCGGGCACCAGCCAGCATAGTGTCCTTATTTCCCCTTTGGTGCTAAGGGGGCAAGTGCAGGCGTGAAGTACCAAGGCATCAAGCAAAGGCTTCCCTATCGGTGCAACAAGACCAGGACTAGGAGGACGGCAAGATGGAAGTCACCGTGGAGCCCAAGACGGCGTCATCGCTAGTGCTTTTGACAGTCGAAGACCACCTTTAGTCAGGATAGCTTATTTTAGTTGTCCCCCTTCAAATCCCGCCATTGTGGAATCCCTTTCCGCTCAATATTTGGGAAGAGGACCAATGCCTCTATAAATAGGACTAGCCACTCCCAAGGCAAGGGGATCGACCAATCGAACCTTGACCAGAACCACCCACACAAACACAAGAACTCCTCCCCTCACGAGGTTGTTCTTCCCCTTGTACTGTTCCTCATCAGCCCAAGAGGCAATCCACACACCACACACTGGACTAGGGTATTACACCACGATGGTGGCCTGAACCAGTATAAACCTCGTGTCCCTTGTGTTGTTCATCTTGCTAGTTTAGATCCGCGGCATGGCGAGGGAGTAGATCGGTAGGGGGAAGATCTTCGCATGCACCCCAGAGTTCGAACCTTAAGGGTTTTGCCGGAACCCGAAATCTGACAGCGTCCTACTTGGGCTCCTGACCTTGGACGCGCCCCCTGCCATGTTTGTCGGAGGGGGAAGGAAAGAGGGGGGAGAGAAGGAAGTGGGAATCCCAATCCACACTTACCTTTCCTCCTTCCCCTTTCCTTCTCCACCTTGGCCGGCCCATATGGGGGCCACAGCAGCCCCTTGTGGCTGGTGTGTTTCCCCACTTGGCCCAAAAGGCCCATATCTTTTGTCGGGGGTGCCCGGAACCCCTTCCGGTGACCCGATATGTACCCAGTACCCTCTGGAATAGTTCCAGTGTACGAATACCATCGTCCTATATATCAATCTATACCTCTCGACCATTTCGAGACTCCTCGTCATGTATGTGATCTCATCCTGGACTCCGAACAACATTCGGTCACCAAATCACATAACTCATACAATACTATATCATCATCGACCATTAAGCATGCGGACCCTACGGGTTTGTGAACTATGTAGACATGACCGAGACACCTCTCCGGTCAATAACCAATAGCGGAACCTAGATGCTCATATTGGCTCCTACATATTCTACGAATATATTTATTGGTCGAACCATTATGACAACATACATAATTCCATTTGTCCATCGGTATGTTACTTGCCCGAGATTAGATCGTCGCTATCTTCATACCTAGTTCAATCTCGTTACCGGTAAGTCTATTTACTCATTCCAAAATACATCACCTCATGACTAACTCCTTAGTCCTTTGCTTGCAAGCTTATGATGTGTTATACTGAGAGGGCCCAGAGATACCTCTCCGATACCCGGAGTAAGAAATGCTAATCTCGATCTATGCCAACTCAAAAAACACCTTCAGAGATACCTGTAAAGCATCTTTATGATCACCCAGTTATGTTGTGCCGTTTGATAGCATACAAGGTATTTTTTCGGTATCCGAGAGTTGCATAATCTCATAGTCGACGGAATATGTATTTGACATGAAGAAAGCAATAGCAATAAAACTGAATGATCATTATGCTAAGCTAACAGATGGGTCTTATCCATCACATCTTTTGCCTAATGATGTGATCTCGTTATTAAATGACAACGCATGACACCTTGGGGGTTATATCCCCAACATTAGGCCCCAGGTCGGTTAGTACTTGTTCATGTCAATCTTCACTACTTAAATTAACATACTGTCCACCAATGTTGAACCTTCAAATAAACCAATGTAACCGGCCATAATATCACGCGGGTTGAGCCATTATAACCCGCCATGACATCATGCAAACAGGGTCATTGTAACCTGCCATGACATCATGCACATTACACTACAAAAAAGACTCATCCGTGACATTTTGGGCCGAACGAAAAAAATTCTGTCATACTCATGACGATAATTGTGACAAAACCTGGTATCATCATAGATGTGGTGGGATACTACTTCTATGACAAAAAATCATGACAGGAATGGGCTTTTCGTCCTGGGAGGGCCGGAGACGCAGCTGCATGACATTGTTTGGGCCGTCCATGAGGGAAAAAACCGTGGTAGAAGCGAGGGCGAGGAAAATATCAGGGTGTTCCCGTTATGGTGGGTGGTCGGGGTCGAGCGGTGCGCGTTTCTCTCGTACACATACATGCATGGGTGCGAGGCGTTGGGTTGTAACTGAACCCGAGCAAGGCGTTCGCCTATACTGAACCCGAGCGATTGCACTGCAGGCTACGCGTTATTGAACCCGAGCGATCGATCGATGGCTGTTAACTGAACCCTATTGAGCGATTGCTTCGCTACTGCTGCTAACTGAAGCCAATCGATGCTGCCTCTGGAT
>NC_041385.1:647462172-647493274 GCF_002162155.2 Triticum dicoccoides | reverse complement strand
GATCGATCAAGACGGTTGGGGCTGGATGATCAGGACCCCGTCGAGGGCTGGCTGAATAGGACGACCCCATGGACGGCTGGATGAACAGTAGACGGTGGAGGGGTGGATGAACAGTATCCCGTGGAGGGGTGGTTGAACAGGAGCCCGTGGAGAGGTGTGGTTGAATAGTGGCCGGTGGAGTAGCGCGCGGTGGAGGCTGGATGAACAAGAGCCTGTGGATGAACATTTGTAGGTGGAGGCTGGAGGGGGTCGATGGTGGATGAATAGTAGCTGGTGGAGGCTGGAGGAGGTCGACGGTGGAGATGAACAATATCCCGTGGAGTCCCGTTTTGTGGTACGCCACACCCCTCCCAATGAACATGACCCCTGTTTTGACCGTAGCGCTCCAACACAAGTCCGTTTCCTCCGATTTGCGGTACACCACACCCCTCCCGATCAACAGGACCCCGTTTCGACGGTAGGAGGTCCAACACAAGTCCGTTTCCTCCGTTTTGCAGTACGCCAGACCCCTCCCGATGAACAGGATCCTGTTTTGAACGTGGCCGATCATACACAATGTTGTTTCCTCCATTCTGCGGTACGCCAGGCCTCGTTTCCATCACCCGTTCCGTCCAAGCCCTCCCGATGAACACAACGACGCATTTTGTTCCGACCCAGCCGGTTGGCTCCCCATGAACATGACGACGATGTTGTTTCTCCGTTCCGACCCAGCCATGTACATGAGCCCTGGCCGTACATATGCGCGAGCAGGCGTTTGAGACCCCGCTCGTATGTAAGTACGTGGACGTATTTACTTTCTCGCACCCATCCGTTGTACGTACGTGTACATGCTACGTGCGCGCCTCTACTACGACATGTGTGTGCCTCTACATCGACCTGTATGTACGTACACATACGCGACCAGAATGACAATGCTACGTACACTTCGACCAGGTGCGTCCCGACTGTCAGGCACTTCCTTGCGTGCGAAGATGTAGCTGGTGGGTCCCAGCAGTCAGGGGGGCGAATCATTTTTTTGCCCGGACACACTTCCTTGCGTGCGAAGATGTAGCAGGTGGGTCCCAGCAGTCAGGGGGAAACGTTTTTTTCACGAAATACCGTGGCCCATTCGGTGGGTCCCTGCTGTCAGGTGGAGGAATAATTATTTTGCGCATAATAAGGAGGCACTTCCTTGCGGCCGCTGTGGACCCAGCTGCCAGTCTCTCCACATACAGTACTCTTCTGATGGAAGTTGTTCCTTGATCACGTTGACCACGCTGCACCGAGAGCACCAAGGCGGTGGACGATGGTGAGGCCTAGAAAGGGGATGATGCGGAGCCGGGGAAGACGCGATAGTGTAAGCCCGCGCAGAGAGGAGTACGAGGGTTCACTGGTTTGGCTGCAGTGTGAGGCTGTCGCCGCGGAATGACACGGGGTGTGGGTGAGTAGAGGGATGGCCTGGCCAGCGCTAGGAGTAGTAGGGGCGGTGAGGCCTTCGCGGCATCATAGTCGGCTGGAGAAAGAAGACCAGAGGTTGAAGAGGCACTACGGCCGTTGGATGGACATCGTACGGTCACTGGAGCTAGAATCGTTCATATTGACTAGGTTGACAAAGCCCTCCGTCCCCGTCAACTTAGTTGGCCCACAAGTCAGCCTCCTACTATAGTGGATCCCCGCTAGCAGGGGGTATTCATTTTTTTGTGCGTAATAAGGAAGCACTTCCTTGCGTGCGAAGATATAGCTGGTGGGTCCGACCTGTTAGCAGGGGGAACGTTTTTTCATGAAATAGAGAGGCCCTTCCGGTGGGTCCCAGTTGTCAGGTGGAGGAATCATTATTGTGCATAATAAGGAGGCATTTCCTTGTGTGCGGCCGTGGACCCAACTGTCAGCCTCTCCACGTACAGTCCACGTCCGATGGATGTCATTCGTTGAACATGTTGACCAGGCCACGTCAAGAGCACCATGGAGGTGGACGACAGCGAGGCCTAGGAAGGGAACGACACGGAGCCGGGAAATACTCGACAATGGTTGCCCATGCGGTGGGGAGTACGAGGGTTTACTGGTCCGGCTGCCGTTGTCGAAAAATAATAGGAGGTGCGGGTGAGTAGAGGAATGGCCTGGCCAGTAATGAAGTAGGGTAGGGTGGTGCGGCCTGTGCAGCAGCACAGCCGGCCACGGGAGGCGGGAGCAGGCAGTTCCACTTGTGCTGGTTTGGGCGGTTGGAGCAAGAAGATAAGTTATTGAAGAAGCACCACAGCTGTTGGATTAACATCCAACGGTCACTACTGCTAGAATCATTCGTGGACTAAGTTGACAAAGCCTTTCGTACACGTCAACCTAGTAGACCCACAAGTCAGCCTCCAAATCTATCCCAAACAGCATACAACCCGAAATTTCTAGCCAGATTCAAATTAATTTTAAATCTAAATATACCTTAATTTAAATTCAATGAAATTTTACCCGCACAAAAAAAATGAAATTTAAAATATCAAAATCCGAAATAAAAAAGTATTTTGGAACTAATTGCCTATTTGCTGTATTTTTTCATTTTACAACCCATTTATTATTACTTATAGCCCATTTCTTATTACTTATAGCCCATTTTCTAGGCAAAATGCATCCCTCCTCATCTTGAAAGATTTCCGACCCAGCAGGGCATAGAAAAGCAAGTAGGCCTTCGTTGGTTATTCTGCAAAAAACAAAATAGCTGGCTAGCCATTTTCAGAAAGGAAAAAAACAAACTGGGTTGGTCATGTTCTAAACATATGAAATAAAAGCCTGGGCTAGACGGGCCATAGGTCCCGCACAACCTAGTTGATACCCTTCTCCGTCCCTAAAAAAATTACCGCGCACGCTGCTGGGTCCTACTGTCATCCTCACCATGTACAGTCATCTCCTTATTCCTCTTGGTTGTTGACCATGTTGACAACATCGGAGGGCGGCGCTGCGGCGAGCGAACCAAGTCGGAGGACGATGGTGAGGCCTCGTACGGGAATGAACAGGAGCCGGGGAAGATGCACAGAGTTTTAGGGTGCGACGTGGCCATGATGCGTGCGCGGCAGCACAGCCAGCCATGGGAGGCGGGAGCAGGCGGTCCCGTTGGCGCTGGTTTGTCTTTGGCGGCTCGAGGAAGAAGAGACTGAAGAAACATGTCAGACGTTGAATGTCAATCCAACGATCAAGGTTGTCACAATCGTTCGTTGACTAAGCCGACACCAAGTAGCATACTTTGTTATATATAGGAAGAAAAGAAAAACTGGGCTCCTTCGCCTGATAACATTCCCGAAACTACGATCGTTAGATCTTGTGTCACAACTAAAACTGCGAGTAAAATGCGTTCGTCTGCCGTCCTCCTCCCAGGGAACGTTTGCCACATAAGTGACTAGCACCTTGGTTTTCAACCGAGAGGTCTTGGGTTCGAGTCCCAGGAACTCTCAATTTTGTCCTCCTTCATTCCTCGCAAAAAAGGGGAAAGAAAATCAAAGACTTGAGAAGGCGTACAGAACAAGCTAGTGTACCAGTAAAGAGACGTTGCTGAGTTCTAAAAAAAAGAGACGTGCTCCTATAGCTGGTTCGAACCCAAACCTAGACTATGACTATATATGGTGCAAGTAATGAAACTGACATATCCAACGTTCATTT
The DNA here is from genome assembly GCF_002162155.2 of Triticum dicoccoides. Lineage (NCBI taxonomy): Eukaryota > Viridiplantae > Streptophyta > Magnoliopsida > Poales > Poaceae > Triticum > Triticum dicoccoides. Next base: position 647,489,653 of record NC_041385.1, on the reverse strand, counting down.
CTCCTCTTCTCTACTTACTCTGCCTAGCATCAGAAACTCTGGCCGCATCAACCATGTCCACTGGCTGCCCGTCCACCTGCTCTTCAGCAGGCAACAACTAGATATGCGCCAAGTCGCCATCCGTACCATCGCCTGTGGGTCTCATCACACCCCCGCCAGCACGCGCACCGCGGCCGATTGCTCATCGCAACCCACTGCCGTTGGTGTGGTGCCACTGCTGATAATCACGCAGAGTCATCCATCGTGTCTCAACCACAATCCTCAACCCTGGCCGAGTCTTCTACAAATGCCCGAATCATGGGGTAATAATATGTTTAAGTGTTGTTCTGCTGCTTTCAGTTGTTGATTTTTTAATAGTTTGGTTGATGATCTTCCAATTTAATTCATGCAGAAAAGGGAAGATTCGTGTGATTTGTATTTCTGGGAAGTTGCTGATGTGGGGGAATGCAACTACGCTGATTATTTGGTTAGCCGAGGAATCCCAATACCAGTAGGTTGGGGTGTTGGACAAGTAACTGAAGGAACGGCAGAAGAGGAAGATGTAGGGCAGAAGGTTAAAGATGCAGTTCCTCTGATCATGGCCAAGCAACAGCTGCTGAATGGAGTTGACAACAATGAGGAGATGAAAGAGCTTGTGAAGATAATGGCAAAATCAATGTGCTCTGTAGGATGATTGTCTCTTTATTTGCAGTGTATGTAGCACTCGTGATGTATTCAGTGGCTATGACATGAACACTTTATTGAAACTACTAATGAATGAAACCTGTGTAGCAGGCCAGGCGTAGTGTTGTGAACATCTAATGATTTCTATTAACGGAAATCAGGGGGTATCCCCTTTTGCTCATAAATAAATAAATAGCAGAGGCCCTTTTGGTAATAAATAAATAAATTAGCAGAGGCCCTGTTGGGTCAGCTTTGTTCGCATTCGAAGACGTCGAGCAAATTATAGTCCAATAGCAAACTATGTCATCAAATTCAAGTTTCACAGCCAAATATGAGTACAACTAAACAACAATGGCATCATGTTTTAGTCGTCATACTATCACCAAACACAAACCAACATACATAACTAGTGACGTTCTCACAGCAAAATACTAAACAACATGTTCATCAGGTTTCCATTGTCATAGCAAACACAATTTCACATAGTAGATAAAAAACGTCTTTGGACAGGCAAATACGACAAAATCAAGGTAATCATCATCCGCAGCAGCAGCGTCAACATCTTCGCCATGTGTATCAGTCTGAATCATAATTCCCCACTGTGTCATCTTCTTCTTCGTCCTCAACGTCCTCGAACACTGGCTTCTTCTTTATCAACTCTTGTATATCCACAGCACGACAGGCAATCTTTTCGTCGGCGTCATTGAAGTGATGGTTCTCAAAGATATTAGGAACATCTGTGTTATCTTGTACATCAAGAGAAGTGTAAGCATCATCAGGTTGTGCAACTTCATTAAACGAATTCCTCTACTCAAACCTTTGCGATACTCTCCAGTCATCGCTATGTGCAAATGTGTCTTCGAAGAAAAATATCTGTGTTGCTTGATTTGCTAAAATAAAAGGATCGTTGGTCTGGTACACCGCCTTGACATTGATGGATTTGAAATAATCGTTAACTCTGGGTTTTGCGATCCTGGAAAACAGGTTATACCAACGACAGCACAACAAAACCACACACCAATGATCCTCGAAACTGGAGATATACTGCAACTGAACAATGTCTGTTATGTTAGCATACATTTCAGTTGTCTCTTTTGAAGGAAATATGCCCTAGAGGCAATAATAAAGTTATTATTTATTTCCTCGTATCATGAGAAATGTTTATTATTCATGCTAGAATTGTATTAACCGGAAACATAATACATGTGTGAATACATAGACAAACATAGTGTCACTAGTATGCCTCTACTTGACTAGCTCATTGATCAAAGATGGTTGAGTTTCCTAACCATGGATATGAGTAATCATTTGATCAGTGGGATCACATCATTAGAAGAATGATGTGATTGACTTGACCCATTTCATTAGCTTAGCACTTGATCGTTTAGTATGTTGATATTGCTTTCTTCATGACTTATAAATGTTCGTATGAATATGAGATTATGCAACTCCCGCTTACCGGAGGAACACTTTGTGTGCTACCAACGTCACAACATAATTGGGTGATTATAAAGGTGCTCTACAGGTGTCTCCGAAGGTACTTGTTGAGTGACGTATTTCGAGATTAGGATTTGTCACTCCGATTATCGGAGAGGTGTCTCTGGGCCCTCTCAGTAATGCACATCACTATAAGCCTTGCAAGAAATGTAGCTAATGAGTTAGTTACGGGATGATGAATTACGTAACAAGTAAAGAGACTTGCTAGTAACGAGATTGAACTAGGTATTGAGATACCGATGATCGAATCTCAGGCAAGTAACATACCGATGACAAAGGGAACAACGTATGTTGTTATGCGGTTTGACCGATAAAGATCTTCGTAGAATATATGGGAGCCAATATGAGCATCCAGGTTCCGCTATTGGTTATTGACCGGAGACGTCTCTCGGTCATGTCTACATAGTTCTCGAACCTGTAGGGTCCGCACGCTTAAAGTTCGATGATGGTTATATTATGAGTTATGTGTTTTTATGTACCGAAGGTAGCTCAGAGTCCCCGATGTGATCACAGACATGACGAGGAGCCTCGAATTGGTCGAGACGTAAAGATCGATATATTGGACGACTATATTTGGACACCGAAATGGTTCCGGGTGAGATCAGGATAATACCAGAGCACCGGGAGGTTATCAGAACCCCCCGAGAGGTATATGGGCCTTAATGGGCTTTAGTGGAAAGGAGGGGAAAGGAGCAAGGGAGCCCCCCCCCCAAGCCCAATCAGAATTGGGAAGGCCCCCCCTTTCCTTCCTCCCTCCTTCCTCTTCCTTCCCTCTCCCTCTCCAAATAGGAAAAGGAGGAGTCCTACTCCCGGTGGGACTGGGACTCCCCCCTTGGGCGCGCCTCCTCTCCTTGGCCGACCCTCTCCTCCCCTCCTTTATATACTGAGGAGGGGGCGCCCCATAGACACAACAATTGATCCCTTGGATTTCTTAGCCGTGTGCGGTGCCCCCCTCCACCATAATCCACATCGATAACATCGTAGCAGTGCTTAGGCGAAGCCCTGCGTCGGTAGAACATCATCATCGTCACCACGTCGTCGTGGTGACAGAACTCTCCCTCAAAGCTCGGCTGGATCAGAGTTCGAGGGACATCATCGAGTTGAACGTGTGCTGAATTCGAAGGTGTCGTGTGTTCGGTACTTGATCGGTTGGATCGTGAAGACGTACGACTACATCAACCGCGTTGTGCTAACGCTTCCTCTTTCGGTCTACGAGGGTACGTGGACACACTCTCCCCGCTCGTTGCTATACATCACCATGATCTTGCGTGTGCATAGGAATTTTTTTGAAATTACTACGTTCCCCAATAGGGGCAACCGAGCCAGGTTTTATGCGTAGATGTTATATGCATGAGTAGCACACAAGTGAGTTGTGGGCGATACAAGTCATACTGCTTACCAGCATGTCATACTTTGGTTCAGCGGTATTGTTGGATGAAGTGGCCCGGACCAACATTATGCGTACGCTTACATGAGACTGGTTCTACCGACGTGCTTTGCACATAGGTGGCTGGTGGGTGTCAGTTTTTCCAACTTTAGTTGAACCGAGTGTGGCTACGCCCGGTCCTTGAGAAGGTTAAAACAACCTAACTTGACGAACTATCGTTGTGGTTTTGATGCGTAGGTAAGAACGGCTCTTGCTCGGCCCGTAGCAGCCACGTAAAACTTGCAACAACAAAGTAGAGGACATCTAACTTGTTTTTGCAGGGCATGTTGTGATGTGATATGGTCAAGGCATGATGCTATATTTTATTGTATGAGATGATCATGTTTTGTTACCAAGTTATCGGCAACTGGAAGGAGCCATATGGTTGTAGCTTTATTGTATGCAACGCAATCGCCCTGTAATTGCTTTACTTTATCACTAAGCGGTAGCAATAGTCGTAGAAGCAATAGTTGGTGAGATGACAATGATGCTACGATGGAGATCAAGATGTCATGCCGGTGACGATGGTGATCATGACGATGCTTCGGAGATGGAGATCACAAGCACAAGATGATGATGGCCATATCATATCACTTATATTGATTGCATGTGATGTTTATCTTTTATGCTTTTTATCTTGCTTTGATTGACGGTAGCATTATAAGATGATCTCTCACTAAATTTCAAGATAAAAGTGTTCTCCCTGAGTATGCACCATTGCCAAAGTTCGTCATGCCCAGACACCACATGATGATCGGGTGTGATAAGCTCTACGTCCATCTGCAACGGGTGCAAGCTAGTTTTGCACACACAGAATACTCAGGTTAAACTTGACAAGCCTAGCATATGCAGATATGGCCTCGGAACACTGAGACCGAAAGGTCGAGCGTGAATCATATAGTAGATATGATCAACATAGTGATGTTCACCATTGAAAACTACTCCATTTCACGTGATGATCGGTTATGGTTTAGTTGATTTGGATCACGTGATCACTTAGATGATTAGAGGGATGTCTATCTAAGTGGGAGTTCTTTAGTAATATGATTAATTGAACTTAAATTTATCATGAACTTAGTTCCTGATAGTATTTTGCATGTCTATGTTGTTGTAGATAGATGGCTCGTGTTGTTGTTCCGTTGAATTTTAATGCGTTCCTTGAGAAAGCAAAGTTGAAAGATGATGGTAGCAATTAGACGGACTGGGTCCGTAACTTGAGGATTATCCTCATTGCTGCACAGAAGAGTTACGTCCTGGAAGCACCACTAGATGTACCACCCGCGCCAGCTACTGCAGACATTATGAATGCCTGGCGGTCGCGTGTTGATGACTACTTTATAGTTCAGTGTGCCATGCTTTAGGGCTTAGAACCGGGACTTCAACGACATTTTGAATGTCATGGAGCATATGAGATGTTCCAGGAGTTGAAGTTAATATTTCAAGCAAATGCCCGGATTGAGAGATATGAAGTCTCCAATAAGTTCTACAACTGCAGGATGGAGGAGAGTAGTTCTATCAGTGAGCATATACTCAGAATGTCTGGGTATAACAATCACTTGATTCAATTGGGAGTTAATCTTCCGGATGATAGCGTCATTGACAGAATTCTTGAATCACTGCCACCAAGCTACAAGAGCTTCATGATGAACTATAACATGCAAGGGATGGATAAGACAATTCCCGAGCTCTTCGCAATGCTAAAGGCTGCAGAGGTAGAAATCAAGAAGGAGCATCAATTGTTGATGGTCAATAAAACCACCAGTTTCAAGAAAAAGGCAAAGGGAAGAAGAAGGGGAACTTCAAAGAGAATAGCAAACAAGTTACAGCTCAAGAGAAGAAACCCAAGTCTGGACCTAAGCCTGAGACTGAGTGCTTCTACTGCAAGCAGACTGTTCACTGGAAGCGGAACTGCCGCAAGTATTTGGCGGATAAGAAGGATGGCAAGGTGAACAAAGGTATATGTGATATACATGTTATTGATGTGTACCTTACCAGAGCTCGCAGTAGCACCTGGGTATTTGATACTGGTTCTGTTGCTAATATTTGCAACTCAAAACAGGGACAACGGATTAAGAGAACACTGGCTAAGGACGAGGTGACGATGCGCGTGGGAAATGGTTCCAAAGTCAATGTGATCGCCGTCGGCACGCTACCTCTACATCTACCTTCGGGATTAGTTTTAGACCTAAATAATTGTTATTTGGTGCCACAGTTGAGCATGTACATTCTATCTGGATCTTGTTTGATGCGAGACGGTTATTCATTTAAATATGAGAATAATGGTTGTTCTATTTATATTAGTAATATCTTTTATGGTCATGCACCCTTGAAGAGTGGTCTATTTTTGATGAATCCCGATAGTAGTGATACACATATTCATAATGTTGAAGCCAAAAGATGCAGAGTTGATAATGATAGTGCAACTTATTTGTGGCACTGCCGTTTGGGTCATATTGGTGTAAAGCGCATGAAGAAACTCCATACTGATGGACTTTTGGAATCACTTGATTATGAATCACATGGTACTTGCGAACCATGCCTCATGGGCAAGATGACTAAAACGCCGTTCTTCGGAACTATGGAGCGAGCAACTGATTTTTTGGAGATCACTCATACTGATGTATGTGGTCCAATGAATGTTGAGGCTCGCGGCAGGTATCATTATTTTCTCACCTTCACAGATGATTTAAGAAGATATGAGTATATCTACTTAATGAAATATAAGTCTGAAACATTTGAAAAGTTCAAAGAATTTCAGAGTGAAGTTGAAAATCATCGTAACAAGAAAATAAAGTTTCTACGATCTGATCGTGGAGGAGAATATTTGAGTTACGAGTTTGGTCTACATTTGGAACAATGTGGAATAGTTTCGCAACTCACGCCACCTGGAACACCACAGCGTAATGGTGTGTCCGAATGTTGTAATCGTACTTTACTAGATATGGTGCGATCTATGATGTCTCTTATTGATTTACCGCTATCATTTTGGGGTTATGCTTTAGAGATGGTTGCATTCACGTTGCACCATCAAACTCCATTGAGACGACGCCTTATGAACTGCGGTTTGGCAAGAAACCAAAGTTGTCATTTCTTAAAGTTTGGGGCTGCGATGCTTATGTGAAAAAACTTCAACATGATAAGCTCGAACCCAAATCGGAGAAATGTGTCTTCATAGGATACCCAAAGGAAACTGTTGGGTACACCTTCTATCACAGATCCGAAGGCAAGACATTCATTGCCAAGAACGGATCCTTTCTTGAGAAGGAGTTTGTCTTGAAAGAAGTGAGTGGGAGGAAAGTAGAACTTGATGAGGTAACTGTACCTGCTCCCTTATTGGAAAATAGTTCATCATAGAAACCGGTTCCTGTGACGACTACACCAATTAGTGAGGAAGCTAATGATATTGATCATGAAACTTCAGATCAAGTTACTACCAAACCTCATATGTCAACCAGAGTAAGATCCACACCAGAGTGGTACGGCAATCCTACTTTGGAGGTCATGTTACTTGACCATGGCGAACCTACGAACTATCAGGAAGTGATGATAAGCCCAGATTCCGCAAAATGGCTTGAGGCCATGAAATCTGAGATGGGATCCATGTATGAGAACAAAGTATGGACTTCGGTTGACTTGCCCGATGATCGGCAAGCCATCGAGAATAAATGGATCTTCAAGAAGAAGACTGACGCTGATGGTAATGTTACTGTCTACAAAGCACGACTTGTTGCGAAAGGTTTTTGACAAGTTCAAGGGGTTGACTACAATGAGACTTTCTCACCGTAGCGATACTTAAGTCTGTCTGAATCATGTTAGCAATTGCTGCATTTTATGATTTTGAAATTTGGCAAATGGATGCCAAAACTGCATTCCTGAATGGATTTCTAGAAGAAAAGTTGTATATGATGCAACCAGAAGGTTTTGTCGATCCAAAAGGTGCTAACAAAGTGTGCAAGCTCCGGCGATCCATTTATGGACTGGTGCAACCCTCTCGGAGTTGGAATAAACACTTTCATAATGTGATCGAAGCATATGGTTTTATGCAGACTTTTGGAGAAGCCTGTATTTACAAGAAAGTGAGTGGGAGCTCTGTAGCATTTCTAATATTATATGTGGATGACATATTGTTGATTGGAAATGATATAGAATTTATGGATAGCATAAAAGGATACTTGAATAAAAGTTTTTCAATGAAAGACCTCGGTGAATCTTCTTATATATTGGGCATCAAGATCTATAGAGATAGATCAAGACGCTTAATTGGACTTTCACAAAGTACATTCCTTGATAAAGTTTTGAAAAAGTTCAAAATGGATCAAGCAAAGAAAGGGTTCTTGCCTATAATACAAGGTGTGCAATTGAGTCAGACTCAATGCCCGACCACTGCAGAAGAGAGAGAGAAAATGAAAGATGTTCCCTATGCTTCACCCATAGGCTCTATCATGTATGCAATGCTGTATACCAGACCTGATGTGTGCCTTTCTATTAGTTTAGCAGGGAGGTACCAAAGTAATCCAGAAGTGGATCACTGGACAGCGGTCAAGAACATCCTGAAATACCTGAAAAGGACTAAGGATATGTTTATCATTTATGGAGGTGACAAAGAGCTAGTCGTAAATGGTTACGTCGATGCAAGCTTTGACACTGATCCGGACGATTCTAAATCGCAAACCTGATACGTGTTTATATTGAACGGTGGAGGTGTCAGTTGGTACAGTTCTAAACAAAGCGTCATAGCAGGATCTACATGTGAAGCGGAGTACATAGCTGCTTCAGAAGCAGTAAATGAAGGAGTCTGGATGAAGGAGTTCATATTCGATCTAGGTGTAATACCTAGTGCATCGGTCCAATGAAAATCTTTTGTGACAATACTGGTGCAATTGCCTTGGCAAAGGAATCCAGATTTCACAAGAGAACCAAGCACATCAAGAGACGCTTCAATTCCATCCGGGACCAAGTCCAGGTGGGAGACATAGAGTTTTGCAAGATACATACAGATCTGAATGTTGCAGACCCGTTGACTAAGCCTCTTCCACGAGCAAAACATGGTCAACACCAAGGCTCCATGGGTGTTAGTATCATTACTATGTTATCTAGATTATTGACTCTAGTGCAAGTGGGAGACTGAAGGAAATATGCCCTAGATGCAATAATAAAGTTATTATTTATTTCCTCATATCATGATAAATGTTTATTATTCATGCTAGAATTGTATTAACCAGAAACATAATACATGTGTGAATACATAGACAAACATAGTGTCACTAGTATGCCTGTACTTGACTAGCTCATTGATCAAAGATGGTTGAGTTTCCTAACCATGGATATGAGTTATCATTTGATGAGTGGGATCACATCATTAGAAGAATGATGTGATTGACTTGACCCATTTCGTTAGCTTAGCACTTGATTGTTTAGTATGTTGCTATTGCTTTCTTCATGACTTATACATGTTCCTATGAATATGAGATTATGTAACTCCCGCTTACCGGAGGAACACTTTGTGTGCTACCAAACGTCACAACGTAACTGGGTGATTATAAAGGTGCTCTATAGGTGTCTCCGAAGGTACTTGTTGAGTTGACGTATTTCGAGATTAGGATTTGTCACTCCGATTGTCGGAGAGGTATCTCTGGGCCCTCTCGGTAATACACATCACTATAAGCCTTGCAAGCAATGTAGCTAATGAGTTAGTTACGGGATGACGCATTACGTAATGAGTAAAGAGACTTGCCGGTAACGAGATTGAACTAGGTATTGAGATACCGACGATTGAATCTCGGGCAAGTAACATACCGATGACAAAGGGAACAACGTATGTTGCTACGCGGTTTGACCGATAAAGATCTTCGTAGAATATGTGGGAGCCAATATGAGCATCCAGGTTCCGCTATTGGTTATTGACTGGAGACGTGTCTCGGTTATGTCTACATAGTTCTCAAACCCGTAGGGTCCGCACGCTTAAAGTTCGATGACAGTTATATTATGAGTTATGTGTTTTGATGTACCAAAGGTAGTTCAGAGTCCCGGATGTGACCACGAACATGACGAGGAGTCTCGAAATGGTCAAGATGTAAAGATTAATATATTGGACGACTATATTTGGACAGCGAATGGTTCCGGGTGAGATCGGGATAATACCGGAGCACCGGGAGGTTATCGGAACCCCCCGGGAGATATATGGGTCTTAATGGGCTTTAGTGGAAAGGTGGGGAAAGGAGCAAGGGAGCCCCCCCCCCCCAAGACCAATCCAAATTGGGAAGGGGGTCGGCCCCCATTTGCTTCCTCCCTCCTTCCTCTTCCTTCCCCCTCCCTCTCCAAATGGGAAAAGGAGGAATCCTACTCCCGGTGGGAGTAGGACTCCCCCCTTGGGCGCGCCTCCTCCCCATTGCCGGCCCTCTCCTCCCCTCCTTTATATACGGAGGAGGGGGCACCCCATAGATACAACAATTAATCCCCTGGATCTCTTAGCTGTGTGCGGTGCCCCCCTCCACCATAATCCACCTCGATAACATCGTAGCAGTGCTTAGCCGAAGCCCTGTATCGGTAGAACATCATCACCGTCACCACGTCGTCATGCTGATACAACTCTCCCTCAAAGCTCGGCTAGATCGGAGTTCGAGGGACGTCATTGAGTTGAATGTGTGCTGAACTCAGAGGTGTCGTGTGTTCGGTACTTGATCGGTTGGATCGTGAAGACATACGACTACATCAACCACGTTGTGCTAACGCTACCGCTTTCGGTCTACGAGGGTACATGGACACACTCTCCCCGCTCATTGCTATACATCACCATGATCTTGCGTGTGTGTAGGAATTTTTTTGAAATTACTACGTTCCCAACATCTTTGTCATACGTATCCGTGCTCATGATGGCACTGTTTTGTGTCTTCCTACATTCGTCTCGTGCAAGGGTGTTGTATCGCACATCTCCGACAACGCAAGATTCATAATGTCTTACCCGAGTATCAGGACCCATTGCTAGTGAGTAAAGGGCATCATCAACTGCATGCCCATCCTGCCGCATCTTCTTAACCTATGGTTAGAAAATAGACAAGTTGATCATCTTATGTACTCAATATATTAAAAAAACTGACAGTGCAATTCAAAAGCTTACATGGCTCTTGAACCATTTCACAAATACTGCCATAACCAGTTTGTCAATGTTCTTGGATTTTGCGATAGTAAGTCTTTTTTGTAGATGCTGCACAACATAGTGATCATGTCAAACATCTAATTATATAAGAATGTGCTGTAAGTTTAGTAGATTACGATGTATAAGCTGCAGTACTTAGCACTTACTTGATATAAGTTAGTATCTCAGGACAATTATTCAACACATACCAAACCATTATGTCCAAATCTTTAGGTTTGTCCTCTTGTCGACTCTTCCATCTAACTCGAACAGAATAATCGAAAACATTGAGCCCGGGATTGTCTTCACCCACCTCTTTGTTATGCTGATTAGTTGTTTCAATGTATTTTGAGCAGAATGTCAATGATTCTGTAGGAATTTAGGCCTCTGCAATGGAACCCTCGGGTCTAGCTCTATTTCTAACATAACCCTTGAAAGTTTCTAGCCGCCTTTCAATAGGGTACATCCATCCAAATTGTACTGGACCTCTAATTAGTGCCTCATTAGGTAGATGAACAGCCAAATGCACCATCACATCAAAGAAGGTTGGAGCATATATCTTCTCAAGGTCGCATAGGAAAGTTGGTATCTTGTCTCTAAGACGCTCCAAAGCATCTATCCTGATATTTCTACTGCAGAGTTCCCTGAAGAAATGTCCCAACTCTGCAACTGCTCTGTATAAGTTAGGCGGCCCAATCCTCTAAGGATAACAGGTAAGACCCTTTGAAGTAGGACATGGCAGTCATGAGTTTTAAATCCTTGTACCTTGTTTCCATCTGCACTGACTCTCCTTTCAGGGTTGGAAGCAAATCCATGTGGGAATCTCACACATGACAGGACCTCGCAAAATTCTTTTCTTTTTACCTTGTCCAAGACATACACAGCTAGTGCCATATCCCGTGATTTACCTTCATCTTGCACCTGCAAATCCTGTCTGATAACCAGGTGTGTCAAATCAATCCTAGATTTTAAGGTATCTTTCATCTTGCCTTCAATATTAAGAAGTGTGCCGATAATGTTGTCGCATATATTTTTCTCGATGTGCATCACATCAAGATTATGCCGCAGATCCAAATCTTTCCAATACTCCAAGTCCCACAAAGTGGACCTGCGGGTAAACAATAATCTCTCTTCTGCCCTGCCACACTTCCTTTTCCTGCTACCATTACCAAGATGGTTTCCTGGTGTAATATGCCTGACCTTCTCTAATTCCACTTGCAACTCATCGGTGGTAAGCCTCTTTGGCGCATCACGGTTTTCATGCTTTGCATTGAACACATGTCTTCGGTTTTTTCTAGGATGCGGCTTGTCCTTGGAAAGGAAACATTGGTGTCCAATGTAACAGATCTTGCTAAGTATTGCGTATGAAAGCGGATTCCTTTCACAGCGAACACATACATTGTAACCATGTGTCGTTTGCCCTGACATAGTGCCCAAAGCCGGATAATCATGGATGCACCAAATTATAACAACACAGAGAAAGAAATCAACTGGTGGTCTGATATATAGGTCTCGAGTGAGAACACCCCTCCATAGCTGTTGAAGTTCCTCCACAAGAGGCTCCATGAACAAATCAATATCCTTTCCAGGACTTTTTCGACCTGCGATGAGAAAGGCCATCATGTAGTTTGATTCTTTGGTGCAGACATTTGGAGACATGTTGTAAGGGATAACAAGCACTGGCCACATGCTATATGTGGCGCTCTGGTGGCCAAATGGGTTAAATCCATCTGAAGCTGAGCCAAGCCTAATGTTTCTCGGGCCAGCAGCAAACTTTTTGTGTTTATGATTGAAGCTTTTCCACTCACTACCATGAGATGGATGGCTCATTACATTCTGATCTCTATACTCCTGGTTCCTAGAATGCCACAGTACATCCTCTCTTGTTTCAGCATCATGAAACAACCTCTGCAATCTTGGTATAATTGGAAAATGTCTCAAAACATTATGAGGAATCCTCTTCACAGCATCGCCATCTTTCCATCTTGATGATTTGCATTTCGGGCATTCAGTTAAGTTGGCATAATCCTTCTGGAGTAGAACACAATTGTTCTTACAAACATGGATCATATCATATCCAATTCCAACTGCACGAAGGAAATTCTTCATTTTACTATAGGTGTGTGGCAGCTCAGATGCATCTAGGAAAGATTTGCAGAAAGCAGCCAACATTACATTTAATGATTTCTTGGTCATCCGCTCGGATGTCTTCACTTGAAGAAAGGTGACCATAGCTAAGAATACTGACAGCTTATCTCCTGGGGAGACAACCACGTTGCATTGTTCCAACATGCGGGCCTACCAGTTTTCTTCTGCAGGTGAAAGTTCACGGAATGCACGAGCATTTCGTAGCATTGTTTCAATGTTGGTCAAACTCACTGGCTCCACCACCACCACCTCCTCCTCCTCTTCCACCTGAGCATTAGGCAGATCAAGATGGTGATTTGCTGCTTCCACGTAGTCAATAACATTGACGTTCACAATTTCACCATGATGAACCCACCTAGTATATGTGACCGACATCCCATACAAGTGTAGATGATGTTGCACAGTTGACTGGGGTCTTGTAACTGAATTCATATAGCTGCTACATGGGTAGAGCACATCTGATTTTGGACCACCATACTCAGCTTTGATAAAGTTCATGAAGTTTTCAACCCCCTCGACATATGCAGCGGAGAATCTTCGAGCAGAAGTTATCCAAGTCATGTCCATCTGCTAGACATAGAAATTAGTTCTTCTACTAGATATTACAGGAAAAACATATATGCTTTTTGATGAAGTCCAGAAAAAATACCTAGGTCGATGTCTAAAGCTATGGCAAGATATTTGGACGAGCAGATCTAAGTAACGAAATATATGTAAAGCTAATTCAGCAAACAGATTTGAGTGCTAAATTATGGCAGGCTGTTTTAGCAGTCAACGAGGCCGAGCACACAGCCATTGAACTATCGAAGCCCATCGCAGCAACAAAGATCAAGTATAAAACGGTGTAGAGCTATTTCACCTAACAGACTGGCGACTAGACCAGGGCAATCTACGTCACAATAAATATATGGCAGGATATTTTAGCAACTAATCAGACTTGGCATGCCATCTCAGCTAAGCAGATTGAGTGCAGAACAGGGCAAGGAAGCTTCTTAAGCAGAGCATATTGACTGTAAACTACTTCGGCAAACAGTGAGATTAACAACGTCTAACAGCTAACATTCAGCACTACACCGACTTGCACGGGGCCTCAGTCTAGAATGCGCGTACCACGGGAGAAGATGACCGTCGTGCGTCTCCACACGAACGTCGCCAGCAGTGGCAGTGCTGACCGCCATGCGCCTCCACAAGAACGTAGCCAGCGGTGGCGGCGCGGCTATAGGACGATAGTCTACAAGAGCGTACTGTGGGAGCAAGAGGATCACCGTGTGTTGGGGATATAACTATTGAGTATAAACCGCCTAGGAGGGGCCGGTTTACACTCAACCGTATTGAAGCCCACGAAGACTCAGAAGACGGCGTTTTACTATGAAGCTTAGAGGCCTGGAGCCCAAAGGCGGATTAGGGCCCATAATGGTAAACCGCCATAGTCATGTAACTTGTGTTGTAAGATAACGAAAGGAGATACCGAGCAGAACACTTGTATGAGTCGGCCTCGGGACTCTGTAAACCGGCCGAGCGTCAACCCGTGTATATAAGGGGACGACCTGGCGGTGGTTCAGGGACAAGAAACACAACTCGATAACCAGGTATAGCTTGTTTAGCTTCCTGGTTAGCGAGACCCCAATAATCCCATCACAACTAGACGTAGGCTTTTACCTTCATCGAAGGGGCCGAACTAGTATAAAATCCCGCGTGTCCTTAGTCCGGTTTAACCCCTTTAAACTAACCCGTCGCGATGGCTCCACGACTATGTCCTTACACGAGGACATCTGACGTGATATTTCCACGACAGTTGGCGCCCACCGTGGGGCTATCGCACGATGGTTTCGAGTTCTTGAAGGGAAGCTTTGAAGGAATCAAAGGATACGTGACGGGCCAGATGACCAAGAGTCGTTGCGGCAAGCTCTACATCGACGATGCAGGCTGGGGCCCCGAGGCCGGCTCAATCGAGTACGGGTACCGGGTCCCCTTCGGTGGAATTCACATCTTCATCGGCAAGATCGGCGAACCGGGCCCTGAGCCGGACATCTGCACCGACCTCGTCGAAACGGCTTAGCGTGCAAGTCCCACCCGAATTCAGACTCTCATGAAGCGTGCGTTCGTAGGATGTGTCCACGGGATCGGATCTAAACCGGTGTCTGAGGGTGACATGATCGCTTATTCCAATGGCGAATCATCTGGTGGAACTGAATCCTTGTACCAAGTTCAGGATGGCGTGTTTGAAGGGTATTCCGATGGTACCAGTATTCCGGAATTCCTTGAAATGCCGAACCACATTGGAATCTTCATGGCTGGAACACAGCCAACCTTGCAAAACTCTATTGCGGCAGCGTCTGGACCGATAGCAGGGGCAGGAGGCTCCATGCGCTGGCCGGCTCAAGTTCTCTCCGGTTTGATGGATGCCTGGGCGGCCTTCTTAACCACAACAGTTACACCGGCAATGCAGGATCAGCACAACACGGACATTGCTAGTCTGAAGGATCAGATAACACAAGCCAAAGCGGACTTAGCAGCTGAGGAAACCAGGATGGCTGAGGAGCGGGCCGCTTTAGACGCCCAGGTGCAAAGGATTCAAGCTAAGAATTATCGGCTTTTGATGGATCAGAACACTTTAAATCAAGTATCCAGGAGGAAACATCAATCTCGCTTGCCGGCGGATTACAATGCAATGAATCTCTTTGGAACACCGAGGGAAGGAACTAGTAACCCACCAGTAGTAAACCAGAATGCCGATCCAAGGACCAGGGCACCGGATCAACCTCAGGTGATGGGGCTGCCTCAGCATACGGACAACCCGCCGCGGTATACCACACCACCGCCGGGTCACTTTTCTACCCCATTGGATAATATGATAGCAGCAGCATCCCAGTTGGCTGCTATTCCGATCGAAGGTGAATCACCGGCAGCGGTTGAGACACGGCGGGCCAGGGATCTTCTTCAAACAGCTTTGACACAGCAGCAAGCTTACTCATACAACCGAAACAGGGTTCACACAACTCCACGACCGAGCAAAAGCTATAGCAGGCATATAGATGAACCGGAGGTGTCTAGCAGTGCGTGGCGCCGCATTGTCCCTCAAGGGCCTAATCCGGTGCATGTAGGTATGAACGCTTAGGACGTGGTGGATAATGGCAGCGCACGAAGGGAAGCCACTTTAGTAGCCCAACAAATGGGTCGATACCAACCCACCCCGGTTCAGCCAGCAGCATCAGTAGACCGTGGCGTCGGTGTTGCTTTCAGCTCGTGGGGGGTACCGTGACTTATTCCGGCTCTTCGGAATGTGCGACTGCCTAAGGACTTCAAGGGTCCACGTAAGGTGCCGAATTACGCCGCTGATCAGCCACCCGAGGCGTGGGTGGAGAGTTATGAGATGGCGATGGAGATGCTGGACGTTGATGAAGCGGCCTGTGCAAAGTACTTCACGATGATGTTGGAGTGAACAGTCCGTACTTGGTTGAAAAATTTACCACCCAACTCCATTGAGTCATGGGACCAGTTGAAGGCCCAGTTTATAGCCAACTTCAAAGACACATGTAAGCAGCCTATGTCCATTGTGGACCTTGACGCCTGTGTGTAGGGGGAGAACGAGTCAACAACTCATTGGGTGCGCCGGGTTTCAGAAGTCTTGCACTCATCGAACCGTATTAATGCCGGTTCGGCAATCGTCACCTTGGAGCGTAATTGCCGGTTTAAGTCGCTGAAGATGAAGTTGGGACGGCTCAAGCGTCACTACAATGACATAGGTACCCGCATGGCCGCTTTGGTTAAGTATGCCGATTCTGATAATACCAAAGATCCTGATTCTGATGAGGAGAAACCGGAGAAGGGAAAGAAGAACAGTGGTGCAAAGGGACAACAACACAACCAAGGAGGTCATGGGAATAATGGTAAGCGTAAAGCAGATTCAGATTTTGTAGCTGATGCTAATGTGCAGCACCGTAAGGGTAAACCGCCCAGCGTGGCGCACAATGAATCTAGAACGTTTTTTGAATCAACCCTGTCCAAAGCATGGGACCAAGGAGGCTCCTGCGACACATCTCTGGAAAGATTGTAACATTATGAAGGAGTTCAAAAACTCTGATCTTTTCCGGTATGATCAGGGTCCATCGGGCGGTTCAGGCCCAGGTTTTCATGGCGGCGGCGGTTCAAGCTCTGGATTTCAGAATAATCAGGGCAACCAGAACAGCCAAGGTAGTAATAACCAGCAGAATAATCAAGGAAATCAGCAACAGTCGGGTTATCAGAGTCACCCAAAGCAGTTGAATGGTGGGCATTATCATGTGTTCACCACTAGTTTGTGTAAGCGTGATCAGAAGCTTCACAAGAGGGCAGTTAATGCTATTGAACCGAGAGTACCATGTTACCTGCGGTGGTCCGAGCAACCCATTGTATGGAGCAGAGAGGATCATCCGCCCCGGGTTGACTATACGGGTCACCTAGCATTGGTGGTGGCACCTCAGGTGGGAGGTTATAAGTTCACCAAGGTACTCATGGATGGAGGGAGTAGTATCAACATTCTGTATTATGAGACCTTCCGTCGCATGGGATTGACAGACAAGAGTCTTAAACCGTCCAATACTGTTTTCCATGGTGTGGTACCAGGTAAATCGGCATATCCTGTTGGTAAGATCGCTTTGGAAGTTGTATTTGGTGATGAACATGATTCCCGGTTTGAGACATTGACCTTTGAGGTAGTAAGGATCCAGAGCCCGTACCACGCATTATTTGGACGACCGGCTTATGCAAGGTTCATGGCGAGGCCTGGTTATATTTACTTGCAGCTAAAGACGCCGGGTCATAAAGGGACCATTACGATTCACGGAAGTCGCAAAATCGCTTTGGACTACGAAGAAGGGGAGTCGCAAAATCGCTTTGGCCCATGCAGAGTCGGTTTGTGCTACAGAGGAGCTGAAGTTTTATAAGGAAAATGTTGATCCGGCAGACATGACCCCTTTGAAGAAGCCTACCCACTGAGCATGAGCCGACTCTACATTTCAAACCGGCTGATGAGACTAAACTTGTTGGCTTTGTTCCTGGCGATTCATCTAAGTAGTTTAGCATCAGTACAAATCTGGATCCGAAATAGGAAAGCGCGCTCATCGAGTTCATCCGTGAGAACCGGGACATTTTTGCATGGAAGCCTTCTGACATGCCAGGTGTACCGAGGGAACTCGCTGAGCACACTCTTAATATTGATCCCAAGTTTAAACCGGTCAAGCAATTTCTTCGTCGCTTTAACGAGGAAAGGCGCAAGGCAATTGGTGAAGAGGTAGCCCGGCTCCTGGCTGCTGGGTTTATTGTTGAAGTGTTCCACCCTGAGTGGTTGGCTAATCTGGTGCTTGTTCTTAAGAAAAACGGCACTTGGCGCATGTGTGTGGATTACACAGATTTAAACAAAGCTTGTCCGGCCGATCCTTTCGCTCTCCCGCTTATTGATCAGATCATTGATGCGACGACGGGTTGTGAGCGTTTGAGTTTTTTGGATGCTTATTCAGGCTATCATCAGATCAAAATGGCAGTTAAGGACCAGGAGAAGACCTTCTGCTATGTTTCTATGCCCTTTGGGCTTAAGAGTGCCCAGGCGACTTACCAACGCTGTGTGCAGAATTGTCTTCACACTCAAATTGGGCGCAATGTTCATGCCTATGTTGATGACATTGTGATAAAGTCCAGGAAGAAGGAGACATTGATAGATGATCTCAAGGAGACCTTTGACAATCTACGAGTCTACAAGATGATGCTCAATCCGGATAAATGTGTCTTCGGTGTTCCGGCAGGCAAGCTTCTAGGCTTTCTGGTGTCCAACGGGGAGGCTAATCCGGAGAAGATCAAAGCGATTACATCTTTGGCTAAACCGGCGTGCATCAATGATGTTCAACGTTTAGCAGGTCGGATTGCAGCACTAAGCCGGTTTATCAGCCGTTTGGGAGAGAAGGCGATCCCGCTGTATCAGATGTTGAAGAAAACAGACACCTTTGTCTGGAGTGATGCGGCTAATGCGGCGTTTGAAAACTTGAAGCGCCAGTTGGCTGAACTGCCAGTCCTTTCTGCTCTGGTTGACAACGAGCCCTTATTGCTGTACGTGGCTGCTAATGCTCGTGCTGTCAGTGTGGCAATTGTGGTGGAGCGCAAGGAGGCTGGTAAGGAGTACCCGGTTCAACGACCGGTTTATTATATCAGTGAGGTTCTTATTGAGTCAAAGCAACGATATCCGCATTGGCACAAACTAATATATGGGGTTTTTATGGCAAGCCGGAAGCTCAAGCAATATTTCCAAGGCCATCCCATTACAGTGGTCAGTTCAGCTCCATTGGGTGATATAATTCAGAACAGGGAGGCAACTGGCCGGGGTTGCAAAATGGGCAATTGAACTTGGTCCACATGGTATGAAGTATGTGCCTCGAACAGCTATCAAGTCTCAGGCACTTGTGGACTTCATCAATGATTGGACTGAGTTGCAGGCGCCAGAGGACAAACCGGATAATACATACTGGACTATTCACTTCGATGGGTCCAGGAAATTGGAGGGCTCGGGGGCTGGCGTTGTTCTTACTTCCCCTGGAGGTGATAAGATTCGTTACGTCATCCGTTTAATGTTCCCCTGTACTAACAATGCAGATGAGTACGAGGCTCTGCTCCATGGGCTCCACATGGCCAAGGAGATGAAGTTAAGCCGGGTGCGATGTTTTGGAGACTCTGATCTTGTGGCTCAGCAAGTTTCTGCTACTTGGGATTCTAAGGATCCACTCATGGCGGCTTACAGACATGAGGTGGATATTGTGGCGGGTTACTTCAAAGGGTATCAGGTTGAGCATATCGACCGGCGCAAAAACGAAGCAGCAGACGCTTTAAGCCGGCTTGGGTCTCAGCGTAAATCGGTACCCCCCAATACCTTTGTAGATATCTTGCATAACCTGACTGTTAAGTTGCCTACAGAGGAGGATTTGGTTGTTCCTGGTCCGGAGGCTCAATTAGTGGCCGCTTTACACGTTGTGCCGGATTGGACAGTTCTGTATCTGGCGTATATGAACCGGGGCGAGTTACCAGATGATGAAGTCCTGGCTCGGCAGATTGTTTGGCGGTCCAAGTCCATGGTTATTCACAATGGCGAGTTGCACCGCTGCAGCGTTTCAGGCGTATTTCAGCATTGTGTTTCCCCTGAAGAAGGCCAAGAGATCCTACGGGAAATTCAAGAAGGGCATTGTGGTCATCATGCCGGTTCAAAGTCCTTGTTTGCAAAGGCTTTCCGTCATGGGTTCTACTGGTTGACAACTCATGCTGATGCGGAGGATCTGGTAAAGTGATGTGATGCTTGTCAAAAGTTTTCACGCCGGGCTCATGTTCCAGCTCAAGAATTAAGGATGATTCCCATCACTTGGCCGTTTGCCACCTGGGGGCTTGACATGGTGGGACCCTTTAAGTGCTCCAGGGATAAGAAGACCCACCTGCTGGTGGCGGTTGACAAGTTCAACAAGTGGGTTGAAGCGGAGCCTGTCAGCAAGTGTGATGCGGCTACGTCGGTTCAATTTCTCAAAAAGATTATCTTCCGTTTTGGTTTTGCACACAACATCATCATGGATAATTGCACAAACCTCTCTAAAGGTTAGATGGAAGATTTTTGTCAGAGAGAACACATCCGGCTTGACTTAGCATCTGTGGCGCACCCCCAGACCAATGGTCAAGCAGAGAGAGCTAATCAAGAAATCTTGAAGGGTATTAAACCCTGGCTTATGGTTCCTTTAAAGCGGACGCCGGGTTGTTGGGTGGAAGAATTACCTTCTGTATTATGGAGCATCAACACCACTCCCAACATATCGACGGGTTACACGCCTTTCTTCACGGTATACAGGGCAGAGGCGGTCCTACCAAGTGATATTCGTCACGATTCACCCTGGGTTGCCAATTATGTTGAAGCGGACAATGAGCAAGCACGCCAGGAGGCGTTGGACCTATTGGATGAAAAACAAGATATGGCTTTAGCCCGTTCGGCGGTTTACCAGCAAGACTTGCGGCGTTATCATAGCCGTCGGGTTAGAACAAGAACCTTTCAAGAAGGCGATTTGGTGCTCCGGCTCATCCAGGATCAGACCGACATGCACAAGTTATCCCCACCTTGGGAAGGACCCTTTGTGGTCAGCAAAAATCTGCACAATGGATCATACTACCTCATTGACGTTCGAGACAACTCACGTACTTCTGAGAAGGAGACCCGACGACCATGGAACATAGCTCTCCTACGGCCTTACTATACTTGAGCCATAGGCTTTTCTTATGTACATATTTCGACAATGAATATATTATGATCAATAAAATAAACTAGCATCCTTGCTATAAGTAGGGCCTCTGCTATTTTTCTCAAATATCCTTTGAGTTGCATGGGGGCTTCAGCTGACAAAGCGGAGTACTACCTATTAAACCGGCTATCAAGCCAAAATACAGCTCGGGAGCTTCACACCCAAAGGGCCAAAGAGAGTCTAGATGCTATGCACAGCTCAAACATAGGCACCTAATGAGCACAACTCATCATGTTACTTGGGGGCTCCTTGTGTCAAATACCAAAGAGTTTGAATGGACCCTTGTAGCTGGGTATCGCCCCACGGCTTGGAAGCCTGGTATATTTACCTAAAACCCCGGGTTAACCTGCCTTCATCAAGTAAGCCACTCCTATCCAGATAATCCTGGCACGACCCTCTGAACGTTTGACAGTTACTCTCATTGAGACCCTAAACTTGTCGAAGTTAAAACGGTGATTGGTTAGTTGGAGGTCCATCTTAAGAGGCTTCGTCAAATGGTTTAACTCAGCGGCTTGGCAGCCCATGAAAAGCCTCGAATTTGGGCCTGGCAGCCCTCGAAAAGCCTCGACTACACGGTTTTATTTGCACTTGTTACTATTTTCTCTTTGCTGACTTTTGTGTTAGACCGGCATCTTCGATCTATTATGGCTTTTCAGTCATTACATTAACCTGGTGTTAGTTAACCCGTCTTGGATCTCAACTCAAAGTTGATGAACCTTATTATTAAACCGGAGTGTATTAACCCGGCCTGGCTTTGACTACTTGTCGCTGGTTTTGATCATCTGGTGTTCACTGTAACCCGGCATGACTTCTTATACACCATCAGTACAAGGTGAAGTTGTACAAAAATTCAAGATTTGGGTCTTCACCCTTATTATAGTCCAAGTTGGTCAACCAACTAAACGTGATATATCACATCACAGGTATGAGTTATTTCATATTTCGTAAAGTTTGGTTATCAATCAGGCTTTACCTTGGGTATTATGACCCGTCCGGCGGTAAACCGTCAGGGCAATTCTTTTTATGCAGACATAGGGATTGCATCTTATGATATATGAGCCAACATTTTGGTGATGGAACACATACACTATTTCCCACTGCGCGATGGCAACATATCAAAGTATTTTTGCTACCCTATTACAAGGCCCTTAAACAGCCCGAAATATGGAATTATCTAAAACCAGACAGTTTGTGCAAAGTCAACCGGATTGCCGGATCAAGAATCATCGCCATGTTGACGTGAAGTAGATGGATCATCTAGCGTCGGTTCAACCTCCTCATCTTCGCCCAATGGTTGGAAGTCAGCGGTGGTCCAGTCAATCCGGGTTAAGGCCTGAAAGACAGCCTCTTCACTTATAAGATCAGTCGGGTCAATGTCAGGGGCGTAAATATGCTTACAGATTGGCGGAATAAGGTTTTGCATTTCCGGAATGACAGCCTCAACCCGTTTGTTGTCAGCATCATAGAAAGACCGGTGAACTATCAAGTTTGCTTCTTCAGCCAACTGACTCGCCAGAGGACGCATCTCCCTTGTTACATGTTTGAGGGCGTCATTATCAAATATTGCTCCATTTTCCTGTTCACTAGGAAAGCCCTTGGCAATATCAACCGGGTCAAGGTCGGCTATCCATGCCTTGGCTCGGGTCAGTGCTAACAAAGCGCCAGCCCTGGCGGCGGATCGTTTTACCTCTTCTATCTGAGCTGGCGTCATAGATAACTTCGCCAGAGTGTCCTTGATCAGTGTCGGAGCTGCACTGTCATAAGAAGCTGCGCAGATAACCCGTTGGGCACCGGTATACAACTGTTCAATCGGCGTATAGGCGGCCTTGAGCTTCTTCCGCATATCAGAGCCCAGCTGAGCGATGCGGCCACCTACATCGGTTTAAGGATGTCAAGTTAAACCGACAAAATTTCAAAGCGGAGTATTCATAAAGCATTGGCAAAAAGTACTTACCAAATATTGTAGAGGTCATGGCATTGATTTGGCGCTTTAATCCAGTAAGCTCTTCCGTCACCGGTTTAAGAGCTGATTCAGCATCCTCTGCCCGCTTCAGCAAACCAGCTTTTTCGGGATCCCAGTTGGTCTGCTCAGACTTGAACCACTCTTTCAGCTATTCATTGGTGGTTAAGGCAGTTTTCAATTCCTCCCTGGCCTTGGTGGTTTCTGTTTGTTGGTTTTTCAAATTTTCTTGAAGATCGGCAATCTGAGAGGCTTGTTGATTTATCTCACTCTGCAACAGTGAGAAGAGCATATCAATACCTTTTTTGAAAGTCCGAAGCATATAACCAGTTATACACTTGACACTTGGGGGCTAATGCGGATTACTTTTTCTACTTATTATTGAAGTCCCACAGATCAATATAAGTTTTAATCATTGCACTTGGGGGCTAATGTGTGTTGGATCAAACATACACAAGAGAAATCAACAAAGTACAGTCTAAAATATGCAAAGTCCCAGTTTAACTTTCTAAAGGCAAACCGGCCCTTGGGGGCTACAATGCAATGAAGGTACAGAGTAAAGGATTCAACGGTTTACCTCATAGCGCTCTTTCATCAAATTTACCAAAACGGCCTCATAGTCTCGGCTGGTGAAGAGACGGTTTAAGAAGCCGGAATGAAGGTCTTGGGCAAATAAGTCAGCATAGTTTGACAAATCACTTTTTCTCTTCCCCTTATTCATAAACGCAAATTCATCCTTGGCGGTATGCTTGGATAAAACAACTGGATTGCCTGGGGCGGTATATGTCGTGCCAGTAACAACAACGTCATCGTCCTTGGCGGGGCTTGACGGATTGATATTCTCCTTAGCAGGGCTTGGCGCTTTGGCAGCAGGGCTTGGCGGCTTGGTAGCATGGCTTGGTGGATCAACAGTTGGATTTGGAGGGGTGGCATCAGGAGTTGATGTATCAACCTGTATCTCCGGTTCAGCCTCTGGCGGATTAGCATCAGCACCTGGATTTTCCGGAGCAGAGTGGACTGTGGAAATCACAGGATTTTCGCCCTCGTCTTCAGGGGTCTTCTCCGGATCAACTTCGTCAGCATGGCCGCCGGTCTTGGCCTTTTTACTCAATCGGGCCTTGGCGCTACAAACATCCAAAGTTAGAATATGATAAACCAACGCATGAAGAAACAACTTGAGAAAGTGTACTTACCCAGCGACGACCTTGAGGGGAGGCAACTGAGTGGTTGATGAACCGCCAGACGAGTTGGAAGATGCTTGATAATTCGGATCAGACGGATTGAGTGGGCATCTGAAGAAACCCTTCAAAGGATAAAGCTTTTTAGGAGAATAAGTCACCTCTGGACGATGTTTCTGGGTTGGTGTATCTGGTAAACCGGACGAGGTGATTTGCTGACCACTGTGCCGGGTTGTGCGATGATATACAGTTTGCTGTGTCTCCATAGACAATTTTGGATCCAAATGAGCGAGAGGATGAGATAGTTTTACTTCCCGAACTGCGCGGCGAACTTTTTGAACCGGCACAAGATCAGAATCGGAAGAAAGAATAATTACCTTAGCATTGTCTGTGTGGCTGGCCTCAGCTTCCTCCTGGGAAACAATCATTGTCAATAAAATGTACGAATAAGGAACCAAGTAAATCAAGTTTTACATCTGCGTCTGATTCCTCATCTTCTGGCGGATCAGAAGACTCGACGGTTTTCTTTTTGGAAACCTTCTTGGTAACTTTGGTCTTTGGATGAGCCTTGGCCGGTTTAGTATGCTTCTAGAAGGAGCTGTTGGCCTGTAACATTAAGGCAAAGCAGTGATTAACACACAGTTAAAGCGAAGGCGAAGCAGTAAATATTAAGATAAACTTTACCGCTGGTGGAGGATTGGAGACGCAAAAAGGTGCCAATCCGGTTTGGTTGCATGCAGAGATTGTTTCATCGAGCATCTTCTTTACAGATTCAGTAACTTCAAGGTCCATCATTAATATTTCTTGATAGCGTTGAGGGTCTTTGACGTTGCCAGTGTATTCATGCATCAATCCGGGGTGGCGGCTTAAAGGCAAAATATGCCAAGATACCCAGCAGCGGACGAGATCAATGCCAGTTAAACCGTTGGCCATGAGGGCCCGGACCTTGGAGATTTGCGGAGCAAAAGTTCTTCGTTCTGCGGCGGATAAGCGTGAAGGTAATGGGTGGTTATTGCTAAGCCGGTGGGGATGGTAACCCGGCAAGGGATTTTCTCCATCAGGGGCAGTGTTCTAGCAGTAAAACCAAGTCTGGTTCCAATCCTTAGGATGGCTATGATGTTTTGCGTGCGGGAAGTCAACCTCTTTTTTTTCTGAATTGAAGTGCTAGCAAGCTCTGTGTTGGGACCATCAGAAAACTCTCTGCGACGGTTCAAGTGGAAGAATTCCCGGAACAACTCCACAGATGGCTCTTCTTGGAGGTAAACTTCGCAGAAGACTTGAAAGTTGCATATATTGGACACGGAGTTTGGTCCAATGTCTTGTGGATGGACCTGGAAGCTTGCGAGGACATCCCGGAAATTTTTTGATCCGGGCGGGCTGAATCCTCGGTCTAAGTGTTGCATAAGGACAATCACTTCTCCATCCTGAGGTATAGGTGGGCATTCAGAGCCCGGAACTCGCCAGTGAAGCACCCTCTTTGAGGCTAAAGCGCCAGTGGTGACATATCAATTGATTTGAGTCTCAGTAATCTTGGACGGAACCCAATTACAGGCAGAGAATTATTTGGCCATTCCGGAGGAAAAAGCTGAAAGGAAAAATAAATGCCGGTTTACAATTTAAATGGTTTAAGTGTATTTTTCAGCGTTAAACCGGCAAGTTCCTGATTAAAATCGGTTGGCTGTTTAAGAGAGGGCTAATGGTATATGGCGGATTGGTCATCAAAACTTAAACCGCCTGTAGGCAGAAGGGCCTGAGTTCAAAATCTGCTAACTGTTGATAGAAACAGGTTTCACACAGTGACGGAATTAATTTGGATCTATCAAAGTTTCAGTAAGAAAAATTTTCTGCGATCTATAAAGGTGTTAAACAGAGCAGGGAAGTTCGTGTGTTCTATCAAGGGAGTCTGTACAAGAAGGAAGATCTACTAAGTACTAAACTGGATGCGGAGCAACTACCGCACAAGATTTATACTACAGTTGAATCAAAAAGTTATGGCAAAGGAGAATACGAAGAGATTAAAGATAAGCATCTATGAACGCAGATGAAAACAGGAAGCCTAGAATATAGATCTAGGGTTATGAGGGAGAGTTTTACTGGATGCGCAGGACCGCAGAGGAACGCCGAAGGTCTCTGGAACAACCAGGTTGATGCAGCGGCCTCTGTTGATGCAGCGTTCGAAGGTCGAGAGCGGCGGCACAGCTTCAGAGCTGGGGCGTCGCGAGGAAGAAGAAGAAGTGCGGAAGGGGAAGAAAAGAAAGGGCCCCCGAGTCTATTTATAAGGAAAATGGATAAAGATCGGCACGAAAATCAAGGGGTCAAAAGCGGCGAGTGGCATAGCTGTCACCTTGATTTCCAGGATGGCATTAATAAGAGAAATATTTTTATTCGTTGTTTACAGAGATGACGTCATGAAGATCTGTTGCCATGTCGAGAGGATGACGTCACGGCGGTTTAACAAGATCTAAAGGATGATGTCATGGTGGTTTACGGGAAGCAAAGGAAGATGCTCATAGGACTTTCCTAAGTACTGAAGATTGACATGAATAAATTCAAATCACTCTGGGGCCTAATATTGGGGATATAACTATTGAGTATAAACCGCCCAGGAGGGGCCGGTTTACACTCAACCATATTGAAGCCCATGAAGACTCAAAAGACGGCGTTTTACTATGAAGCTTAGAGGCCCGGAGCCCAAAGGCGGATTAGGGCCCATAATGGTAAACCGCCATAGCATGTAACTTGTGTTGTAAGATAACGAAAGGAGCGACCGAGCCGAACACTTGTATGAGTCGGCCTCGGGACTCTGTAGACCTTCCGGGCGTCAACCCGTGTATATAAGGGGACGACCCGGCGGCGGTTCAGGGACAAGAAACACAACTCGATAACCAGGTATAGCTTGTTTAGCTTCCTGGTTAGAGAGACCCCAATAATCCCATCACAACTAGACGTAGGATTTTACCTTCATCGAAGGGGCCGAACTAGTATAAAACCCCTTGTGTCCTTAGTCCGGTTTAACCCCTTTAAGCTAACCCGTCGCGATGGCTCCACAACTAAGTCCTTACACGAGGACATCTGACGTGATATTTCCACGACACCGTGCGTCCCCTCGACGAACCGCGAGTCTGACGTATCGGCTCGGCAGGGAGGGCGGCTTTGGCGGAGTGAATCGAGTGGAGG
>NC_041385.1:647326157-647461538 GCF_002162155.2 Triticum dicoccoides | reverse complement strand
GAGTGGAGGGGGATGGGGGGAGGGGGTTTGGGGAATATTATTGGCTAGTTGGCCGAAGGGCGGTTCAATCGGATTTGGGGGGAATTTTTGGGTGGGGGGGAGAGGGTTTCCGCGCGGTGGGCAGGGGGAATTTGGCGCATGGTCGGTTTCTCCAAGTGCAGTCCCACGTGTCAGTGAAGAGGCAAGCCAAAGCGCGTTCCGTTTGCGTGAGCCGTGTGTAGGACCGAACGTGTGTGGGGTGCAATGCGACCGCGACAGGAGTGTTGTGTGTGTACCGCCTATTTTCCTTTTAAACTAGATGCTTCGCCCCTCAAATAAACAAACTTGTTGCTTCGCGCGATCCATCGATACTACTACTAGTAATCCGGTAATCCCGACTAAAACGACGCGGCCGGGTCTTTTCTCGCGCGATATGCTAGGAGGTTGGCTTAGTTGGGTTTTTTAGGATGAGTAATGCTACACCTACATAATCCCAGTTACATAATTAACATAATGTGAAACGTGTGAGCTGTTGATTGTAGATTGGGGGGAGGGGCCCACCACCATGAAAATCAGGGGATTAGAGAGAGAGGAAATTTACGTTACCCCTTTCGTAGGTTCCCGTAGATGTAGAAAGATGTGAAATGCGTGAATGTGTAGTGGAGGTACTATTGGAGTGCCTAAGATAAATTGTGTACGTATAGACCCTATGTGTTTATTTTACTTCGCATGTTAGCTTTGTCTCGGTGATGATGGTGATGATGGTGTGCCTGTCATCCTGCAATATAGGCCGTCCGATCTATATCTAACAGATAGGAAGGAAACTATGCCAATTTACCCGCACTCCTCTTCACATTTGCAGATAAGGCAGATGTGGTGCCAGGTAGGAGGATGATGCGCTATGGTGTGGAGGTTAGCTGGGCGTTGCCACTTTAAGTAGCGCATTCCGGTGAGGCCAAGCGTTTGGGTGCGTCATTAAGTCGCCGGAGTTGGTTCCTCGGGCACCGAGCCTCTTAACGACGGCATACGGACGAACGACATAAATGCGGGCAGCTAGCACCGGCTGGGAACGCACCATGCGACGATGCGAGGACGAGGGTTTTTGGTGTGCCAGGGTAGTCAGGTGCGGTCGTGGCAACGTTGGAGATGCCCTTTGCTCATATGCGATCCCCGCATGTCATTGAAAAAGCAAGACAAGCCGGCATGGTCTCAGGTCCCGAGGATGCAGTTGGCCGCGCTACACCACTCCATGGACACGTCGCGGCGCCCCGCGCATCCTCGACGAGCCGGGTGTTGGAGTGTGTTTGGATTGTGGCCAAAGTGCACCTTACCAAATTTTTTGTCATGACCCAAAGATTGGTCTTTGTTTGGATGGTTGCCATTTTTTTGCCATGCCAATGAACTCTAGCCAACTCTAGTTCATTTTTCATGCCAATGTTGGACAAATCATGGGCAACCAAAACCTCAACCAAAATTTTGGCTACCCAATGCTTTGATGGGGCAACCTTGGGCACAAACCAAACATAATGTTGGTCGTGCCACAACACTAACGCCACCCTCGGCACACTGAAACCGACTGTGTCTAGCGATGATGAGCGTGTCGCTCACGCGGTCGTCGTGTCCAGAGACGGTGCTGGAGCTGTGCCACGTTGTTGGCCCCCACGTCCAACATGAACGGTTGTCGGTGGCGAGGAGGTCGTGGGCCAGCTCCTCCATTGGACTAGTCTGCGCTACGTCGTCCCGATGGGTGTGCCCCACATGTCGGTTTCCCTGTTTTCTCAGCCATATTCGAGCGTCAGTGCTCCGCGTTGTGCATTAGGCCTTTCACTATGTAGGCCAAGCGAGACAACTTATTGTTTATTTGAGCCGTTCAAGTATAATCATGTGGCGTGTGCTTATTTCTCATTTCTCTCCAACCCTCTTCTCCATCGATCATATCGGCCTCCAGTCGAGTCCATCCTCTTGCATGCCTCATTTGAACATTCCGCCAAGTATCATTCGCATGTACCCACCCTAGTCGTCTTTCAATCAATCTCCGTAGCCCGAGATGAAATCGAGAGAGAACGAGTGGGGGCACGTGATACCTAAGGCGGATTCAAAAATTTCAACCGGTGATCATAGCATCCGCAAATCATATATAAAGGGTATTCAATGTTAGTTTCGTTCTTGAACGTACAATATACTCCCTCCTATCCTTTCTAGTTTACATATAAGTTTTATGTGTAGTCAAAGTATCTCTACTTTGATAAAAAAAGTATCAACATTCAACAACGCCCAATCAATATTGTTAGATTCGTACGTACTCCTAGATTTGTACTCGAGATGGTTTCCAATTTGTTTTCAACCACATGAATGTGCTTGTTCTCACGCATGCACTTCCTACTAGGATTTCGCATTGTATAGCCAGTCCAATAGTAACTTTTTTTAAGCTCCCTGTCCAATAGTACTAGTGGAGTACTATCAACATCTGTACTAGAGTACGCAGTGCTCATAGTAGTACTCCCTCCTTCCATTTATATAGGGCCTATGTGGAGGAGAGAGATGTGAAAAAGTAAGGAGAGTCAGCTCTCATGCAAGAGCCTAGCTATATACGCATTCCTAGTTAAATACAATAAATATGAAGAAAGAGATAGAGAGGAGATGGAAAAAAGTACTAATACAATAGCCAACCTTATAATTTTTTTGCGGGAATTAGCCAACCTTATAGCCCACGCTACTGTATGAGTGCATATAATAGATGATGGCTATAGCTGACATGGCAGTCCCTCATAGCCATTGACTGGCTATATTATAGCCATGCTCTAATGCATTTTCCAAAACCGCATTTGACTATTGACAAGATTAATAGTACATGAGATGTATAATGTGAAAATTATATCATTGGAAACTCCTTTCACATACGAATTTGACCGTATGCTTTGTGTAAGTTGCATGTCATATATTATTACTCTAACATTTGGTCAAAGTTAGCCTCGAAGAACGCCTTAGACCCTGTATAGTAAATGCAAGGAGGGAGTAGTTGTTGGAAATATGCCCTAGAGGCAATAATAAAAGCATTATTATTATATTTCCTTGTTCATGATAATTGTCTTTTATTCATGCTATAATTGTATTATCCGGAAATCGTAATACACGTGTGAATACATAGACCATAACATGTCCCTAGTGAGCCTCTAGCTGACTAGCTCGTTGGTCAATGGATAGTCATGGTTTCCTGACTATGGACATTAGATGTCATTGACAACGGGATCACATCATTAGGAGAATGATGTGATGGACAAGACCCAATCCTAAGCATAGCACAAGATCATGTAGTTCGTTTTGCTAGAGCTTTTCCAATGTCAAGTATCTCTTCCTTAGACCATGAGATCGTGTAACTCCCGGATACCGTAGGAGTGCTTTGGGTGTACCAAACGTCACAACGTAACTGGGTGACTATAAAGGTGCACTACAGGTATCTCCGAAAGTGTCTGTTGGGTTAACACGGATCGAGACTGGGATTTGTCACTCCGTATGACGGAGAGGTATCTCTGGGCCCACTCAGTAATGCATCATCATAATGAGCTCAAAGTGACCAAGTGTTTGGTCACGGGATCATGCATTATGGTACGAGTAAAGTGACTTGCCGGTAACGAGACTGAACGAGGTATTGGGATACCGACGATCGAGTCTCGGGCATGTAACCTACCGATTGACAAAGGGAATAGTATACGGGGTTGCTTGAATCCTCGACATCGTGGTTCATCCGATGACATCATCGAGGAGCATGTGGGAGCCAACATGGGTATCCAGATCCCGCTGTTGGTTATTGACCTGAGAGCCGCCTCGGTCATGTCTGCGTGTCTCCCGAACCCGTAGGGTCTACAGACTTAAGGTTCGGTGATGCTAGGGTTATTAGGAAGACTTGTATGTGATTACCGAATGTTGTTCGGAGTCCCGGATGAGATCCCGGACGTCACGAGGAGTTCCGGAAGGGTCCGGAGGTAAAGATTTATATATGGGAAGTTGTCAAACGGACACCGGAAAGTTTCAGGGGCATATCGGTATTGTACCGGGGCCACCGGAAGGGTTCCGGGGGTCCACCGGGAGGGGCCACCCCTCCCGGGGGGCCACATGGGCTGCGTGGGGCAGGAGCCAGCCCCTGGAGGGCTGGGCACGCCTCCCCCTTGGGCCCATGCGCCTAGGGTTGGGGGGGAACCCTAGAGGGGGCGCCCCCCTTGCTTGGGGGGCAAGTCCCCCCTCCCTGGCCGCCGCCCCCCTCTAGATCCCATCTAGAGGGGCCGGCCCCCCTTGCCCCTTCCCCTATAAATAGAGGGGTGAGGGGAGGGCTGCATACACAAGCCAAGGCGCAACCCCTCCCCTCCCCAACACCTCTCCTCCTCCGTACGTGCTTGGCGAAGCCCTGTCGGAGTACTGCTGCACCAACAACACCACGCCGTCGTGCTGCCGTTGGAGCTGTCTTCCTCAACCTCTCCTTCCCCCTTGCTGGATCAAGACGGAGGAGACGTCGCCCGTACCGTACGAGTGTTGAACGCGGAGGTGCTGTCTGTTCAGCACTTGGTCATCGGTGATCTGAATCACGGCGAGTACGACTCCATCATCACCATCCCCTTGAACGCTTCCGCACTCGATCTACAAGTGGTATGTAGATGCAAACTCACTTCCTTGACTGGTTGCCTAGATGAACTCATAGATGGATCTTGGTGAAACCGTAGGAAAAATTTTAATTTTCTGCAACGTCACAACAGTGGCATCATGAGCTAGGTCTATGAGTAGTTCTCTATTGCACGAGTAGAACACAATTTTGTTGTGGGCGTAGATTTTGTCAACTTGCTTGCCGCTACTAGTCTTATCTTGCTTCAGCGGTATTGTGGGATGAAGCGGCCCGGACCAACCTTACACGTACGCTTCCGTGAGACCGGTTCCACCGACTAACATGCACTAGTTGCATAAGGTGGCTGGCGGGTGTCTGTCTCTCCCACTTTAGTTGAAGCGGATTCGATGAAAAGGGTCCTTATGAAGGGTAAATAGAAGTTGACAAGATCAAGTTGTGGTTATTCGTAGGTAAGAAAACGTTCTTGCTAGAACCCAATTGCAGCCACGTAAAAGATGCAACAACAATTAGAGGACGTCTAACTTGTTTTTGCAGCAATTGTCTTGTGATGTGATATGGCCAGAAGTTGTGATGAATGATGAATGATATATTGTGATGTATGAGATCATGTTCTTGTAATAGGAATCACGACTTGCATGTCGATGAGTATGACAACTGGCAGGAGCCATAGGAGTTGTCTTTATTTTTGTATGACTTGCGTGTCATTAAAGAACGCCATGTAAATTACTTTACTTTTTGCTAAACGCGTTAGCCATAGAAGTAGAAGTAGTCGTTGGCGTGACAACTTCATGAAGACACGATGATGGAGATCATGATGATGGAGATCATGGTGTCATGCCGGTGACGAAGATGATCATGGAGCCCCGAAGATGGAGATCGAAGGAGCTATATGATATTGGCCATATCATGTCACTATTATATAATTGCATGTGATGTTTATTATGTTTATGCATCTTGTTTACTTAGAACGACGGTAGTAAATAAGATGACCCCTTACAAAAATTTCAAGAAGTGTTCTCCCCTAACTGTGCACTGTTGCTAAAGTTCATCGTTTCAAAGCACCACATGATGATCGGGTGTGATAGATCCTTACGTTCACATACAACGGGTGTAAGACAGTTTTACACATGCAAAACACTTAGGGTTAACTTGACGAGCCTAGCATGTACAGACATGGCCTCGGAACACGGAGACCGAAAGGTCGAACATGATTCGTATGGAAGATACGATCAACATGAGAATGTTGACCGACGATGACTAGTCCTTCTCACGTGATGATCGGACACGGCCTAGTCGACTCGGATCATGTAACACTTAGATGACTAGAGGGATGTCTAATCTGAGTGGGAGTTCATTATATTAATTTGATTAGATGAACTTAATTATCATGAACTTAGTCTTAAACCTTTGCAAAATATGTCTTGTAGATCAAATGGCCAACGCTCATGTCAACATGAACTTCAACGCGTTCCTAGAGAAAACCAAGCTGAAAGATGATGGCAGCAACTATACAGACTGGGTCCGGAACCTGAGGATCATCCTCATAGCTGCCAGGAAACAATATGTCCTAAAGTACCGCTAGGTGACGCTCCCGTCCCAGAGAACCAAGACATTATGAATGCTTGGCAGTCTCGTGCTGATGATTACTCCCTCGTTCAGTGTGGCGTGCTTTACAGCTTAGAACCGGGGCTCCAAAAGCGTTTTGAGCAACATGGAGCATATGAGATGTTCGAGGAGCTGAAACTAGTTTTCCAAGCTCATGCCCGGGTCGAGAGATATGAAGTCTCCGACAAGTTCTATAGTTGTAAGATGGAGGAAAATAGTTCTGTCAGTGAGCACATACTGAAAATGTCTGGGTTGCACAACCGCCTGTCCCAGCTGGACATTAACCTCTCGGATGAGGCGGTCATTGACAGAATCCTTCAGTCGCTCCCACCAAGCTACAAGAGCTTCGTGATGAACTACAATATGCAGGGGATGGTCAAGACCATTCCTGAAGTATTTTCAATGCTGAAGTCGGCAGAGGTTGAAATCAAGAAAGAACATCAAGTGTTGATGGTCAATAAGACCACTAAGTTCAAGAAGGGCAAGGGTAAGAAGAACTTCAAGAAGGATGGCAAAGATGTTGCCGCACCCGGTAAGCCAGTTGCCGGGAAGAAGTCAAAGAATGGACCCAAGCCTGAGACTGAGTGCTTTTATTGCAAGGGGAAGGGTCACTGGAAGCGGAACTGCCCCAAATACTTAGCGGATAAGAAGGCCGGCAACACCAAAGGTATATTTGATATACATGTAATTGATGTGTACCTTACCAGTACTCGTAGTAACTCCTGGGTATTTGATACCGGTGCCGTTGCTCATATTTGTAACTCACAGCAGGAGCTGCGGAATAAACGGAGACTGGCGAAGGACGAGGTCACGATGCGCGTCGGGGATGGTTCCAGAGTCGATGTGATCGCTGTCGGCACGCTACCTCTACATTTACCTACGGGATTAGTTTTGAACCTTAATAATTGTTATTTGGTGCCAAGTTTGAGCATGAACATTGTATTTGGATCTCGTTTGATACGAGATGGCTACTCATTTAAATCCGAGAATAATGGTTGTTCTATCTATATGAGAGATATGTTTTATGGTCATGCCCCGATGGTCAATGGTTTATTCTTAATGAATCTCGAACGTAGTGTTACACATATTCATAGCGTGAATACCAAAAGATGTAAAATTAATAACGATAGTCCCACATACTTGTGGCACTGCCGCCTTGGTCACATTGGTGTCAAGCGCATGAAGAAGCTCCATGCTAATGGACTTTTGGAGTCTCTCGATTATGAATCATTTGACACATGCGAACCATGCCTGATGGGCAAGATGACCAAGACTCCGTTCTCCGGAACAATGGAGCGAGCGACCAACTTGTTGGAAATCATACATACCGATGTGTGCGGTCCAATGAGCGTTGAGGCTCGCGGAGGATATCGTTATGTTCTCACTCTCACTGATGACTTGAGTAGATATGGGTATGTCTACTTAATGAAACACAAGTCTGAGACTTTTGAAAAGTTCAAGGAATTTCAGAATGAGGTAGAGAGTCAACGTGACCGAAAGATAAAATTCTTATGATCAGATCGTGGAGGAGAATATTTAAGTCACGAATTTGGTACACACTTAAGAAAATGTGGAATCCTTTCACAACTCACACCGCCTGGAACACCTTAGCGAAACGGTGTGTCCTAACGTCGTAATCGCACTCTATTGGATATGGTGCGATCTATGATGTCTCTTACCGATTTACCGCTATCATTTTGGGGATACGCTCTAGAGACAGCTACATTCACTTTAAATAGGGCACCGTCTAAATCCGTTGAGATGACACCGTATGAATTATGGTTTGGGAAGAAACCTAAGCTATCGTTTCTAAAAGTTTGGGGATGCGATGCTTATGTCAAGAAACTTCAACCTGAAAAGCTCGAACCCAAGTCGGAAAAATGCATCTTCATAGGATACCCTAAAGAAACCATTGGGTATACCTTCTACTTAAGATCCGAGGGCAAGATCTTTGTTGCCAAGAACGGATCCTTTCTAGAAAAAGTGTTTCTCTCGAAAGAAGTAAGTGGGAGGAAAGTAGAACTCGATGAAGTACTACCTCTTGAACAGGATAGTAGTGCAGCTCAGGAAAATGTTCCTGTGATGCCTACTCCAACTGGAGAGGAAATTAATGATGATGATCAAGGTACTTCTGATCAAGTTGCTACTGAACTTCGTAGGTCCACAAGGACACGTTCCGCACCAGAGTGGTACGGCAACCCTGTCCTGGAAATCATGTTGTTAGACAATGATGAACCTTCAAACTATGAAGAAGCGATGGCGGGCCCAGATTCCAACAAATGGCTTGAAGCCATGAAATCCGAGATAGAATCCATGTATGAAAACAAAGTATGGACTTTGACTAACTTGCCCGATGATCGGCGAGCGATAGAAAACAAATGGATCTTTAAGAAGAAGACGGATGCGGATGGTAATGTTACCATCTATAAAGCTCGACTTGTCGCTAAGGGTTATCGGCAAGTTCAAGGGATTGACTACGATGAGACTTTCTCTCCCGTAGCAAAGCTTAAGTCCGTCCGAATCATGTTAGCAATTGCCGCATACTATGATTATGAGATATGGTAGATGGACGTCAAAATGGCATTCCTTACCGGGCATCTTAAGGAAGAACTGTATATGATGCAGCCGGAGGGTTTTGTCGATCCTAAGAATGCTAACAAAGTATGCAAGCTCCAGCGATCCATTTATGGGGCTGGTGCAAGCATCTCGGAGTTGGAACATTCGCTTTGATGAGATGATCAAAGCATTTGGGTTTATGCAGACTTACGGAGAAGCCTGCGTTTACAAGAAAGTGAGTGGGAGCTCTGCAGCATTTCTCATATTATATGTAGATGACATACTCTTGATGGGAAATGATATAGAATTCTTGGACAGCATTAAGGCCTACTTGAATAAGTGTTTTTCAATGAAGGACCTTGGAGAAGCTGCTTATATATTAGGCATCAAGATTTATAGAGATAGATCGAGACGCCTCATAGGTCTTTCACAAAGCACATACCTTGATAAGATTTTGAAGAAGTTCAAAATGGATCAGTCTAAGAAGGGGTTCTTGCCTGTATTGCAAGGTGTGAGATTGAGCTCGGCTCAATGCCCGACCACGGCAAAAGATAAAGAACAGATGAGCGTCATCCCCTATGCCTCAGCCATAGGATCTATTATGTATGCCATGCTGTGTACCAGACCTGATGTAAACCTTGCCGTAAGTTTGGTAGGAAGGTACCAAAGTAATCCCGGCAAGGAACACTGGAGAGCGGTCAAGAATATCCTAAAGTACCTGAAAAGGACGAAGGACATGTTTCTCGTTTATGGAGGTGACGAAGAGCTCGTCGTAAAGGGTTACATCGACGCTAGCTTCGACACAGATCTGGATGACTCTAAGTCACAAACCGGATACGTGTATATGTTGAATGGTGGAGCAGTAAGCTGGTGCAGCTGCAAGCAGAGTGTCGTGGCGGGATCTACATGTGAAGCGGAGTACATGGAAGCCTCAGAGGCAGCGCATGAAGAAATTTGGGTGAAGGAGTTCATCACCGACCTAGGAGTCATACCCAATGCGTTGGGGCCGATCAAACTCTTCTGTGACAACACTGGAGCTATTGCCCTTGCCAAGGAGCCCAGGTTTCACGAGAAGACCAGGCACATCAAGAGTCGTCTCAACTCCATCCGTGAAAATGTTCAAGATGGAGACATAGATATTTGCAAAGTACATACGGATCTGAATGTCGCAGATCCGTTGACTAAACCTCTCTCGCGAGCAAAACATGATCAACACCAGAACTCTATGGGTGTTCGATTCATCACAATGTAACTAGATTATTGACTCTAGTGCAAGTGGGAGACTGTTGGAAATATGCCCTAAAGGAAATAATAAAAGCATTATTATTATATTTCCTTGTTCATGATAATTGTCTTTTATTCATGCTATAATTGTATTATCCGGAAATCGTAATACACGTGTGAATACATAGACCATAACATGTCCCTAGTGAGCCTCTACTAGACTAGCTCGTTGGTCAACAGATAGTCATGGTTTCCTGACTATGGACATTAGATGTCATTGACAACGGGATCACATCATTAGGAGAATGATGTGATGGACAAGACCCAATCCTAAGCATAGCACAAGATCGTGTAGTTCGTTTTGCTAGAGCTTTTCCAATGTCAAGTATCTCTTCCTTAGACTATGAGATCGTGTAACTCCCGGATACCGTAGGAGTGCTTTGGGTGTACCAAACGTCACAACGTAATTGGGTGACTATAAAGGTGCACTACAGGTATCTCCGAAAGTGTCTGTTGGGTTGACACGGATCGAGACTGGGATTTGTCACTCCGTATGATGGAGAGGTATCTCTGGGCCCACTCGGTAATGCATCATCATAATGAGCTCAAAGTGACCAAGTGTTTGGTCACGGGATCATGCATTACGGTACGAGTAAAGTGACTTGCCGGTAACGAGACTGAACGAGGTATTGGGATACCGACGATCGAGTCTCGGGCATGTAACGTACCGATTGACAAAGGGAATAGTATACGGGGTTGCTTGAATCCTCGACATCGTGGTTCATCCGATGACATCATCGAGGAGCATGTGGGAGCCAACATGGGTATCCAGATCCCGCTGTTGGTTATTGACCTGAGAGCCGTCTCGGTCATGTCTACGTGTCTCCCGAACCCGTAGGGTCTACACACTTAAGGTTCGGTGACGCTAGGGTTATTAGGAAGACTTGTATGTGATTACCGAATGTTGTTCGGAGTCCCGGATGAGATCCCGGACGTCACGAGGAGTTCCGGAAGGGTCCGGAGGTAAAGATTTATATATGGGAAGTTGTCAAACGGACACCGGAAAGTTTCGGGGGCATATCGGTATTGTACCGGGGCCACCGGAAGGGTTCCGGGGCTCCACCGGGAGGGGCCACTCCTCCCGGGGGGGCACATGCGCTGCGTGGGGCAGGAGCCAACCCCTGGAGGGCTGGGCGCCCCCCCCCCCTTGGGCCCATGCGCCTAGGGTTGGGGGGGAACCCTAGAGGGGGCGCCCCCCTTGCTTGGGGGGCAAGTCCCCCCTCCCTGGCCACCGCCCCCCTCTAGATCCCATCTAGAGGGGCCGGCCCCCCTTGCCCCTTCCCCTATAAATAGAGGGGTGAGGGGAGGGCTGCATACACAAGACAAGGCGCAGCCTCTCCCCTCCCCAACACCTCTCCTCCTCCGTACGTGCTTGGCGAAGCCCTGTCGGAGTACTGCTGCACCAACAACACCACGCCGTCGTGCTGCCGTTGGAGCTGTCTTCCTCAACCTCTCCTTCCTCCTTGCTGGATCAAGACGGAGGAGATGTCGCCCATACCATACGTGTGTTGAACGCGGAGGTGCTGTCCGTTCAGCACTTGGTCATCGGTGATCTGAATCACGGCGAGTACGACTCCATCATCACCATCCCCTTGAATGCTTCCGCACTCGATCTACAAGTGGTATGTAGATGCAAACTCACTTCCTTGACTCGTTGCTTAGATGAACTCATAGATGGATCTTGGTGAAACCGTAGGAAAAATTTTAATTTTCTGCAACGTTCCCCAACAGTAGTAGTGAAAGTGGATCCTCTAACGTAGGTATCCCTGCCTTACCCTCCCTTTCGGTCACTTACTGGCGGACCCCATGCTTGTTAGGCCCCGCATGTCAGTTATTCAATGGGTTCGGCCACGGCAGTCCCTCTTTTTATTTACTCCGCATAAAACGGAGGGAGTGGTAGTATAAATGACACGGGCGGGGAGGGGGAGGGACGTCGGTTTGCTCTCAACTACGGTCCCACAAGCGAGCGAAACTGCAAGACGAAGCGTGTTCCATTCGGTGAGCGAGGTGGAAGATCGAGCGTGCCGGGCTGCAACATGAACGCGACAAGAGCGATGTACAGTCAAAAACGATTGACCGGTCGTCACCAGAACCACTATTCATACCAGAACCTTCGTTGCTCGGCCTACGCCAGCCACTGCCCTAAAACCACACCTAATCTCTAGCCCATTCCCCCACCTTTCAATCCCCTAGCCCGCATCAAGCATCCCCTAGTTCACCGAAAAGCCATGGTGCGGCGCAAGATCACTTACTATAAGATGCTGATGCCGGAGCACCGCACAGAAATAGCGGCGGCAGTCGGTGCCACAGACCTCCATTCCCAAGCTCGCTTTGCGAAGGGCCAATCCCCGAGTTCTCTGGAGCCAAGCTATGAGGAGGAGGAAGCCGATCCAATGTTCATGGCGGAGGTCGCAGCGCAGAAGGCCCCCGATGGGTATGAGACGATGCACGCCGACTTCGTGCCGGCGTCCGAGTCCCCCATGCACTACAAGAAATATGTCAACTAGTGACCTTCCGTCAGTGACGCTGGAAGAATTGGTCATAGATCTATGACCATTTGAGACCAATTGGTCAAAAGCTGTTCGGGGGCTCCAAACCCTAAACCATTGCGACCATTTTGGTCAGAAAGGTCATAATTTCCTTACACGAAATGGTCACAAAGCAAACATGGCTGGTCCGCTGCCTTATTTCTAGTTGTTAATGACCAATATAGATGGTCATAGCCTTGTAGATTGTGTTGGGTTGTCATGACTAGGAGCCATCTCATCAGTTTTGCCTATGTGTCATGTCCATGTGTCAATTTTTGCCCTAGGTTGTGAAGCAACCTATATTGTTATTCCAAAAATTCCCAAAAAAATCTCATAAATTGTTTGGATCATATCTTCATCAAATATGTCAAAAATCTTCCTTTCCTAGTTCAAAAATAACTCAACAATATTAATTTTCCTATTCCGTTCAGAGCAGCACTTTGTGAAGGAAGTGTTATTTATATATTCTTGATTTCCCTAAAAATTTGTGAAGACATTCTTCTTAGTATATGATCATCCTCAGCCAAAACTCATGCCCATTGGCCATGTCCATTTCCCGTACCGCTAATCAAACACTTGGATGATAATTCATGTTTGAGCATAGTTCGGTCTCCTCATGAGAATCTTATGTTATAATTTTCTTCCTAGCACCTAACTGGGGAGTTCCCAACCCACTAGACATGCCTAGGCTGCCCAGAATGCATGGCAACGCCACGGTCACGCGGTGACAACGCGGCGGCATGTGAGCATATGCACTCTAGACTTGGGGCCCTCGGCCACCGTCCAAACCTCGATGTCTCGCCATCAAACCATGTATTTCTGATTAAATAGATACTTATTTACCTAGAAATGATTTTTGGAAAAAAAATAAAGAGCAAACTATGAGGAACCTGCAGTTGAAATTTGACCCGCTTCCAGCTGAATCGACGGGAATTTGTCTTTTTCACCAGAGGTGGATCAAAACTTTTGACACCCAACCATTTTGTCAATTGTGCATTATATATGGCCTAGTATTTTATAAAATTGATTAGGTCCAATTTTGCAACAAATATATGGTAGGTCCTTCACAAAAAAACTCATATTGGGCACTCGAAAAATGGAAAATGAATTTTTCGTCCAAAGAAAATGAAAAGTTCCTTAGGCAACATTGTTTGTCATTCCAAGATGCACCCTTATGCACGATATGAGGTCATTTGAACAAACTATGCCATGAATGTGGCCATAAGATTGATCATTTGCCTTGAAAGCCATGAATCTTCACACATGATAGCTCATTTCTGAGACACCTTTTTAAAATAAATGTTGTATTACAATTTTATTATTTTTATTGGAAACTTGGTCACATATAATGACACAATGTGTAGGTTTTCTAATTGTTTTGATTTTTTTGAATTTTTATGCCCGTTTCAAAATGCGGTCAAAACGGCGGGCTTGACCGTTCCTAGCTAGTGGTTGAATCTTGGAAAACTTTTGATGTTTCTCTAATTAAATAGATACTTATGTACCGAGAAATGATTTTTGGAAAAAATAAATAGCAAACTATGAGGCAGCTGCAGTTCAAATTTGACCTGTTTCCACCTGAATCGGCTGGAATTTGTCTTTTTCACCAGAGGTGGATCAAAACTTTTTACACCCAACCATTTGGTCAATTGTGCATTAAATATGGCCTAGTATTTTAGAAAAATGATTTTGTCCAATTTTGCAATAATTATTTGGTAGGTCCTTCACAAAAAAACCTCATTTGGGGCACTCGAAAAATGGAAAATGGCTCTTTTGTGCAATGAAAGTGAAAACTCCTTTAGGCAACATTGTCTGGAATTCCAAGATGCACACTTGTGAACGATATGAGGTCATTTGAACAAACTATGCCATGAATGTGGCCATAAGATTGATCATTTAGCTTGAAATCCATGAATCTTCACACACGATAGCTCATTTCTGAGAACACTTTTTAAAATAATTGCCGTATTACAAGTTTGTTATTTTTCCTGGAAACTTGGTCACATATAATGACACCATGCGAAGGTTTTCCAATTTTTTGATTTTATTTGAATTTTTTATGCCCATTTCAAAATGCAGTCAAAACGGCGGGCTTGACCGTTCCTAGCTAGTGGTTGAATCTTGGAAAACTTTTGATGTTTCTTTGATTAAATAGATACTTATGTAACTTGAAATGATTTTTGGAAAAAATAAATAGCAAGCTATGAGGCAGCTGAAGTTCAAATTTGACCTGTTTCCAACTAAATTTGCGGGAATTTGTCTTTTTCACTAGAGGTGGATCAAAACTTTTTACACCCAACCATTTGGTAAATTGTGCATTAAATATGGCCTAGTATTTTAGAAAAATGATTTGGTCCAATTTTGCAATAATTATTTGGTAGGTCCTTTACAAAAAACCTCATTTGGGGCACTCGAAAAATGGAAAATGGCTCTGTCGTGCAATGAAAGTGAAAACTCCCTTAGGCAACATTGTTTGGAATTCCAAGTTGCACCCTTGTGCACAATATGAGATCATTTGAACAAAGTATGCCATGAATGTGGCCATAAGATTGATCATTTGGCTTTAAAGCCATGAATCTTCACGCATGATAGCTCGTTTCCGAGAACACTTTTTTAAAATAATTGCCGTATTACAAGTTTATTATTTTTCCTAGGAACTTGGCCACATATAATGACACAATGCGAAGCTCT
Source organism: Triticum dicoccoides (assembly GCF_002162155.2). Lineage (NCBI taxonomy): Eukaryota > Viridiplantae > Streptophyta > Magnoliopsida > Poales > Poaceae > Triticum > Triticum dicoccoides. The sequence goes on along the minus strand of NC_041385.1, from coordinate 647,446,280 downwards.
CCCAATTTTTTGAATTTTTTGAATTTTTTATGCCCGTTTCAAAATGCGGTCAAAACGGCAGGAATGACCGTTCCTAGCTAGTGGTTGAATCTTGGTTTTTTTGGTGTTTCTCTGATTAAATAGATACTTATGTACCTAGAAATGATTTTTGGAAAAAAATAAAGAGCAAACTACAAGGCAGCTACAGTTCAAATTTGACCCGCTTCCAACTGAATCGACGGGAATTTGTCTTTTTCACCAGAGGTGGATCAAAGCTTTTGACACCCAACCATTTGGTCAATTATACATTAAATATGGCCTAAGATTTTATAAAATTGATTTGGTCCAAATTTTCAACAAAAATTTGGTAGTTTCTTCACAAAAAACTCATTTTGAACACTTGAAAAATTGACGAGAGGTGGACGAAAAACTTTTAAGAGGGAACCATTTGGTCAATTTGTACATAAAACACGGTCAAATATTTTTGAAAACTGTTGCGGTCCAATTTTATAACTAATATTTGATAGGTTCTTCACATAGGTGAAAACAAAGAAAAGAAACAAAAAGAAAAAAAACACATATACATAAGTTTAATTTTCATTGGTGGAGATGTTTGTGGCATGGATTGATGACATGGCACACATCCATCCATCCATCCATCCAGCCACCCACCCGCAGCCCAAACCCTAACTCCACTCCTCCCGTCCCCTCTCCCCTAATTCAGATCCAGTCCTCGCCGCCGCCACTGCCGCCCGCGCCCGCACCCGCACCCTCTCGCTAAACCCTAGCCCCCGCCGCCTCCGCCCATGCCCCCGCACCATGGCCATCGACGGCGAGGAGCCCGAGTCCCCACACCTCCCCGCCCTCAAGTGGCTCTCCCGCCACGGCCACATCGGGCCTTCCGGATCCGGCGCTGTTGTAGAGCTGGATCCGCGCCTCCTCGCGCGGCCGCCGTCTCCCCGATCCAGATCCGCCGCCTCTCATCCTCGTCTGCCGAGCGCTGCCACCACCCTCGCAGACCCTGCCGTCACCTTCTTCCGCGACTACCTCCCCTCCCCCGCCGGCGCATCCGCCAAGCCCGGCCCCTTCCTCCCCTTGGTCCAGATCCTCCTCCTCTCCCGATTCCCTCTCCCCCAACACCAACACCAACGCCGTCGCCTCCCCAGCAGTGGATCCACACCCACTCCAGTAGCAGCAGCAGCTCAGGCCGCCATCAGATCCACCCGCCTCCCACTCGCCGGAAACCCTAGCCGCCCGTCCATGGCGACCCACCAGAGCACTCCAAGGCATCCACGATAGCTTTATGGTCTGGTATGAATCCCTCCTCCTCTTCTTCTTCTCCTTCAATCTCCCTGTCTCTCTCTCTATCTCACCCCGTTTCTGTCTCTATCTCTATCTCTGCAGGTAGGATAGGAGGAACGGTGACCAGCAACGGCCATGGCGATCCACCGCAGCCTCCAAGACCTCGACGACCGTCGGTGCTACGGTATGAATCCCTCCTCCCCTTGTCTTCTTCTACTTGTCCTTTTATCTCCATCTCTCCCTGACCCCCTCGTCCCTTCTCTTCTCTTCTCTGTAGGTGAGGCACATCAGCCAGCGACAGCACGACAAGGAGAGCATCCTCCTTCTCCTGCCAGTGCCATGGAATGGAAGGTCTGCTCCATCTCTCTGTTGCCTTTGGTTCAGAAAACCCGCAAATTCTCCCCGATTGGTTAATCATGTGTGCATGCCCTTCATGTTTGATTAGTACATGCATGTTTCACCCGTCCTGTATGGATAGATTGCTGCTTGTTAGGCACGATGGTACATGGACATGGTTTGGTCACATGGAAACTGGGATGGGGATTTGGGTAGGCAGGTTGGATCAGTGGGGATTTGGTCACATGGATCCTGGGAGCATTGGATGCGGTCGAGTTGTTCTGTGTCATCATTTTGAGCTCCAGACTAAGATCAATGGAGATAAATATTGGGTAGTTTTCTTAGGACTGTAGCGGACACATGTCTGCAATTTTGGTGTTAGTTTTGTTAGGATTGTAGCCATTTGCACATGTCTACAGTTTTGTTGTTTGTTACATGCAAGGATGTGAACATGTGGCAAAAGTGGTTCAGTTTTGCTCACAGTTAATTTCGCATCTGCAAGTCTGTAATTTAAAGTCAGTCTTGCAACCCTTGGTAGTATGTCAGTTCCTGCTTGTAATTAGTATATCCTTAGATAAGGGTTACAATGAGGTTCAGTTAATACCCCCTTCAACTTCCTTGATAATACTGCCATACAATCTGAACCAGCTGGGATCTTTTGCATAGTTATCGTACTCATCATTGTAATCATGAATATAAATTATAATATGCATTGGTGATCAGCTTGTTTTATCTCAGTTGTGAGGCAATTGAATTTAAGTGACTGCGAACTTGTTCCTTTTTCACTTGGTATCTGGTTCCTGGTAACTTGAAGATGTATTGAGATCATGTGTCCCTTTAACATTTCGTACCATTATATAGGTTATTGATTTTACAACTGTCCAGGCTTGAATTTACTTGGGAGTACATATTACAAGGACTTGAAGCAAATGCCAATCTTGTAATGCTACTATACAATGTGAAAAATATAATTTCAGGTTCCTTGTTTATATTATCCTAATTTCAGAAGACTTACTTTTGTACTTCTGCAGATGATGACCCTCTCCCTTGCTGAATTAGGATCCTTGATGTGGTTGAGGAAGAACAAACCTAGGACTTTAATTCCAATAATTTATGCATGTGCTCTGCTTCTGACAACAATGCCATCTATCACCAGGTAATCCCGTTTCTATAATGCTGCAGTAATCCTCAAAAAGAATAATTGTCATGCTCCAAAATATGTTGATGTTCTTATACTGCTAGATGTTGGCAAATTGTGTCAATCTATGTACATTGGCTTAATTCCTACCTCCTACACTTGCTCAATACGGATCTGAGAAAAATATATCCACAACCTGTGGTGTGTGCAGCAGCACTTGAATGCATATATTAAATATGTAACCTGGATAGCAGTAGTACTTGAGTACTACTCCAGTAGCATTTGTGCCCTCTAGTACTGCTGTTGTGAAACTGTTGCTGCTGCTGTGAAACTATTTCTGCTGCTTCTACTGTCAAACTACTTTTGTTGTTATTTTCGTTGTCATATGACTCTAATCTCTGTTGTTGTTGGTGTCAAACTGATGCTATGAACCCAACAGCTCATATGAATCTATTGTTGTTCTTGACCTGCTGTTGCTGCTGTTGTAGGAGGAGCATGCCTAGGACAAGAGAGGGCTCATTCCACTCGTTTGGAATAGAAGACAATGAAGCATGGTGGTTATCTGGATAATCTGCCTTGTGTTTTGGTTGTACTTTGTACCTAGTTGTATTGTATTCTGTAGTAGTCAGCACATTCTGGGGAAGAATCCAGTGAAGTTGTAAAATTGTAATAGTTCTGTTTCATTTGAAATATTTGTCATTTGTGTACTGTGAGAAATGTGAGAAATGGAAAGCTGATGAGTTCTTTGATAAAAAACGATGTGGCTCCACTGCCAGGAAAAATCTAACAATTGGGACCCATCTAAAAACTGGACCACAAAAAACCCTCGAAAATAAAAATGAAATGGACCGCAAAAGGCCATGCCTAGAAAATAAAAAGGCCAAATTGTTGGGTCAGGCCCATGTAGCTAGAGAAAATTAATAGAGAAAATATACAGTAAAAAGGCCGAATTGTTGGGCTAGGCCCATGTAGGAAACCGAATTGGACCGGGCTGAATCTTGTGCCACATCATCTTGCCACGCTGGATGCCTACGTGGCCTGGGGAGGTTGCTAGTGACCAAACTGCCACAGTGGACATATTTTGGTCATAAACGTCTACGACCATTCCAGAAGAAAGGTCGCTATAGTCAGTTAACGACGACCAACTTTTGACCTGATGTTTTTGGTCACAAAAAGGTCACAAATTGAAAATAGTGACCATTCAGTTACCAATAGTGGTGGTCACAAGTTGACATATTTCTTGTAGTGATGGTGCAGGGGACCAGCGGTTCAACATGGAGATACTAAAGGAGGACCGGGAGGCAGAGGCTCAACTCGACGCGGAGCGCACGCATGCCGCTACCATCGAGGTTCTCTTACAGGCGGAACCGGATGTCATGGATGTGAACTGGGCGGTGGAGGCTCAACTTGAGGCAGAGCGTGCGGATGCCGCTGCCATCGAGGCCCTCCTGCAGGCGGAACCGTACGTCCTGGACTTGAACCGGGCGTCAGAGGCTCAACTCGACACGGAGCGCGTGGTTGCCGCTCTCATCGCCGCCCTCCTGCACGCAGAACCGGACATCCTGGACTTGAACCATACGGCGGAGGCTCGACTCGACGCGGAGCGCACGGATGCCGCTGCCATCGAGGCGCTCTTGCAGGCGGAATCGAACGTCCTCGACCTGAACCGGGATATGCTCTCGTCCGTGCAGAGCGCCCGCACGCTCCGCGTGAATGATTAGCGTGAGGCCGAGGACAACCACGGTGCGAAGACACACATTGGCAGCTACGGCTGGTTCGCACCGGCAGAAAAAGATGACGAGGCCGTCTCGTTCCGCGAGCAGTGATAGTTTTTATTTATGTTGTTGTTTTTATGGATCTTTTGCTGTGTAAAAACATATATTGTGATACAAGTCGCCTGACTTGGGTCAGTCTACCATTTCAGGCGGTTGGACGGATATCCTACGTCTCCTAACCCTTCTTCCTCACCCCTTCTTCTTCCCCAATAGACCACCGCATGGGCCGTACGGATACTACCCAACATGCGGTTGGATAAACATACTCTATGAACGAAAATTATGTGTCAGCGGTAGGATGGCTGAGTTTGGTTTGTTCACATGCAAGGGTGTGTTCCCTTGGTTGGGTTTGTGGCGTGCAGGAGCGATTGTGTGAGGGTGCGGTGCGACCGCCGCGTGCAGGAGCGACCGTGTGAGGGTGCGGTCCGACCACGACAGCCGTGCGCAAGTGTACCTCCTTTTCATTTTGAAAACTTTAGGCAAGCTTGGCAAAAATGTGTGGAGAAGTATGGCAATGCAAGGCCTAGACCCAAACAGGATAAGTACGTACGTGCTAGGAGTACTAGTGTTAAAAAAGAAAGGCGGGGTTTTCCTTCGCGGGATTTAATCGATACAAATCCTCGTTTCACGTGTCAATTAATGCGTACTTTTTTGCCGTAGACCAAAGAGCTAACCATCTCACTCCTCATCACTTGATTAATGCAGCGCCATGCAAACCAACCTTCTGACATCCGCATGCGTGCAGGGGATATTAATGTCCTTGGTTGCTAGTACGAGGAAAACCCGATCAACTTTGCCTCGATTAGTGTTAGTGGCCTTTTGCAAATTGTAATTTTGATATACTGGCCTTGTGTACAAAAAAATGGAGGTAGTAACTATATTTGACTTCCTTCCCCATTGCGGTGACGTTGACGATATCTCGAACATTGTGGTTTGGCGAAGTGCGTTCAACGGAGAACACCATTGAGGGAGACCACGGTAAGTCGTTGGCAAGTGCCGACTGCAAGCCGAGACAACCACCTTATTTGCATCCAGAAAGTCCGTTGAACCAAAGGACACGTAAATGTACTAGTACTACTAGTAGTACACAATAGTGTCGTCCGTCCAGCTTAGTGCGGTGAGATGGTTTCTCAAAGAAGATGATGGAGAAGCGGAGTCAGCAAGAGTGAAATGATGGTTGCTTCGTCCGTGCTTTTGTGATTTGACGCCTCACTTCTTTGTGATTTGTGATAGAAGGGACAGGGGAGTAGACGTTGTGCTCTATACTGTACATGCGTCCAAGCATGGGAGAAAGAGGAGAGACGTTCCATTTTTCTATTCCTTCAATCAATCAATCGGGGAGCTTCGGTTCCATATTTTTGGCTTTGGCAACACCGTCCACAATGGTTCCCATGATGCCAAAAGCTATTTTCACATTTGTCTACACATTGTGGATGCCCTTAACCATACCACTTGGTTTTGCTCCTATGTGCTATCTATACAAATCTCAATTATATTGATCTAAAAAATTATAGAATCAAGATTAGTAAAAAGGAGGTGATTTTACCGCGCAGATGGCTGGGGAGGTTTCTTATTTTTAGAGGACGTTGTCCTGTGGTTTGCTAACATGCAGTCTCACGTGTCAGTGCTTTACCAAGCTGATCCGCGTCCCACATGAGGCAGAACAACGGCAGAAGCAACACGTGGTTATGTTGAAGAAGATGAGGGAGAAGCGGATTTAGCAACGAGTGAAATGATGGTTGCTTCGTCCCTCCAACTTCTTTTTTTAGCATTATTACTTTTTCCCTCCAACTTAACTGTGGGAAAGGTGCAACTTTGTGATTTGACGCCTCATTGCTCATTACTACGCCGGCGCCATGACTGGGGTGCTTCACCCCGGCTGCCCTGCACTGTATTCCGGTATGGCACGTGGACCCGGTAGCTTGATGTCCCACATGTCGGCGAATGGGACTAGAAGATTTATGAAAGCGAGCGTTCCACTCTTACGACGGAGGAGTACGTGACATGACGGGCCAGTGAATTGTCACTTGTATTGTATAGTACTACTATAGTTTTGCTGTTTCGCACGATCCATCGATAGAAACACAATTAAACTGGAAAGGGCGGGATTTTTCCCACGCGGTAGATGATACTGGCCACACATTTCAAGCACAATTTTAATGTATGCAAACTGAATAATTAAGTAACAATATGATATCTAGTAAAACTAAAAACACATATGATTTATTGTGTTAGAGTGTAGTAGTAGTGATGTATTGCATAGTTGTTAGATGTAACATGCGAGAACGTGTAGAGATGTAGTTTTGGAGGGCCTACAGCGAGAAAAGCGTAATACGGTCACCGAACTTCAGAATAAGCTGATTACGGTCACTATATACATTTTGCAGTGATTATACGGTCACTTTCTCACGGTTCAGCATCGGATTGCACTTTGTTGACCGGCCAAATAGTCTGAGTGGCGCCATTTTGACTAGTTAAATTGACCATGTTCCTCGTGGGTCCCACCTATCAGTTCACATAGGGAAAAGGTCAGATAAACACAAATTTACGCAGGGCCTGATGTGTGCGCATGCACGTGTAGGTTGAGCACTTGAGCGTGAGAGTGTGTCTTGGTCGTGTGGTGTACTGGTGTGTGCATGCATGCGTGCGTGTGAGTGTTGCGTACGTGCGTGGCTGCGTGTGTACGTGTGAGTGTTGCGTGCGTGCATGGGTGCATGTGTTCGTGGAGTAACTCTGTGTTCGTGTGAGTCTTGCGTGCATGCAGTTCGTGTGCATGTGTGTGTGTGTGTGTAATCACCACACCAACTCATGTGAGTTAAAACAGACGGCTCAGCATAACAATACAAGGCCACCTTGGCCGGCTTGCCCGCAGTCATGACTTCGAACCACCGTCCAATATTTTTTTGTCATTTGTTTTCATTCTTACTAGCGAGATGCCCGTACGTTGCACGTAACATCAAGATGCATTTGTATGACTAGTTTATCTTGTGAGAGAAAAGGATGAACGAGGGAAGGCCTTATTTGCAAATGTGGATAGGTGTGTGGGCACCTTTTTACAAAATTGCCATAGTTTCTTTCCTATCCGTCCGATATAAATCAGACGGCCTATATTGCAGGACGACAAGCACACCATCATCACCAACTCTATTTTCTATAAGAGTGTACTTAATAAGAGTGTAGATGTAGAGTACATACAAGCCGACAGGTGGCCACGATGGTAGTGAGATAATGTGATGCAACACTAGATGTGCCACGTGGAGCGTTTAACTGGTCAACTAGTCATGTCTTGAGCAAATACAGAGTTGTACGGTGAGCCCGTGACTGTATAATAACCACAAAACATAAATGGTGACCGTAATGAGTGGATTCTGAAGTCCAATGTACGTATCGTGCTTTCGCTTCAAATACAATGATCGTCATTGTATATATCGCGAGAGAAAGATGAAACATGAGCGAATGTGCTGGGGGCTTACTTTTAGAGGACCCAGAGATAGTTTTTGTGCATACGTGAAAGGGGTGTAGAGGAGGGGGTATGCGATGGACAGAGAGATGCTCTTCATTTCTCTTTATTATGACTAACTTTGTATATAGTATAAAAATATACAAATTCACAGTGCGGAATAAATATCATTGTTGGCACCATGCAATGCAAATTAGCGTTCGTACTCCTCCATATAACTTTGTAATGTTGTATATATGTAGAAATTCTAAAATAATTTTTTGGCCACACTTTATTCAAAAAGAATGTTGTATGCGAAATAAACGTGAAGAGAGGACTTTTTAGATCAATGGGGTACGTGATGTAACATGTGTGAATGTGTAGTTGATGCATTTGGCAGGGCCTAGAGAGGTATGTGTGTGTATTACGTATTCGGGAGAGGCATGGATAGAGGGGCCGGCGGGGGGGGGCATGGGAGAGATAGCACGAGAAACGAGAGTGGTCTAGAGAGAGAGATACGAACATGACGTCACAGCGAGAGATACCCTTGAGTGTGTATATGCAAGGGCGGAGGGGATAGAGGAACCAAGAGAATTTTTTGTGTGTGTGGTGTTTGTGTTGGTATGTGTGGGTGTGAGAAGATAATGAGACATGGGGGTAGAGGGTGTGTCACCGCGAGAGGTCTGGTGGGTCGAGGTGAGGCCCTTCGTTCAGTTCCATCCTGCGCCACATTGGTCGGACCGTGACGCAATTAGGGAGACCCATGGATGACTAGTCGTACATGTCAAAGATAGCAGAATTTTGAAGGACTCTGTGTCCACTGACAAAGCCGGCTAGGATTTGTAACCCTAGGTTCTCGGACTAAGTTAACCCCTTTATCTCTGATATTACTATTCATCCAACCTAACTTTAAGGGGCATCCTACAGAATGCTCTGCCAGAATCATACTCGTCGATTAGGAAGAGAGGTGTGAGACAATGCGTGAGAGACAGGCCTAAGATAATGTGCATACAGGAGACACGTAGGCAGGTCTATGTATATAGAAAGGGTCGATGGGGATTGTGCGTGTGTATGCTTGCGAGAGGAAGAGTGCTTGTGATAAAGGTTAGTGAAAACAGTCGTAAATGGTTACAAGAGGGAGGGAGGGTTATATCGAGAGCATGTGTGCGAGAAAGACACCTCGGGAGAGAGTGTGTGAGAATGTGTGAAAGACCACCGACGGAGAGTGAAACTACACGTAAAAGACTGTTGTACACATTGATTAAAGATATAAATTGTATCCAAATATTAGGATGGGATCATGATATTTTCAATTCGCGTGAGGAACGGTCATTGATCCATCAGACATCTAGATTCTATCGAATTTGAGCATGTCTATGTTATTATTCGACACAATTGATCCACATAGTTAGTATTTTGAACTCCAGATAATGCATCGCTTTAGCAATCGAATATAAACGTGAGTATAGTTCATGTTGTGTGTGTAAAGCATATTATACATACGAAAGTTACACAACGAACATTATAAATAGCTACCTATGAACTAGCATACATTTGAATTCAACTTAAGGTGGTTTAAAAAAATCGAATTCAACATGAAGTCCATTCAATTATTTGAATTTGATATCATGGCATTTGTAATTCATACCTAAATTATGGGGGCACCAATCTTTGCTCTGATTTTGTACATAATAGCATATGTAGTCATGTACAAAATAGATTCAAATTTAGCTCCTCCATTCCAAAACAATCGTAGTTATAGGATTTTCAAGTGTCAAAATTTCAAAAAGAAGCGGATAATTTAACGAGGTTTTCAAACATACAAGGTCAAATATAACGTTGTCTATTTAGGTCAATCCTCATAGTTCAGGAGTACTCTAGACGTGAATGCTTGTGATTTAAAATTTCGAGCGAAGCGACAAAAGAGCCTCTACTCGCCCGAAACCGCGTGATACCAATGCTTGGTAATTGGTAGTACAAGGAAATTACTTTTCTAATAACTTCAACCCGTGAAACCTACCGGCCCGACGTCCAAAGATTTAAATCGGGGTAGGTTTGTAGCTTCATCTAGACAGCACGCAACCGCCTCCCAAAAACATTCATACACAATAGCCGCCTAAGCACACATGCGCGCGAACGAAATCGCTCCCGCCCACCATTTGGGACACCTGGGATTACCATCCTACCCCCGACGCGCAGTAGGTCCGAAATTTAAGAGGGGGGAAAGTTTGTACTTTCCCCAAATTCAAACAAGCGCGTCCCATCTTCTGTTCAAAAAAGCCAAAAACAAGCGCATCCCAGACCGAAACATGGTTCTCCCCCCTCCCCCCGCCCACCCATCCGATTCCCCATTCGTACTCCGTGGGCGCAAAAACTACCTCTCCACCAGCCGCGAAACCCCGGCGTCCTCCATCCGCCATCCCATCCCACCCATCAACCGTCACCCTCCTCCATCACGCCGGAGCCGATACCCCGAGGTCGTCGTCCACCTCAACCTCAACCTCAACACCCTCCACGGCTAGTAGTTGAAGCCAAGGCCGAGCCATCCGTACCCGAGCTAGTTCAACCACGCCGTCCTGCGCCTCACTGCTGCCGCTCCAACTTCGCCACCATCCACCACACCAGAGCTGTTCCTGCTACGCCGTCCTTCGCCGCCTCGGATCTGCTTCCCCTCTGCTGATAAACGGCCACGGTAACACAGTCAACAATTTGGCCATGGGTTTGTCCAAGGATCCATGGCTCTCCAAAACATCGGTCCCCCCGGGAGAAAAAACAAGATCGCAGCGACATATGGCGGAGACCACACTGGCAACCGATAAGGGTACTCCTCTTCCCTTATTCGTGCAAATCTTATGTGTCTGCTTGCACGGTATTCATCCCACAGAAGACACTAGTTGACCGCTTCTTCTTGATACTAGATGTTCCTAGTAACTCGCTATGCACAAGTTTCTCCCCATATACTATTTTACCTTAGCTAGAGGTCCGTCGCCCCCCTGAATTTCAATTCCTGGTCAGTTGATTCCCAATTAATGGAAGCATTCCCCAGCGTAACAGGCGCTACTCCGCCTATTGCACCGGGGAAGTAGCACCTAGGTGTTTATCTTAGGGGCATGTGGGGCCTAGAGCTACTGGCGCCCGATCTAGAGGTCGGGCGGGATTAAAGGGATGGCCTGGGGGCGCTGCCAAGCAAGGCGGTGGTGTGAGGTCGAGGGGAGGGCGGGGCGGCGGAGGCAGGGGTCTGGGCCGGTGGTCGCTGGCGGTTCGAGAAAGATCCTCAACAGTGACTAGCGGGAGGTAGACGAAGGCCATCTACCCATTCCTTATAGATCGGACGGTTCATTAAAAAATTGACTGACCTAATTATTTTCAGTCGACTGTTATCTTGATATGACCACATGTGGTGGTGTGCTGGAGGAGTACCTGCATTTCCTGTGCTCATATATTACAAAATCATACGGAGTAGAATCTAATTTTGTTTGCCATGGAATATTGTAGAGCTATCATATGTCTCTTATCATTTATTTTTCAGCCACCTGCTATCTGCTACTTTTACAGTGCACTAGTTCTGCACACACTTCACCCATACTCTCACTATTGTGTTTTTATGCAAGGGTATTTCAGAGTCTGCCTCGAGAGAAGCAGAAAAGAAAAGAGAGAAGTTGAGCCAGCTTTCTTTGCGGGTAGGCACGACACGTTACATCACTATAAAGGGTGCAGTGTCACCAGATGGAGACGGTAAACATAGCTTTGGAGTTGATGACCTCGCTCGCAATGAACCACCATGCCAGGTGCTTGGTTTAACTTCGCGGTGTCATATGTGGTTACATGTTCCATATGGTGTCTAGCTTGTATTCGAAAGGCTGAAGTCGGTCTTTGTTAAGATAAGGAAAGATATTTTTTACATGAACCACCATCCTGTGAGCACCAGAAGACAAATAGCTAGTCAGGGCACTAGCCGAGCCAGTGACTAGCCCAGCAAAGACATGCATCACCTGGAAGCCAACTAAAAAGCCGCGATGGTGGCGAAGCAGCCCGCCTCCCACCAGGCTCTCAGGTCCTAGATGATCATGCTCATCACTCTAGCCGAATGTCTAGCTTGTATTGCTTCCAATTTGGTTAAATTGCATCTGCTTAGCTTACACATTATACCTTTGAATATGACATGCCATTCTTATTTGGTACATACTAGTACATCTGTGTATTAACCACGTTCTTACATCAAAATAATGGTCTTGTGTATCCTTCATCAATCACTTATGATGAGGTAGGCAGGTAAGTGGACTACTCCTCATTTAAAGAATGCAACGCCAGCCTCCCGACATGATTCTCAAGAAACAGCAAGGCTAGATGAAGATAGTGAACGTAGCTCTATAGTTGATTACCGCGTTTCCCCTACACTAGCATCACAGGTTCTTGCTCTAACTTGGCAGCGTGATATGTGGTTGCATGTTGCATATGGTGTCTAGATTGTAATTCTTCCAATCTGGTTAAATTGCATGTGCTAGTCTGCCTAGCTTATACATTATACCTGTTAATGTGACATGCCTTCCTGTATTTAGTACATAGTACATCTGTCTATTAAGCATATCCTTACATAAAACTATTGTTTTTTTGTATCCCGCATCAATCAATATGACGAGACACCTTTAGTATATGCAGTGTGATATTAGTTGCATCTTTCATATGATTTATAGCATGTGCTGCTTCTAATTTGTTGAAATTCCATTTATGATGGGACACTTTTAACTTGGAAGAGTCATATTGGTTGCATCTTTCATGTGGTGTCTAGCTTGCATTGCTTCTTATTTGTTGGAATAGTTTCTACTTAGTTTACACAAACAGTTGTGAACATGCCATGCCGTCCTGTTTTTCGTACATATTCCATCCTGGTATCATGTGTTTGCCTTACATCAATGTAGTGATTGTCAGTATCATGCATGAATGAGTTCTGAAGAGAGAATTTTATTGCTTTTTCTTGTCGGTTTTACTTGACAATTCAAAATCAATAAAGCGGAAGGAAGTTAGCAAGGCAGCGGATAAAGGTGCTCCTTCCAAACGGAGGGCCTCTACAGTTTCTACTCCTCCATCCCCCCAAGATGATTTCCAAGACAACACATGCATAGACAATCAACGTAGTCGTGTTTACGATGAGCACGTCTCCCCTAGTGCACCATCACCGGTGCTCCCTGTAACTTGGCACTGTTATATGTGGTTGCATGTTATGTGTGATGTCTAGCTTGTATTGCTTCCAATTTTGTTGAATTCCATATGCTTACTTTACACATTATACTTGAGTAAGACACGTGTTCCTGTTTCTAGAACATACAATATCTGTCTATCACACCATGTTCTTACATCAAATTACTACTGTTGTGTAACCTGCAACAATCACTTATCATAAGACACGTTTGACTTCGGAGTGTGATATAGGTTACATCTCGCATTCTTTTCTAGCTTGTACTACTAATTTGGTGAAATGGCACTTATGACGAGACAATTTTAACTTGGTAGAGTGATATTTGTTGCATCTTTCATATGGTGTCTAGATTTCATTGCTTCTAATTTGTTGAAATGCCTTCTCCTTAGTTTACACATCATAAGTTGTGAATATGCAGTGTTGTGAATATGCAATGTCACTAATGACGAGAGACCTCTAACTTGGCAGTGTGATGTTGTTTGCATCTTGCATATGCTTTATTTCTTGTACTGCTTTACATTTGTTTAAACACCATTTATGACGAGACATTGTTAACTTGGTAGAGCGATATTTGTAGCATCTTTCATATGGTGTTTACCTTCCATTGCATTGCTTCTAATTTGGTGAAATGTCTTCTGCTTAGTTTACACATCATAGTTCTGGTTATCTCTTCCGTCCTGTTTTTCGTACATATTACATCCTCCTATAATGTGTTTGTCTAACATCAAAGTTCAGTTCATCTGCATCACATATCAATTTGTTCTGAAGAACTAAATTGTTATTCGTTTTTCTTGTCGGCTTTTCTTAACATGGCACAGAGAAAGAGGAAGAAACACAGAATGGCAGGGAATGAGAAGCGGATGAATCATGCAGATTCTGCTGGTACTGATGGTGCAATAGAAGGTCAAAGTCCAGCGGAAAATTCTAGAAATAGGGCATCCCGTGTTACACGAGCTGCAAAAAAAGCCAAACAGAAACAAATAGCTGCCACCAAACAAGTAGAGACAACCCTAGTTCTTGCAACACCTTCAACAGTACTACCAGCTGCACGAGTTACTCGTGAGTCAACTGAGCTAGCAGCACGTTCCCAAGCTCCCTTGCCACCTGACACTACTTCCCAAGCACTCTTGACACAAGACAAGTTGGCAAGATCATATGAACCTTGTGAGCTTCAATAGCAAGAAGGTAGTTGCTGGAGTCAAGTTACAGTTGCATGCTTCTTTATATGTAGTCTCACAGTTTGATGTACACTAACACTTCCTATGTTCATTGTTGGACTAGCACCTAGGCGCAAGAGGAAACAAACATCAGGGATAATGCTCGATAGGTTAACTAAATCTAGAGGAGGGAGAATGGAGATCCGTTTTGAGGCAGTTTAAAAAGTCCACGTGATGCTACAGAGTCAGCCAAGTTAGTAGCAGAGGCAGCGGTTGCCGTTAGGTGTCATGTACGCATCCTCCCAACATGGATTCAGTACAAGAATGACAAAGAAAAAACCCAGTTCAACACCTTCCTCAACCATTTATCTGTAAGTATGGTTATGTATGGAAACTAGTAATATCGTCTTGCTCTGTCCCATACTTTCTAGGTTGCTGATAATGAGACTCCCATAATTTTTAACAGATGAGGTTCAAGTTGGATAGCCAAGATGATGCAACCAGACAAGCTTGCACCCATGTTTTCAAGTCTGCTCTGCGACAGTATCAGTATAACTTGAGGAAAACTCACTTGGAAGGCAAGGCTAACAGTGAACTTTCCCAAACATCTCCAGTGGAAAATATATCGGATGAAGACTGGAGGGGCCTCGTTAAACACTGGTCTGATGCAAAGTATCAGGTACATTATATATGTGTGATCAGATCACATGTTGAAGTCCTATTTATGCATGTGCCACACAAATCTATCTTCTTGTAGGTGAACTGTTCAAAGAACAAGGCCAACCGTATGAAAGTGAAATTCCAACATACGACAAGATCTCATAGCTATATTGCACACTGCGAGGCTCTTGTAATTAGCTGTTGTTTCACTCTTTTTGTTGTACCATATTATCAGATGTATATTGACTTGTTCCAAATGCAGAGGAAAGCCCGCAAGGACCAAAAAGTACCTGAACCAAATGCTGTGGAAATCTTCAAGGACTGTCACACCAGCGAGAAGAAGGGCATGACTACACCAGTCAAAGCCGCTGTTGTAAGCCCTTAATCCTCATGGCTTTTAACTACCACTTACTATGACTTGTGCCTTGAACTGCATGGTTTGCAGCCAATGTCTATTACTCTTTTCAATTTTATACACAATTTTCTTAGCGTATCATTGCACCTTACAAGGTTTAAAAGAGAGGAGTGATGTTCCTTTGATCTTGACCCATAATCTAGTTTCGTGCTGGACTTGCCCACACAACGTTATAATTGCATGTTTGTCTGTTCTCAGTTGTTTTGTGATATGAATGATGTCATACTATGCTTACTGTATTATAAACTTTGTCTCTTTATCCTTAGCCCTCAATACAATGTGAAGAAATAGACAATACATTAGCGATGGTACACGGTCATATGTTTGGAACCTGGTTTTATTATGTACTTTGCAATAAAATACAACTAATATTTTACATGGGTTCACCAGAAAAAGTTCTGTATATAGACCAAAGCTATTTTCTTTGGTTTTGCTGCCTCCTTAATATCTTCTGTTCTGGGACTACTAATGTTCAAACACAACTTTTCAGCGAGCTATGGAAAAAATGGCGGAACCGCCACCTTCTGAAGGTGGCGAGGCAACAATAACCGCAATGTCATCTCTTGCTGCAGTGGGTCAGTACATGTCCACTAATAGTGCCAAAAGCACGTTCCTGCATAATACTGGGTTGGTTGTTAAGGCAATCTCGTCCAAACTGCCTCATGATCAAGATATGCAAGCTCAAAGCAATGTTGTATCTGCGCTCAAGACACAAGTCCATTCCCTAACAGAGACCCTTTGTGAAACAAGGAGAGACATTGTTCGATGTCGTCAAGATATGCATGGTTTTGAAACCAGACTATCAGACATTTGCTATGTTGTTCAGGACCCTAGGATAAATGAAGGCGAGGGTTATGGTGCTCCATCAGACAATACAACATGAAAACGTAACAGTCAGGTCAAATGAACCGAGCTTCTGAACTTCTGGTCGTGCATTTATCTGCTAGACTGTTAAGTTTTATGCCAACCTTACTTTTGTTATATAGTTGTAATTTGTTTTGGTGCGATACAAAATTTGTTCTTAACATGCAGCCACCGGCTAAAGAAAACAGCAAGCCATTTTTGTATAGTGTAGGGTGTTCCTTATATTTGTACTAGTGGCGATCTTTGATGCCGAGTAGATGTAATCTGTGCAATCGCCTTAATATCCTAGCGTTAGTTTCAGCCTTATTTATTTCCTAGTCTTCTTTTTCCCTGGTTTGCTAGTGGCCGCAACTACCATGGGCCATATATATGGGCCGTAGGATCCATGGGTCTCCTACGGGCCGTCGATAAATGGGCCTCCATCAGGGCCGTAGAATCGGTGGGCCTCAGGCCATCGGATAAATGGGTCTACATGGGCCGTAAACGGGCGCAATTGGTATTGGCCCAGCACAGTAACGGGCCGTTAACAGGCCAGAGGACAGCAAAGGCTTAATTCTGTCACAAGCATAACAGGTCGTTAATGGGCCGGAATATAGGATGGGCTGGAAATGGCGCAACGGGTTAACAGGCTAGAAACGGGCTGACTCTTGCCACGGGCCAAATTTGGCCCATTAGGGGAACATGCCAGTAAAGGGCTGGAAGTAATCGAGGGCCGGAAAGGAGTCCAAGAACGTATGGGTCGTCAATAGGCCGAAAGCTAACACGGGCTGGAAACGGCCCATGTGAATCACGTCCATTAATGGGTACAAAGAAATTTACTGTTCACTATGGGCTAGAGTCACCGTGGGCCTCTAAAGCGCCTAAAGATACGAAGGCCTCATATGGGCCGAATGACATCGTGGGCCATACATGGGCCGAAAGTGAAATGGGCTGGTGTTATATTCGACGGCCCACATGACGTTGTTGGGATGATTTCCATTGGGCCCTAACGGGCCGTGGGTTCGCGGGTTGTAAATGGGCTATATGCGAACAGGCTGTTAACAGGCTTTCCGTGGGCCGACCCGCCACGTTTTGACCAAGTCAAACGGGCCGGCCTTTTCACAGGAATAGGCCACTGTTGGGTTGTGCCACGTGTCGACGTATCATAGGCGCCTTCGGTCCAGTGAGTGGATGACATCTGTCCCAACGGTGAGCTGACACGTGTTTCCTCCAGCCAGTGATGATTTTACACATGGAAAATCCCCATTGGTCGGGGTTGTTAACGGGTTATCGGATCCAACACCGGACCCGATAGCTTAACGACTTTCCGTTATGGTGGATGCCACGTGTCAGTCATCCTTGACGAAAGCACTTCTATGACACGCGATTTATCATCATGGAAGTGGACACTTCCGTGATGATAATTTTGGTAATGTCATGGAACACTTCTACGACAGCACACATATGACTATCTTGATTCTGTCCTAAAATCGTCATGGATGTACATGCATGACAAAAAACGTGGCCTACTGTGACAAACACGTATCATCACATAAGTGTATTTTTTTGTAGTGTTAAATATGCACAAGACCCATGATATCATAACCAATCTTTATCTTAATGGTATTTCCAAGAATCGAGGCGCCCGCACCGTTAAGATAATCATTCGGCCTCCTCGATCTCCATGCATGCCATCTTATCACTTCATCATAAATAGGGACAGGGGGTCCTCTTTTGACTTTTTACTCCTACCTCTTTCCATTCTTCTTCCTCACAATGACTAACACCCTGGAGCTCCGCCGCTGCAGTCGACCATCACCAGCGACTCCAACTTGGCTGCTGCATCAACCTGATCTTGTCCAAAGATCGCGGAGCCCTCCGCTGTTTATTAGCACCTCCAAGGTATCCATCTCTCCTTGTTTTCAATCCTCATTAGATTACCCTAGTTCTTTTGTATTTGTCGGTTGCTCGTTGAATTTCGTCATAGCTTTTTGCTACCTCTTGAGCTTGCGTTGGTTTTTCCCTTGAAGAGGAAAGGGTGATGCAGCAAAGTAGAGTAAGTATCTCCCTCAGTATGAGAACCAAGGTATAAATCCAGTAGGAGACAACACACAAGTCACCAAATACCTCCACAAACAATCAACAACTTGCACCCAACACGATAAAGGGGTTGTCAATCCCTTCACGGTCACTTGCAAAGTAAGATCTGATAGAGATAGATAAATGGTAAAGTAAATATTTTTGATATTTTTGTTTTATAGATCGGAAAGTAAAAGATTCCAAAATAGTATATCGGAAACTAGTATGATATAAAAGAGAACTTATATGATGGAAAAGAGAATCGGGGCCCTAGGTTTCACGTGTGGCTTCTCTCAAGATAGCAAATATTACGGTGGGTGAACAAATTACTGCCGAGCAATTGATAGAAGAGCGCATAATTATGATGATATCTAAGGTAATGACCATGAACATAGGCATCACGTCTGTGTCAAGTAGACTGAAATGATTCTGCATCTACTACTATTACTCCACACATCGACCGCTATCAAGCATGCATCTAGAGTATTAAGTTCGTAAAGAACGGAGTAATGCATTAAGTAATATGATATGATGTAGAGGAACTAACTCAAACAATATGATGAAAACCCCATATTTTTATCCTTGATGGCAAAAATACAATACATGCCTTGCTGCCCCTACTGTCACTAGGAAAGGACAACGCAAGATTGAGCCCAAAGCTGAGCACTTCTCCCATTGCAAGAAAAACCAATATAGTAGGCCAAACTAAACCGATAATTTGAAGAGACTTGGAAAGATATCAAATCATGCATATAAGAATTCAGAGAAGATCCAAATAATATTCATAGATAATCTGATCATAAATCCACAATTCATCTGATCTCAGCAAACACACCGCAAAATAATATTACATCGAATAGATCTCCAAGAACATCAAGGAGAACATGGTATTGTGAATCAAAGAGAGAAGAAGCCATCTAGCTACTAGCTATGGACCCGTAGGTCTGTGGTAAACTACTCACGCTTCGTCGGAGAGGTAATGGTGTTGATGTAGAAGCCCTCCATGATTGAATCCCCCTCCGGCAGGGTGCCAGAAAAGGTCCCTAGATGGGATCTCACATGAACAGACGGTTGTGGTGGTGGAAAAGTGGTTACGTGGCTCCCCTGAATGTTTTCAGGGTATAAGAGTATATATAGGCAAAAGGAACTAGGTCAGGAGACTCATGAGGGGCCCACGAGGTAGGGGGCCCGCCCTACCCCCTTGGTGCGCCCTCCACCCTCGTGGCCGCCTCATTGCGTCTCCGACTTCATCTCCAAGTCTTGTGGTTTGCTTCTGGTCCAAGAAAGATCATCACAAAAGTTTCATTCCGTTTGGACTCCGTTTGGTATTCCTTTTCTGCGAAACTCTAAAATAGGTAAAAAAACATAAACTAGCATAGGGCTCTCGGTTAATAGGTTAGTCCCAAAAATAATATAAAATTACATATTAATGCATATAAAACATCCAAAGCAGATAATATAATAGCATGGAACAATCAAAAATTATAGATACATTGGAGACGTATCAAGCATCCACAGGCTTAATTCCTTCTCGTCCTCGAGTAGGCAAATGATAAAAATAGAACTTTTGATGTGGAATGCTATCCCTACAAAATCATATAGTCTGGCTATGCTCTATCTTCATCACACAAAATATTTAAATCATGCACAACCCAGATGACAAGCCAAGCAATTGTTTCATACTTTTGATGTTCTCAAACTTTTTCAATCTTCACGCAATACATGAGCGTGAGCCATGGATATAGCACTAAGGTGGAATAGAATATGGTGGTTGTGGAGAAGACAAAAAAGGAGAAGATAGTCTCACATCAACTAGGCGTATCAATATGCTATTGAGATTCCCATCAATAGATATCAATGTGAGTGAGTAAGGATTTCCATGCAACGGATGCACTAGAGCTATAAATGTATGAAGGCTCAACAAAAGAAACTAAGTGGGTGTGCATCCAACTTGCTTGCTCATGAATACCTGGGGCATTTTGAGGAAGCCCATCATTGGAATATACAAGCCAACTTCTATAACAAAAATTCCCACTAGTATATGAAAGTGAGAAAATAAGAGACTCTCTATCAGGAAGATCACGGTGCTACTTTGAAGCACAAGTGTGGAAAAAGGATAGTAACATTGCCCCTTCTCTCTTTTCCTCTCATTTTTTTTTGTTTGGGCCTTCTCTTTTTTATGGCCTGTTTTTATTTTATTTCTCGTCCGTAGTCTCATCCCGACTTGTGGGGGAATCATAGTCTCCATCATCCTTTCCTCACATGGAACAATGCTCTAATAATGAAGATCATCAAACTTTTATTTACTTAGAACTCAAGAATTACAACTCAATGCTAAGAACAAAATATTAATCTATGTGAATGCCTCTGGCGGTGTACCGAGATGTGCAATGATTCTAGAGTGACATGTATGAAAGAAATATGAACGGTGGCTTTGCCACAAATACGATGTCAACTACATGGTCATGCAAAGCAATATGACAATGATGGAGCGTGTCATAATAAACGGAATGGTGGAAATTGGCATGGCAATATATCTTGGAATGGCTATGGAATTGCCATAATAGGTAGGTATGGTGGCTTTTTGAGGAAGGTATATGGTGGGTGTATGGTACCGGCAAAAGTTGAGTGATACTAGAGAGGCTAGCAATGGTGGAAGGGTGAGAGTTTGTATAATCCATGGACTCAACATTAGTCATAAAGAACTCACATACTTATTGAAAAAATCTATTAGTTATCGAAACTAAGTACTATGCGCATGCTACTACGGGGATAGATTGGTAGGAAAATACCATCGCCCGTCCCCAACCACCACTCATAAGGAAGACAATCAATAAATAAATCATGCTCCAACTTCATCACATAACGGTTCACCATATGTGCATGCTACGAGAATCACAAAATTTAACACAAGTATCTCTCAAATTCAAAACTACTCCATAGCATGACTCTATTATCACCATCTTCATATCTCAAAACAACCATAAAGAATCAAACTTCTCATAGTATTCAATGCACTTCATATGAAAGTTTTTACTATGTCCCTCTTTGATGCCCGTCATATTAGGACTAAATTTATAACCAAAGCAAATTACCATGCTATTCTAATAGACTCTCAAAATAATATAAGTGAACCATGAGAGTTCAACAATTTCTATAAAATAAAGCCACCGCCGTGCTCTAAAAAGATATAAGTGAAGTACTAGAGCAATATTGTCTAGCTCAAAAGATATAAGTGAAGCACGTAGAGTATTCTAATAAATCATGATTCATGCATGTCTCTCCCAAAAGGTGTGTATAGCAAGGATGATTCTGGAAAACTAAAAATCAAACACTCAAATCATACAAGACACTCCAAGAAAAACACATATCATGTGGTGAACAAAAATATAGCCTCAAGTAAAGTTACCCATAGACGAAGACGAAAGAGGGGATGCCTTCCGAGGCATCCCCAAGATTAGGCTTTTGATTGTCCTTGAATATTACCTTGGGGTGCCTTGGGCATCCCCAATCTTAGGCTCTTGCCAATCCTTTCCATAGTGCATCAAATCCTTACCCAAAACTTGAAATATTCACAACACAAAACTCAACAAAAAAATCTCACGAGCTCCGTTAGTATAAGAAAATAAATCACACTTTAAGGTACTGTTGCAAACTCATTATTTATTTATATTGGTGTAATATCTACTCTATTCCAACTTTTCCATGGTTCATACCCCTCGATACTACCAATAGATTCATCAAAATAAGCAAAGAACACGCGAAAAACAGAATCTATCAAAAACAGAATCTATCAAAAACAGAATAGTATGTAGTAATCTGTAACTCTCGAATACTTCTGTAACTCCAAAAATCCAGCCAAATTAGGAAAACCTGAGAGTCACATCAATCACTTTTAAGTCTTCATCATTATTATCATGAAAACTACAATAACACGCTTTTACAAACCAATCTTTTTTTGCACGCACCTTAGCGGTTCTTTCTTTGCACTCATCAATGGAAATTATCATGGCTTTGAGAGACTCATTGATACCATAATTAGGTGCGATAGATCTAAGTTTCAAAGAATCAACATCAAGATAAATCCACGTTCCTAACCGACTCTTCAATCTTGAGAAATTTTTCTTTAATCAAAGCATTGAAATTCTTTTGCGAACTCATAAATTATTTAATAGTATTCTCAAAATCAGAGGGCATCTTATGAAAATTTCCATAGGAATAGTTCTAGGAATTACCATAATTATTAGGAATTACTAGGGAACGGCCTAGGATTAAAATTACCTCTATATGCGTTGTTACCAAAATTGTTCCTACGAACAAAATGCACATCCATGGATTAATTATTATTCTCAATCAAATTGGACAAAGGCATATCATTAGGATCAGAAGAAAAACTTTTATTAGCAAATAATTTCATAAGTTCATCCATCTTTCCACTCAAAACATTAATCTCTTCAATCACATTAACTCTTTTACTAGTGGATCTTTCAGTGTGCCATTGAGAATAATTAACCATAATATTATCTAGGAGTTTAGTAGCCTCTCCTAAAGTAATTTCCATAAAAGTGCCTCCCGTGGCTGAATCTAAAAGATTTCTAGAAGCAAAATTCAATCCGCCATAAAACTTTTGTATAATCATCCGCAAATTCAAACCATGTGTAGGGCAATTACGTATCATCAAATTCATCCTCTCCCAAGATTGTGCAACATGCTCATGATAAAGTTGCTTAAAATTCATAATATCGTTCCTAAGGGCGATGCTCTTAGTGGGAGGAAAATACTTAGAGATGAAAGCATCTTTACACTTATTCCACGAATCAATACTATTTTTAGGAAAAGATGAAAACCAAGTTTTATCACGATCTCTAAGCGAAAATGGAAATAGCTTCAATTTAACAATATCATTATTCACATCTTTCTTCTTTTGCATATCACACAAATCAACGAAAATGTTTAGATGGGATGCGGCATCTTCACTAGGAATGCTAGAAAATTGATCTTTCATAACAAGATTAAGCAAAGCGGCATTAATTTCACAAGATTCAGCATTAGTAGTGGGAGCAATCGGAGTGCTAATAAAATCATTGTTGTTGGCATTGGAAAAGTCACACAATTTGGTATTATCTTGAGCCATCGTGACAAACCAAGCAATCCAACATACAAGCACATGAGAAGCAAGCGAAAAAGAAGAACGGGAAAGGGGTGAAGAAAAGGCAAGTGTTTTCAAAAATTGTTTTAGAAGAGGGGGAGAGGAAAATGAGAGGCGAATGGCGAATAATGTAATGCAAGAGAGAAGAGGTTATGATGGGTACTTGGTATGGCTTGACTTGACATAGATCGCCCCAGCAACGGCGCCAGAAATTCTTCCTGCTACCTCTTGAGGTTGCATTGGTTTTTCCCTTGAAGAGGAAAGGGTGATGCGGCAAAGTAGAGTAAGTAGTTCCCACAGTTTGAGAACCAAGGTATCAATCCAGTAGGAGAGAACGCACAAGTCACCGAATACATGCACAAACAATCAACAACTTGCACCCAACGCGATAAAGGGGTTGTCAATCCTTCACGGTTACTTGCAAAAGTGTGATCTGATAGAGATAGATAAACGGTAAGGTAAATATTTTTGGTATTTTTGGTTTATAGATCGGAAAGTAAAAGATTGCAAAATAGTAGATCAGAAAATAGTATGATATAAAAGATAACTTATAGGGACAATTGCATTTTTACCCCTAGTTGGTTCCTACCCACGGGTTTTGCCCTTACTTTTCAAGCTTGCTCAGTTTTGCCCTTACTTTTTCCGCCGTGGTCCCTTGAATGCCCTTTGACTGTTTGACCAAAACTTTGTAAATTCATAACTAATTCATATGAACTCACAAAAATGCAAATAAGATATCAAAATGTTCAAATAAACATTACCTTTATGTGCATATCATTTGCATTTGGGACAAAAGCACCCTTTTAAACTACCTGAGGTAATAAATGTATTAACATTATTAAAAATAAAAAGGTATAAACAATATTTTTTTCATGAGTAAAAATTACATGCAAATGTAGGTAATGTTTCCTGAACATCCAGATATCTTATTTTCATTTTTCTGAGTTCGTATCATCTTGTTATGAATGTTCTAACGACTTTGACCATTATTTGGAAACTTCATAACAAATTTACGAACTCAGAAAAATGCAAATAAGATATCAGGATGTTCAGGAAACATCACCTACATTTGCATGTAATTTTTATTCATGAAAAAAATATTGTTTATACCTTTTTATTTTTAATTATGTTAATAACATTACTTACCTTAGGTAGTCTAAAGAGTTCTTTTGTCCTAAATGCAAATGATATGCACATAATGGTAATGTTTATCAGAACATTTTGATATCTTATTTGCATTTTTCTGAGTTCGTATGAATTAGTTATGAATTTTCAAAGTTTTGGTCAAATGGTCAAAGGGCATTCGAGGGACCTCGACGGAAAAAGTAAGGGCAAAACTAAGCAAGCTCGAAAAGTAAGGGCAAAACCCGTGGGTAGGAACCAACTAGGGGCAAAAAAGCAAGTGTCCCTAACTTATATGATGGAAAAAAGACCCGGGGGCCATAGGTTACACTAGTGGGTTCCTCAAGATAGAAAATATTATGGTGGGTGAACAAATTATTGCCGAGCAATTGATAGAAGATTGCATAATTATGATGATATCTAAGACAATGTTCATGAACATAGGCATCACGTCTATGTCAAGTAGACCGAACTGATTATGCATCTACTACTATTACTCCACACATCGACCGCTATCCATCATGCATCTAGAGTAATAAGTTCATAAAGAATGGAGTAACGCATTAAGTAAGATGACATGATGTGGAGGAATTAACACAAGCAATATGATGAAAACCCCATCTTTTTTATCCTCGATGGCAATAATACAATACGTGCCTTGCTGCCCCTACTGTCACTGGGAAAGGACACCGCAAGATTGAACCCAAAGCTAAGCACTTCTCCCATTGCAAGAAAAACCAATCTAGTAGGACAAACTAAACCGATAATTCAAAGAGACCCGCAAAGATATCAAATCATGCATATAAGAATTCAGAGAATAACCAAATAATATTCATAGATAGTCTGATCATAAATCCACAATTCATCGGATCTTGGCAAACACACTGCAAAAGAATATTACATTGAATAGATCTCCAAGAACATCGAGGAGAACATGGTATTGAGAATCAAAGAGAGAGATAAGAAGCCATCTAGCTACTAGCTATGGACCCATAGGTCTGTGGTAAACTACTCATGCTTCATCGGAGAAGCAATGGTGTTGATGTAGAAGCCCTTGATGATCGAATCCCCCTCTGGCAGGATGCCGAAAAAGGTCCCTAGATGGGATCTCACGGGTACAGAAGGTCGTGACGTGGAAAAGTGGTTTCGTGGCTCCCCTGGATTTTTTTCGGGGTATAAGAGTATATATAGGTGAAGGAACTAGGTCAGGAGACCCACGAGGGGCCCGCGAGGTAGGGGGCACACCCTCCACCCTCGTGTCCGCCTTGTTGCATCTCCAACTTCATCTCCAAGTCTCGTGGTTTGCTTTTGGTCTAATAAAGATCATCGTGAAAGTTTCATTCCGTTTGGACTCCGTTTGGTATTCCTTTTCTGCGAAACTCTAAAATAGGTAAAAAAACAGAAACTGGCACTAGGCTCTCGGTTAATAGGTTAGTCCCAAAAATAATATAAAATTGCATATTAATGCATATAAAACATCCAAAACAGATAATATAATAGCATGGAACAATAAAAAATTATAGATACGTTGGAGATGTATCACTTTTTCATCTACGCTTAGTTCAATCCCAAAGTAGTGCTGGAATCACGCGCTAATAGATTCTGCATCCATCTTTATTCATAGATATATCTCCTCTGCCTGGGATTCAATCTGAGCTTGTATGTTCCTCCACTACCATACTTTAAGTTTAGCAATATTTCATCTTTTCTGAACTGCGGTAGATCCATAAATATAGGCATGAATTGTGAAACTTGTTTGTTCAATACTTAGAGAAATTCTCTCCCAATTCTAGATTTGTAGATACCTAAGTATTGTTGCATAGGCGGCTCATATGACACCTTTGTAATTCGCCACTTTCCAGCCAGCTTGCATATAAACCATTAAACTGCCAACATTTGCTCAATTTTAATCATGACGATGTAACCCGCCAGCACCTCGCCGGTTTATTCATACTTCACATTTCCATTATCCATGGGAGTCCCTCCTTGCACGCATAATGACCTTTGAATAGCAACCTTACTTTCTTCACTGTTGAAAGGCTTGTCATCGCAAATTTGACCCACCAATTCTTCACTCTCAGGCTTTAACGAAAAAATGACTAAGACAATCACCTCATGTGATTGGGTTGTTTCCACTATTGTTGAATAGTCTCTTAAAGAACATGTTGAAATGGGCGTCTTAGCAGCAAAAGATGTCATCCACTGGTGAGTCCAGGGGACGAAGGTTGGACCTCAACCGAGGGAGGGAGAAATAATAGTCTTTGCTGATCACATTCTCCATTGTTTCTCACCGCCCGACACAAAGTTCTTTTGTGATGTTCTGCACTTCTACCAACTTCACCCACAAGATATTGGACCCAACTCCGGCTCCAACATCTGCAACTTTCAAGTCTTTTGTGAGTTGTACCTTCAAGAAGAGCCTAGCATTGATCTTTTTAGAGAGTACTATTATTTGTATCACCAGACCGACATGACGGATGGACCCAGCCTTGAACATGGTGGAATTTCAGTTCAAAGGCGAAGAGATGTTGTCTTTCATGAGGCCACACTTCCCAGTCACCCCAAGGACCGGAATCAGACTTGGTTTTATTGCCAAAAAACTTCTCTGCCGGGTGAAAATCCTCTACCGGGTTTCCACAACAACCGGCTTAGCCCTAAACATCCACTCCCGGATCGAAACAGCGCTGCAGAATGGGCCAAATATGGACCCACCTTTTCAGAGATAAGGGCTTTGCTAGCTAATGGCCTAACCGGTGTTGATCTGCTCCGATGTTGGGTTGCTTGGAGAATCATGCCCTTCAGCCGCCGCCCCGGCTTAATATGCAATTATACATGCGATGTGAAAGACCCGCAGCGTCATTTTCAAGTGCGTCTTGAAAACAATGAGATTAATGAAATGACCAAGACACTGCTTGGGGAGAGCTTGGAGAGCTGCAACAAAATAGAATTGAAGCCCTTCTGTGCTCTTAACCCGGCTCCAGAAGTAAGTATTCCAAGCCATTTTTCACCTTACTCGTTATTCTCATAAACTACATGTCTCCTTACTAACCTCTGTGTTTTTAGGCTGGCTCTCCCTTCTGGAACAAGAAGCTGCAAGATAAGCCGGCCAAGAAGCCCAAAGGAAAAAACCAAGGCTGAACAGAAGACCAAGGGAAAGAAGCAAGAAACTGAAGATTTATTCACTCTTGACCACGAGTCAGAGGTAGAACTCGGTTCTCTTGGCTTTCTCTTTACGCAACTTATTGGTGGTGACTCCTCTCAGGATGATGTAGAGAAAAGCCACGCAGACGTAGTAGAGGTAACCATAATCTACTCCGACTTAGGACCTTTACCAAGGAAAAATACTGGGCGGGTCTCCCGAAAAGTAAGATTTTCTCATCGCCTTGCTTATCTAGATCCCAATTTTCTTTTGAACAAACAGCAGCACGAAGCTAGGCGTACCACCTGGGATAGCAGTGGCGGAGATCTTGCCGCCGGCTTACCCAACACACCGGCTCCTCGCAAACGTTGCAAAGAGGTGCTTCAAAATCCAACCCTCTCCTTTCCAAAGGCGGGTCTCATCCGTCAACCACTTAACTTTTTCGACTCAAATTATCAGGGAACCTCTTACTCATCATCCGGCAACTCTACCGGGACCCAGTAGTTTCCTACTATTAAAATTGCCCATGGGTAAGAATACTTCACTTACTTAATCAATACCTTATGAAAACATAATCATACCCTTATACATCTTCCTTTCAGTGGTGTAGACAAGGCAGGCAAAACATTGAAGATGGGCGGACCGTCAAAAAATCCCAAGGTGAACGAGCCAGAGAAACAGGCACCAATAGTCTCAGAGGCTTCAGTCCAGAATCTTAAAGGCGCTGCTAATGACCTGCCGCCAAGGACTGATGACACCAATGTGGATCCAATGAACATGGATGTTGATCCGCCAAGCCCTGCTAAGCCTGTTGAGGAAGCTTCTCTGGACAAGACTTCCGAAGACGTCCTCATCACTGGTATAGGTTACACTGAGCCAGGAATCCCCACAGTCCTAGCCAAGCATAGTGCCAAAGAAGAGTCGCAAGCAGGAAATAAGCTGAAAATGGACTTGGAGAGTTATGTTGCTCTTGGTGCTAGTGACATTCACGTAGGCTACCTTCACCGCCTCCACACTAGCCGTGAACTGGAAGTCGTCTTGGTGAACCTCATGAGGGAGTGTTATGAGGTATGGCTTCTAAACCTTCTCCCTATGTATCCATTTAGCCGCCAAGTCTAGAGGATAGAAACAACAAGAATATGCTATAGACTTACAAATATATTTCATACTTATAGTCCCCTTGGTTTAACTTAGCCGTTAAGATCCAATCATATATCCCCCTAGGGCCGACTTAAACTGACAAAGGGAACCGTAATCTTCAATGTGAAAAAATCCCTATCGTGTAGCCCCCTAGGGTCGGCTTAAACTGTCAAGTTGAGCCAGGACTTCTAGTTTTGAGAAATCCAAATATGTAGCCCCCAAGGTCCGGCTTAAATTGTCAAGTTGAACCGGGTCATAATAAAAAAATGACCTACATTAGCCCCCAAGTGCCAAGTAGATTACTCGTAATGTGCTTGGGACTTGTATTACTATTATATGAATTTTGATCTGTCATATATGACATTTCCCTTCAGGAAGCTTTATCTATGAAGGATGTGGAACTTGGCAACTTAACCAAGAAGATTAAACGTCAAGAAGGTAAGACTGTGAAAGCAGAATCAAAATTTCAGTTCGCCCTGAAGGAGAATGAAAATCTCAAGGCCAACTTTTCTACCGAGAGAGCCGCCTTCGAAACTGAAAAGGCAAATCTAATCAAACTCGCTGAAGACACAGAAAACCAACTTAAGTCGGTCACGAAAGAACTTGCTAGTTTAAAAGGGCATATTACTTATATGACTGCCTCCATCTTTGGTAAGACACTGACATATTTAAATTTCTTCCTTAACATTATTCTAAGCCGCCTGGTAATGTTCAATCTTCGCCGCCTGGTGACTCACAATCTGTCATGTCAATCTAACTTGCGAAATAATGAACAGGCCCCAGGAGCGTCAGTCTTGGCGAAAATATGGTGATGAAACTCAAGATAGTATATTCACTAGCTGAACAATTATATGCTGGAACCCTGGGGAGTCTCGTGGCCTTATCAGGTGGAAGAAGACCACCAAATCAGATCAAGACTGTGCTCGAACAACTGTCAACAGCACCGACTCAAGTTGCGGAGTACAAGCTGTCTACTGCCCGTGCTAGAGCCATTTGTGCTCTAGGTCAAGCCAAAGCATGGGCAATTGAACTTGATCCAGAGGAAATAGCCACCGGTTGTCCAGAATTCAAAGATGACGGCTCTGCTTTCAAAGAAGAAGACTTCAACAACTGCGTCAGAGAGATGCGACCTGTGGCTTGCAAGCTGATTGAAGATCTCAATCTTGACCAGTACACACCGACTTATGATGAGAACAATCATAAGATCAAGCCGCCAAGCCATGATGTGGTCAACCTTATTCCTCCTCGGCGTAAGCATATCTTTGCACCTAGCATTTATCATTCTATTATACTCAATGATGAAGCCACTTTTGAAGCTTTAACCGGCATCGATTGGACTGCAACTACCCTTTAGATGATCGACGAAGAAGAAGAACTAGCACGGGATAACCCGGAGCCTTCAACTCGTCGGGGCAAAGATAATTGATCCAGCGGCGGCTCTCAGACCACGGTAGAATGCTTCAGTGGAAAAACACTATCTTAATTTTTGGGCATTGTGATAGCCTTGTAATAGGCTAGATTAAGCAATGATCCGTCTAAGCCATGCCATCACACATATAGTTAAATTTTGTGATTTATGACTCGCCGATGTGATTCCTCATAATATCATTATTCATATGGGTCACATCAGTACTTCATATTTCCTGCACACAAGTTAAACAACATAGGCCCTGGCGGTTTAAGCCAGGGCGAGTAACAACCCCAATATAACAGTCTATAGAATTGACAGAGACTAGGAGAAAGACCATCTAAGCCGGAACATGCTGGTGACTTATAGTGTAAATGTAGGGCAGGTTACCAAACCCAAAACATACCTGTAGATTTTACTTATGGTGTCGTCTTGGTTATTAATATCTATAGCAGGTACCAACCTTAAATCATGCAATATCATGATCTTGATTGCTCAAGGTAAAAAAATATCCTGGCGACTTAAAGTCCACAACCAGGCGGGTTACCATACCCAAAAATACTCAAAAATGAGTCATATAATCAAAGGTTCATGACCCAGATCGTAAAATATGTGTCAAGAAACACAAATCAAAAAGATTTAGAAAAGAAAACTCCAAAAAAACTCAAATAATGTGTGGCCGGCTTATTAATACGTCCATTTTGCATCATGATTTCCTACTATTATTTATGTTGTTTTATTGTATAATAATGCTTTTTGGAGTAATTCTAATGCCTTTTCTATCATAATATGCAAGGTATACACAAAGGGGGAGAATTCTAGCAGCTGGAAATCTGGACCTGAAAAGGCTACATCAAGCTACCTATTTTGCACAACTTCAAATGAGCTAAAACTTCACAAGGATTTTTTATGTAATAAATAAGTATTTTTTGAGTCAATAAGTACCAGAGGGGGTCCACTAGGTGGGCACAACCCACCTGGGCGCTAGGGAGCCCAGGCGTGCCCTGGTGGGTTGTGCTCACCCAGGCCCACCTCCGGTACCCCTCTTCTGGTATATAAGTCATTTTTACCTAGAAAAATAAGGAGAGGACTTTCGGGACGAAGCGCCGCCGTCTCGAGGCGGAACTTGGGCACGAGCACTTTTGCCCTTCGGCGGAGCGATTCCGCCGGGGGAACTTCCCTCCTGGAGGGGGAAATCATCGTCATCATCATCACCAAGAACTCTCCCATCTTGGGGAGGGCTATCTTCATCAACATCTTCAACAACACCAACTCCTCTCAAACCCTAGTTCATCTCTTGTGTTTAATCTTTGTACTGGAACTATAGATTGGTGCTTGTGGGTGACTAGTAGTATTGATTACATCTTGTAGTTGATTACTATATGGTTTATTTGGTGGAAGATTATATGTTCAGATCCATTATGCTATTTAATACCCCTCTGATCTTGAGTATTATTATCATTTATGAGTAGTTACTTTTGTTCTTGAGGTCACAGGAGAAATCATGTTGCAAGTAATCATGTGAACTTGATATGTGTTCGATATTTTGATGATATGTATGTTGTGATTCCCTTAGTGGTGTCATGTGAACGTCAACTACATGACACTTCACCATATTTGGGCCTAAGGGAATGCATTGTGGAGTAGTTATTAGATGATGGGTTGCGAGAGAGATAGAAACTTAAACCCTAGTTTATGCGCTATTCCGTAAGGGATCGATTGGATCCAAAAGTTTAATGATATGGTTAGAATTTATTCTTAATACTTTTCTTGTAGTTGCGGATACTTGCGAGAGGGTTAATCATAAGTAAGAGGTTTGTTCAAGTAAGAACATCACCTAAGCACCGGTCCACCCACATATCAAATTATCAAAGTAGCGAACACGAATTAAGCCAACATGATGAAAGTGACTAGATGAAATTCATGTGTACCCTCAAGAACACTTTGCTTATCATAAGAGATCATTTTGGCATGTCCTTTGCCTCAAAAGGATTGGGCTACCTTGCTGCACTTTTGTTACTACTATCATTACTTGCTCATTACAAATTATCTTACTATCAAACTACTCCGCTACTTAGAATTTTAGCACTTGTAGACATTACCTTGCTGAAAACCACTTGCCATTTCCTTTTGCTCCTTGTTGGGTTCGACACTCTTACTTATCGAAAAGGCTACAATTGACCTCATATACTTGTGGGTCATCAAGGCTATTTTCTGGTGCCGTTGCTGGGGAGTGAAGTGCTCTTGGTAGGTGGAAATTAGTAAGGAAACATTATTACTACATGCTGAAATTTATTGTCACTTGCTGCTATGGAAAACAATCCTTTGAGGGGTTTGTTCGGGTTATCTTCATCTCGACCGGAACCACAATTAGTTGCCCCTCAACCTACCGCACCTACTGAAAATGTTCAATATGCAATTCCTTCGGGTATGGTAGAACAACTGCTAGCTAACCCTTATGCAGGAGATGGAACTGAACATCCTGATATGCACTTGGTATATGTGGATGAAATGTGTGGATTGTTTAAGCTTGCAGGTTTACCCGGAGATGAAGCTAAGAATAAGGTTTTCCCTTTATCTTTGAAGGGAAAGGCATTGACATGCTATAGGCTATGCGATGATATTGGATCTTGGAACTGGAATCGGTTGAAATTGGAATTTCATCAAAAAAATCCTATGCATCTGGTTCATCGTGATTAGAATTATATATATATATATATATATATATATATTATTTTTGGCCCCGTGGATGATAAAGTATCGCTCTAGCTTGGGGGAGGCTTAAGTCAATGTTATATTCAAGCCTCATCATGAGTTCTCAAGAGAAATTATTATTTGGAATTTTTATGCTCGGCTTTCTCGTAATGATCAATCCATGCTCGATACTTCTTGTACTAGTTCTTTTATGAAGAAGACTATTGAATTCCGGTGGGATCCTTTAGAAAGAATTAAACGCAACTCTGAAGATTGGGAACTCGACGAAGGTAAAGAGTCAAGTATTGAACCTAAGTTTGATTGTGTTAAATATTTTATGAATATCGATGCTTTTCAAAAGTTTAGCACTAAATATAGACTTGACTCTGAGATAGTAGCTTCCTTTTGTGAAAATTTTGCTACTCATGTTGATCTCCCTAAGGGGAAGTGGTTTAAATATAACCCACATATTAAAGAAGAAGTTAAATAAACGGTAAAAGCTAAAGAAGGATCTATCATTTACAATGTTGATCCAGTTGTTCCCACTACTTATATTGAAAAACCACCTTTCCCTGTTAGGATGAAGGAACATGCTAAAGCTTCAACTGTGGTTCACAAAAGTTATGTTAGAACACCCAAACCAGCTGAACAAATCAGAGTTGAACCTAGTGTTGCTATGATTATAGATCTCTTAGTCGATAATATTGATGGCCATGTTATTTACTTCTGTGATAAAGCTTCTAGAATTGCCAAACCTGATAAAAAGGATAAACATAGACCAGTTGTTGGCATGTCCGTTGTCTCAATTATGATAGGAGATCACTATTATCATGGGTTATGTGACCTAGGTGCTAGTGTGAGTGCTATTCCTTTCTCCTTATATGAAGAAATTAAGAATGAAATAGCACCTGCTGAAATAGAAGACATATATGTCACTATTAAACTTGCCAATAGAGATACTATATCACCAATTGGGATTCTTAGAGATGTTGAAGTCTTGTGTGGGAAAATAAAATATCCTACTGATTTTCTTGTTCTTGGCTCCCCACAAGATGACTTTTGTCCCATTATCTTTGGTAGACCCTTCTTGAACACCGTCAATGCCAGAATAGATTGTAAGAAACAAACCATCGGTGTTAGCTTTGGTGATGAGTCTCATGAATATAATTTCTCCAAATTTAGTAGACAACCTCATAAGAAAGATTTGCCTAGTAAGGATGAAATTATTGGTCTTGCTTCTATTGTTGTACCTCCTACCGATCGTTTGGAACAATATTTGCTAGACCATGAAAATTATTTGCATATGCGTGAAAGAAATGAAATAGATAGAATCTTTTTCAAACAAAAACCTCTGCTTAAACACAATTTGCCTATTGAAACTTTGGGAGGTCCTCCTCCACCTAAAGGTGATCCTGTGTTTGAATTAAAACAATTTCCAGACACTTTGAAATATGCTTATCTTGATGAGAAAAAGACATATCTTGTTATTGTTAGTGCTAAACTTTTAGAACATGAAGAAGAAAGACTGTTGAAAGTTCTAAGGAAGCACAAAGTTGCTATCGGATATACTCTTGATGATCTTAAGGGCATTAGTCCCACTCTATGTCAGCACAAGATTAATATGGAACCTGATGCTAAACACGTTGTTGATCACAAATGATGGTTAAATCCGAAGATGAAAGAAGTGGTAAGAACAGAAATTTTGAATCTTTCGGAAGCAGGTACAATCTATCCTATAACTGATAGTAGATGGGTAAGTCATGTTCATTGTGTCCCAAAGAAGGGAGGTATAACTATTGTTCCTAATGATAAGAATGAGCTTATTCCACAAAGAATTGTCACAGGCCATAGAATTGTAATTGATTATAGAAAATTAAACAAAGAAACTAGGAAAGATCATTACCCTCTGCCTTTTATCGATCAAATATTAGAAAAATTATCTAAGCACACACATTTTTGCTTCCTTGATGGATATTCTGGTTTTTCACAAATACTTGTTTCACAACCTAATCAAGAAAAGACTACTTTTACTTGTCCTTTTGGAACTTATGCTTATAGACATATGCCTTCTGGTTTATGTAATGCACCTGCTACCTTTCAAAGATGTATGACGGCTATATTCTCTATTTTTTATGAAAAGATTGTTGATGTTTTCATGGATGACTTTTCTGTTTATGGGAAGTCTTTTGATGATTATTTAAGCAATATTGATCGAGTTTTGCAGAGATCTGAACAAACAAACCTTGTCTTGAATTGCGAGAAGTGCCACTTTATGGTTAACGAAGGTATTGTTTTAGGCTATAAAATTTCTGAAAGAGGCATCGAGGTGGACAAAGCCAAGGTTGATGCAATTGAGAAAATGACATGTCCTAAAGATATCAAAGGTATTCGTAGTTTCCTTGGTCATGCTGGTTTCTATAGGAGGTTTATCAAAGACTTTTCTAAGATTTCTAGGCCTCTTACAAATCTTTTGCAAAAGGATATTCCCTTTGTGTTTGATGATGATTGCTCGGAAGCCTTTGAAACACTAAAGAAAGCCTTAATTACTGCACCTGTTGTTCAACCACCTGATTGGAACTTGCCTTTTGAGATTATGTGTGATGCTAGTGATTATGCTATTGGTGTTGTTCTAGGACAAAGAGTTGATAAGAAACTGAGTGTTATCCATTATGCTAGTAAAACTCTAGACAGTGCTCAACGAAATTATGCTACTACTGAAAAAGAATTCTTAGAAGTGGTGTTTGCTTGTGATAAATTCAGATCTTACATTGTTGATTCTAAAGTGATTGTTCACACCGATCATGCTGCTATAAAATATCTTATGGAAAAGAAAGATGCTAAACCTAGACTCATTAGGTGGGTTCTTTTGCTACAAGAATTTGATTTGCATATCACTGATAAGAAAGGGGCAGAGAACCCTGTAGCTAATAACTTGTCTAGGCTTGAAAATATTCTTGATGACCCACAACCTATTAATGATAACTTTCCTGATGAACAATTAGCTGCAATAAATGTTTCTAATAGTACACCTTGGTATGCTGATCATTGCTACCCCTTGAGCTTGCATTGATTTTTCCCTTGAAGAGAAAATGGTCATGCAGCAAATTAGCCTAAGTATTTCCCTCAGTTTTGAGAACCAAGGTATCAATCAAGTAGGAGACGACACACAAGTCACCTAGTACCTACACAAACAATCAAGAACCTTGCAACCAATGCGATAAAGGGGTTGTCAATCCCTTCATGGCCACTCGCAAAAGTGAGATGTGATAGAGATAATAAAGTAAATATTTTTGTTATTTTTGTTGTATAGATTGGAAAGTAAAGATTGCAAAAGAGTAAATGAGATGCGATATAATGGAAAAGAGATGTAATATAATAGGAAAGAGACCCGAGGGCCATAGGTTTCACTAGTGGCTTCTCTCAAGATAACATGTATTACGATGGGTGAACAAATTACTGCGGAGCAATTGATAGAAAAGCGCATAATTATGAAGATATCTAAGGCAATGATCATGAATATAGGCATCACATCCATGTCAAGTAGACCGAATCGATTCAACATCTACTACTATTACTCCACCCATCGACCGCTATCCAGCATGCATCTAGAGTATTAAGTTCATAAGAACGAAGTAACGCATTAAGAAAGCTGGCTTGATGTAGAGGGATAAACTCAAGCAATATGATATAAACCCCATCTTTTTATCCTCGATGGCAACAATATAATACGTGCCTTGCTGCCCCTACTGTCACTGGGAAAGGACACTACAAGATTGAACCCAAAGCTAAGCACTTCTGCCATTGCAAGAAAGATCAATCTAGTAGGCGAAACTAAACCGATAATTCGAAGAGACTTGCAAAGATATCAAATCATGCATATAAGAATTCAGAGAAGAACCAAATAATATTCATAGATAATCTTGTTCATAAATCCACAATTCATTGGATCTCGGCAAACACA
Organism: Triticum dicoccoides; assembly: GCF_002162155.2. NCBI lineage: Eukaryota > Viridiplantae > Streptophyta > Magnoliopsida > Poales > Poaceae > Triticum > Triticum dicoccoides. Next base: position 647,409,347 of record NC_041385.1, on the reverse strand, counting down.
CCGCAAAAAAGTATTACATCAAATAGATGTCCAAGAACATCGAGGAGAACTTTGTATTGAGAATCAAACAGAGAGAAGAAACCATCTAGCTAATAACTATGGACCCGAAGGTCTGTGGTAAACTAGTTACGCTTCATCGGAGAGGCAATGGTGTTGATGTAGAAGCCCTCCGTGATCGATTCCCCCTCTGGCAGATCGCCGGAAAAGGCTCGAAGATGGGATCTCACGGGTATAGAAGGTTGCGGCGGTGGAAAAGTGGTTTCGTGGCTCCCCCTGATGTTTCTACGGTATAAGAGTATATATAGGCGAAAGAAGTATGTCGGTTGAGCTACAAGGGGGCCATAAGGGTGGGGGCGCACCTACCCCCCTGGGCGCGCCCTCCTACCTCGTGGCCTCCTCGTGGCGTTCCAGACTTCAACTCCAAGTCTTCTGGATTGTTTTTGGTCCAAGAAAGATCATTGCGAAGGTTTCATTCCGTTTGGACTTCGTTTGGTATTCCTTTTCTGCAAATCTCTAAAATAGGCAGAAAAAACTGAAACTGGCACTGGGCCTCCGGTTTATAGGTTAGACCCAAAAATAATATAAAAGAGCATATTAAAGCCCATTAAACATCCAAAAAAGATAATATAATAGCATGGAACAATCAAAAATTATAGATACGTTGGAGGCGTATCAAGCATCCCCAAGCTTAATTCTTGCTCGTCCTCGAGTAGGTAAATGATAAAACAGAATTTTTGATGTGGAATTCTATCTAACATAATTATCAATGTAATTTTCTTTATTGTGGGATGAATGTTCAGATCCAAAAGATTCAAGACAAAAGTTTAATATTGACATAAAAATAATAGTACTTCAAGCATTCTAACAAAGTAATCATGTCTTCTCAAAATAACATGGCCAAAGAAAGTTCATCCCTACAAAATCATATAGTTTGGCTATGCTCCATCTTCGTCACACAAAATATTCAAATCATGCACAACCCCGGTTTCAGCCAAGCAATTGTTTCATACTTTAGTATTTTCAAACTTTTTCAACTTTCACGCAATACATGAGCGTGAGCCATGGACATAGCACTATAGTTGATATAAAGTGGTGGTTGTGAAGAAGACAAAAAGGAGGAAGATGGTCTCACATCAACTAGGCGTATTAATGGGCTATGGAGATGCCCATCAATAGATATCAATGTGAGTGAGTAGGGATTGCCATGCAACGGATGCACTAGAGCTATAAATGTATGAAAGCTCAACAAAAGAAACTAAGTGGGTGTGCATCCAACTTTCTTGCTCATAAATACCTGGGGCATTTTGAGGAAGCCCATCATTGGAATATACAAGCCAAGTTCTATAACGAAAATTCCCACTAGTATATGAAAGTGAGAAAATAAGAGACTCTCTATCATGAAGATCATGGTGCTACTTTGAAGCACAAGTGTGGAAAAAAAGATAGTAGCATTGTCCCTTCTCTCTTTTTTTTCTTTTTTTCATCTGTCTTCTTTGGCCAATTTTTTTTCATTGGCTTCTTTGGCCCCTTTTTTTAATTTCCTCACATGGGACAATGCTCTAGTAATGATGATCATCACACTTCTATTTATTTACAACTCAAGGATTACTACTCGATACTTAGAACAAAATGTGACTCTATATGAATGCCTCCGGCGGTGTATTGGGATGTGCAATAAATCAAGAGTGACATGTATGAAAAAATTATGAATGGTGGCTCTTCCACAAATACGATGTCAACTACATGATCATGCAAGGCAATATGACAATGATGGAGCGTGTCATAATAAACGGAATGGTGTAAAGTTGCATGGCAATATATCTCGGAATGGCTATGGAAATGCCAAAATAGGTAGGTATGGTGGATGTTTTGAGGAAAGTAAATGGTGGGTTTATGGTGCTAGCGGAAGTTGCGCGGTACTAGAGAGGCTAGCAACGGTGGAAGCGTGAGAGTGCGTATAATCCATGGACTCAACATTAGTCATAAAGAACTAACATACTTATTGAAAAAATCTACAAGTCATCAAAATCAAGAACTACGCGCATGCTCCTAGGGGAAGGATTGGTAAGAGTTAACCATGGCGCGATAGTGACCTCCACACATAAGGAAAACAATCAAAGAAACACCTCATGCTTCAAATTTGTTACACAACGGTTGCCATACATGCATGCTACGTGACTTGCAAACCTCAACACAAGTATTTCTCATATTCACAATTACTCTACAATAATGACTCTAATATAACCATCCTCATATCTCAAAACAATCATCAAGAATCAAACTTCTCATAGTATTCAGCGCACTTTATATGAAAGTTTTTATTATACCCATTTTGGATGCCCATTATATTAGGACTAGTTTTATAGCCAAAGCAAATTACCATGATGTTCTAAAAGACTCTCAAAATAATATAAGTGAAGCATGAGAGATCAATAATTTCTATAAAATAAAACCACCACCGTGCTCTAAAAACATATAAGTGAAGCACTACAGCAACATTGTCTAGCTCAAAAGATATAAGCGAAGCACATAGAGTATTCTAATAAATTCCGATTCATGCGTGTCTCTCCCAAAAGGTGTGTACAGAAAAGATGATTGTGGTAAACTAAAAAGTAAAGACCCAAATCATACAAGACGCTCCAAGCAAAACACATATCATGTTGTGAATAAAAATATAGCCTCAAGTAAAGTTATCGATAGACGAAGATGAAAGAGGGGCTGCCTTCCGGGGCATCCCCAAGCTTAGGCTTTTGGTTGTCCTTGAATTTTACCTTGGCGTGCCTTGGGAATCCCAAAGCTTAGGCCCTTGCCACTCCTTATTCCAAAATCCATCGAATCTTTACCCAAAAACTTGAAAACTTCACAACACAAAACTTCAACAGAAAATCTCATGAGCTCTATTAGTATAAGAAAATAAAACTCCACTTAAAGGCACTGTAATGAACTCATTATTTATTTATATTGGTGTTAAAACTACCATATTCCAAATTCTCTATGGTTCATACCCCCCGATACTACTCATAAATTCATCAAAATAAGCAAACAACACACGAAAAACAGAATCTGTCAAAAACAGAACAGTCTGTAGTAATCTGTAACTTTCGAATACTTCTGTAACTCTTAAAATTCTTAACTAAATTGGTGGGCGTGAGGAATTTGTATATTAATCATCTGCAAAAAGAATCAACCTAAAATCAATCTTCTGTAATAACTGCTATTATCGTGAGCGCAAAAGTTTTTGTTTTTTACAGCAAGATCGCAAAGACTTCATCAAAGTCTTCCCAAAGGTTCTACTTGGAATAAACACTAATTAAAACATAAAACCACGTCTAACCAGAAGTTAGATGAATTATTTATTACTAAACAGGAGAAAAAAATCAAAGAACAAAAATAAAATTGGGTTGCCTCCCAACAAGCGCTATCGTTTAACGCCCCTAGCTAGGCATAAAAACACGAATAGATCTATGTATTGCCATCTTTGGTATGCAATCTGTTGGGGATATAACTATAGGGTGTAACCCACCCAGGAGGGGCCGGGTTATACCTATGGCGGTTCATCAATATGAATCCCATGAAGATATTGAAGATGGCGGTTCATGGGGCGAAGGCCCAAGAGCGACTTAAGGCCCATAGGGTAAACCGCCATATGTGTATGACTTATATTATAAGGCAAGTATAATTAGTCACCAAGCCGGACAAGTTTTCTATGAGTCGGCCGGGACTCTGTGAGCCGCTGGGTGTCAACCTGTGTATATAAAGGGATGACCCAACGGCAGTTCAGGGCAAGAAACAGGAGATCGAAAGCTAGGTCAAGTGTATTCGCTCCCTGGTAATCGAGACATAAGCAATACCACCTCAAATTGGATTAGGCCTTTACCTTCACCGCAAGGGGCCGAACCAGTATAAACTCACGTGTCCTCTGTCATGTTTAACCCCTTTAAGCTAACCTAGTTGCGATGGCTCTATGACTAAGTTCTCACACTAGGACATCTGTCGTGACTATTCCACGACATTTGGCGCCCACCGTGGGGCCAGCACTTGGTGGTTTCAAGTTCTTAAAGGGCAGCTTCGAAGGGATCAAGGGATATGCTATGGGTCGGATGACCAAGAGTCATCGCGACAAGCTCTACATCAATGATGCAGGCTGGGGCCCCGAGGCCGGCTCAATTGAGTACGGGTACCGGGTCCCCTTCGGCGGAATTCATGTCTTCATCGGCAAGATCGGCGAGCCGGGCCCTGAGCCGGACATCTGCACCGACATCATTGAGATGAATCAGAGTGCAAGACCTGCCAGGGCTCAGCCCGCCATGAAACGTGCCTTCATGGGATTCATCCATGGGGTGGAATTTGATGAAGGATCTATGTCAGGCGGTGAGAAGGCCATCTATTCTGACGGTGAGTCAACCATGGGCAAGACTACTTCATTGTATCAGCTACAAGACAGTGGGCTTGGGGGCTATTCTGATGGCAACAGTATCCCGGACCCCTATGAGCCGCCGAACAGGGTTGCAATCTTCATGGTCGGTACACAGCCCGGACAGAATTCTTCAACTGCAGCAGCCATGATCTCCGGGTCAGCAGCAGTAATGGCAGCCGGGGCAGGAGGCCCTGTGCGCCCGCGGGCTCAGGTTTTGACAGATTTAATGGATAAACTGACAGATTTGTTGACAGCAGAGGTTAGTCCAGCGAATCAAGCTTGGCATAATGCGCAGATTGCAAAGCAACATGATGAGGTAGCACAAGCCAAGGAAGACCTTGGGCTGAGGACGTCAGGATGGCCGCAGAGTGAGCTACCCTGGATGCTCAGGCGTAGCGAATTCAGTCAGAAGCTTTCTGGCTTACGATGGATCAAAATGCTTCAAATGAAATCATGAGGTGGAGGCACAAGTCTCGTCTACCTTTGGTTTACGAGGCGACAAACCTCTTTTGCACGCCTGGAGTGGGGACCAGTAACCCACCAGAGATAAACCGGTTTGTGGCACCTGGGGCTGGAGCACCGACTCAACCGTGCATGATGGAGCCACCCCGTCTGAATAATACTCCGCCTCAGCACGTGCCGACACCACCGGATCATTATTTTAATGCTTTGGATAATATGATCGCTGTGGCGACATGTTTGGTGGCTCTTCCAGTGGAAGGCGATTCTCTTGCGGCAGTTGAAACGCGGAGGGCTAAGGAGCTTCTTGAAACAGCATTGGTACAGCAGGAGGGGTACTCTTACAGTCAAGATAGGATTCATTCGACCTCTCGCCCAAGCCGAAGCTATAGCAGACACATGGACTCACTGGCTGTTTCAAGCAATGCCCATCACTGTAACCAGCCGTGTGGGCATTACCCGATGTGTGATGGTGCTCATGGCTTAGTCGATCAAGACAGGGTACGTCGAGAAACAGAACAGGCGGCTCAACAGGAGGTTCATCAACAGCTTCCGGTTTATCCGACGGCTTCAGTGGAGGCGGGTGTGACCTCTAGAACCATGGGTGTACCATGCTTGGTGCCGGCTTTATGGAATGAGCATCTGCCTAAGGATTTCAAAGGACCTTGCAAGATACCTAATTATACAGCCGACTTACCCCCTGAGGCGTGAATTGAGAGTTACGAGATGGCCATGGAACTGTTGGAGGTCAACGATGCTGCGTGTGCCAATATTTCACCATGATGCTGGATGGGACGGCCCGTACTTGGTTAAAAGGGCTGCCTGCTAATTCCATCGGGTCATGGGACGAGCCGAAGGCCCAGTTTATCCAGAACTTTAAAGATACCTGTAAACAGCCAATGTAGCTTGTGGATTTGGACACTTGCGTCAAGGAAGAAGGCGAGTCAACAACCCATTGGGCGCGCCGAGTCAAGGCAATCCTGCATTCATCGGACAACATCAATGTCGGCTCAGCAGTCCTAATGCTGGCGAAAAATTGTCGTTTTTGCCTCTTAAGCAGAAGCTAGGGCGGATGAAGCGTGATTGCAATAACATGGGGGAGCTAATGGTGGCTCTAGTTAAATATGCCGACTCTAATGGTATCAAGGACCCCGAGTCTGATGATGAAAAGTCAGGAAAGGGAAAGAAGAGTAGCAACACCAAGGGTCCGCCGCATAACCTGGCGAGTCAAGGGGCAACGGTAAGCACAAGGCAGATGGTAACTTGGATTTTATGGCTAATACCAATACTCAAAATGGTGGTCAGTGTCGTAAGGGGAGGCCGCCTCCTCGGACTGGTGGATCAGATCCCAATCTTGAGCAGTTGCTGAATGAGCCCTGCCCAAAGCATGGCACGAAGGAGAGGCCAGCCACTCACCTTTGGAAAGATTGTTCAATTATGAGGGCTTTAAAAAATTATAATTCATTCCAAAACAACCATGGGTCGGGCGGCGGCTCAGGTCCTGGTAGTGGCGGTTCTCATGGCCCGGGTTACGATGGTGGCGGTTCTAATTCCGGCTTCCAGGGTCATCCAGACCATTAAGGTAATCAGGGTGGTTACAATCAACAATCTGGTCAGGGGGTCAGCAGCAACAGTCTGGATATCAAAGTCATCCGAAGCAGTTGAATAGTGGGCAGTATCACGTTTCCACCACAAGTTTATGCAAGCGGGATCAGAAGCTTCATAAGAGGGCTGTGAACGTCATTGAACCGGCGGTTCCCCATTACTTGCGATGGTCCGAGCAGCCCATCATGTGGAGTCGAGCCGATCACCCACTCCGGGTTGATCATCCGGGTCACTTGGCTTTGGTGGTAGCGCCTCAAGTTGGTGGATACAAATTCACTAAGGTACTCATGGATGGAGGTAGTAGCATTAATATCCTTTATTATGATACTTTCCGTCGCATGTGATTGACTGACAAAAATCTTAAGCCGTCCAATATTGTTTTTCACGGAGTGGTGCCTATAGGCAAGATTGAGCTAGAAGTAGCCTTTGGAGATGAGCATGACTCCACGGTCGAGAAGTTAACTTTGAAGTGGTTAAGATCAGAAGCCCGTACCATGCTCTGTTTGGACGGCCAGCTTATGCCAAGTTTATGGCATGGCCTTGTTATGTCTATCTACAGGTTAAGATGCCGGGTTACAAGGGGACCATCACAATGCATGGAATTCGGAAGATAGCTCTGGAGTATGATGAAGGTGATGCGGCTTATGCTGAGTCTGTCTATGCAGCAGAGGAGTTGAAATTTGACAAAGACAATGTTGATCCGACGGATATGACGTCTTTGAACAAGCCAACTACAGAGCATGATCCGGTATTGAAGTTTAAGTTGGCTGATGATACTAAGCTAGTTGACTTTGTTCCTGGCGATTCATCCAAGCAGTTCAGTATCAGTGCTAACCTGGCTCCTAAATAGGAAAGCACGCTCATCGAGTTCATCCGTGAGAACCGGGACATCTTTGCATGGAAACCTTCTGACATGTTGGGTGTACCGAGGGAACTCGCTGAGCACACTCTTAATATTGATCCAAAGTTTAAGCCGGTCAAGCAATTCCTTCGTCACTTCAATGAGGAGAGGCGTAAAGCCATTGGTGAAGAAGTGGACCGGCTCTTGGCGGCTGGGTTCATTGTTGAAGTCTTTCATCCTGAGTGGTTGGCTAATCTGGTGCTGGTGCTTAAGAAGAATGGCACTTGGCGTATGTGTGTGGACTACATGGACTTAAACAAGGCTTGTCCGGCTAATTCTTTTGCTCTCCCTCGTATTGATCAAATCATTGATGCTATAGTGGGTTGTGAATGTTTGAGATTTTTGGATGCTTACTCTGGTTATCATCAGATCAAGATGGCAGTTAAGGACCAGGAGAAGACAGCTTTTAGCAGTCCCTTTGGAGCCTTCTGCTACGTATCAATGCCTTTTGGGCTCAAGAGTGCCCAGGCGACTTACGAGAGATGTGTATAGAATTGTATTAACGATCATATTGGGCGCAATGTTCATGCTTATGTGGATGATAAAGTGGTGAAATCCAGAGAGAAGGAAACCTTGTAAGATGATTTGAAGGAGACCTTCAACAATCTCCGGGTCTACAAGATGATGCTTAACCCGGCCAAGTGCGTTTTTGGTGTGCCAGCAGGCATGCTTTTGGGTTTTCTGGTTTCTAACAGAGGCATTGAGGCTAACTTGGAGAAGATCAAGGCCACCTCCCTGGCAAAGCCGGCGTGTATCAATGATGTTCAACGTCTGACGGGTCGTATTGCTGCCTTAAGCCGGTTCATAAGCCAGTTGGGTGAGAAGGCCATACCACTGTACCAGATGATGAAGAACACTACCACCAATAGATCTATGGTTTACATGCCTTTCTTCAGGGTTTATGGAGCAGAGGCGGTTCTCCCTAGTGACATCCGTCACGACTCGCCCCACATGGCGGTTTATGTTGAAGCTGATAATGAACAAGCACGTCAGGATGCACTTGACCTGTTAGATGAGGAGCGTGACCTTGTGGCAGCTTGCTCGGCGATTTACCAACAAGATCTGCGTCGTTACCATAGCCACCAGGTTAAGTCCAGAACTTTTCAAGAAGGTGATTTGGTGCTCCGACTCATCCAGGATCAAGATGATCTGCACAAGTTATCCCCACCTTGGGAAGGACCCTTTGTGGTTAGCAAGAATCTGAACAATGGGTCATACTACCTTATCGATATTCAAGAGCACAAGGACTCACGTAAGTCGGAGGAGGAGACCCGCCGACCATGGAATATTGCTCATCTTCGGTCTTACTACACTTGAGCCACCAGCTCTTATGATGTACATATTTTGAAAATGTATATATTATGATGTTTATAATAAAGCCGACATCCCTGATAAGGCAGGACCTCTGTCATTTCATCTTCAAAGCTAATGAGTCTTTTTCATCATAGTCTCAAGGTCATTTGGGGGCTTCCTGTTCAAACATAGGTGTATTCACCAAAGAGAACATAGCTGTCGGTACCCTCTTGATCGGCGCAATGACAAAACTTCAAGGACATTTGGGGGCTTCCTATTCAAACATAGGTCTAATCACCAAAGAGAACATAGCTGTCGGTACCCTCTTGATCGGCGCAATGCAAAAACTTATGGTCATTTGGGGGCTTCCTGTTCAAACATAGGTATATTCACCAAAGAGAACATAGTTGCCGGTACCCTCTTGATTGGCGCAATGCCAAAACTTATGGTCACTAGAGGGCTTCCTGATCGTATTCGAATCATGGCTGTCGGTACCCTCTTGATCAGCGCAATCCCACAAACCACTTGGGGGCATCCTGGTCGTATTCGAATCAGAGCTATTTATAACCCTTTTGGTCCGGCTTCCTGCTCATATTCGAAGCATAGCCTCGCTTTCTCGTTTTGCTTGGTTTTTTGAACATTTTTTCTGGTTCATCTTGATGCCTTTTTGATATATGGTTTAAGTGATTCAGGCCATATAGCCTCAGTTTTCACAGCTCATATTTGAAGCATATTCGTGGTTTCTGTTAACCCGGCCTGGCTTTGGGCGATAAGTCGCCAGCATATGACAATATTAAATACTTGGAAGTATTGGCTTCTAAGTTTTGGGTTATCACCCTTACTGCATTGCTATCATAAGCTAGTAGTGCGATTCAATATCACACATATGATATTTTTGTTATAATTATATCTAATTATGACTAAATCGGCCCCGTTTATAAACTGTTTTACACATCAGTTAGATACGGGATGTTATGACCTGCCCTGCAGTAAACCGCCAGGGTTCTTGTGATCTACTTGTGCGCAGGCTCAGACTAAATTTTATCTACATAACTCAACATCATCATAAGGATATAATAATAATATTCTTGTGGCTCAAACAGTACTGGGCATAACATAAACGTGCACGATAGCACGATAGGGCAAAGTTTTACTAGCCTATTACATGACTCAAGGAGTCAAATGATTACGTGTTTTTCAGAAGATCAAATATGTAAACCGCCAAATGGGTCAATCTTCCTGGCCTTCATGATTTGAAGTTTCTAGATCATCCTTCTCTGCTTCTTCATCCTCCTCTGCTGCCTGGAAGGTTGGTGATTGTCGGTGTCAAAACCGGCGGATCTCGGATAGGGGGTCCCGAACTGTGCATCTAAGGCTGATGCTAACAAGAGGTGGGGGACACGATATTTACCCAAGTTCAGGCCCTCTCTATGGAGGTAATACCCTACTTCATGCTTGATTGATCTTGATGAATATGAGTATTACAAGAGTTGATCTACCACGAGATTGTAATGGCTGAAACCCTAGAAGTCTAGCTTGTATGATTATGATTCTACCCTACGGACTAAACCCTCCGGTTTATATAGACACCAGAGGGGACTAGGGTTATACAAAGTCAGTTACAGAGAAAGGAATCTTCATATCCAGGCGCCAAGCTTGCCTTCCATGGCAAGGAGAGTCCCATCCGGACATAGGAGAGAGTCTTCTGTCTTGTCTCTTCATAGCCCAACAGTCCGGCCCATGCATAGTCCGGCCGTCCGAGGACCCCCTAATCTAGGACTCCGTCAGTAGTCCCTAAACCAGGCTTCAATGACAAGGTGTCCGGCGCGTGATTTGTCTTCGGCATTGCAAGGCGGGTTCCTTCTCCGAGTACTCCAAAATAGTCTTAGAACACAAGAATCATGTCCGGCTCTGCAAAACAATTTCCACATACAACCGCAGAGAGTATAATATTTCACGAGTTCAATCCGCTGACAATTTTTGTAGCATGACATTACGTCATCGCCCGGCCATTATTTTGAATCCTTTTTTAGCCTGTTGCTCCATGTTTCGAGAGGCGGTTTCATTGGCACATCTTGTCAAAGCAGAGATCGCGTCCCCTTATTGCAGGATTCTCATCAATACGGGTGTGGGTAACCCAACTGTTCTGTTGGCAAGATTCCTTGGGAATGGGCAGCTTTTAAGGCCTAGGAGGGGGGCATTTGATATTCATCGCCTTTACAAAGGGGCTAAGACTCGCCTCTTCTCATCTACGCTAATCCTTTCCACAACCTCTGCCACCTCGAGTTCCAGCACCCAAGGTTCAATCCAATCGCTTCGTGTTTCCTAGTCATGTCCGAACCCAGCCTTCAAGGCCGATGGGTGGCCTCCTCTGTCACAGAGGAGGATATCACAAAGCTCCGGGAGGCAAGATACTTGACTGCGGAAATCCTTCACAACCTTCCTGCTCAAGGGCAGGTTACTCCTACTCCCAGATCCAATGAGAGGGTCGTATTCATCTCTCACTTCCTCCGAGGGTTAGGGTTTGGTCTTCATCCCTTCATTCGAGGGCTCATGTTCTATTATAGGCTAGATTTTCATGATCTAGCTCCGGATTCCTTCCTTCACGTCTCATCATTCATTATCGTGTGCGAGGCCTTCCTCCGTATTTCCCCATACTTGGGCTTGTGGCTCAAGACCTTTAATGTGAAGCCGAAGGTAGTCGACGGGAAACAAACAGAGTGCGGTGGTGTGGTAGTGAGCAAACTCATCGGTACCCCTTGGACAAAGGGTTCCTTCACAGAAACTTCCGACCTATGGCAGCAAGAGTGGTTTTACATCACTGAACCCCGTGGTACCAAGTGGGCAGCTACACCTGTGTTCTGATCTGGCCCTCCATTACCGCTTGCATCGTGGATTAATAAGGGGCTGGACTGGGGATCGATTGATGAAGTGCGGACGCTGCAAAGCCACATTCGGAGCCTCATTGAAAAGGACACCGATCTTACCAACCTAATCCAAGTAATGCTAGTATGTCAGGTCCTACCATGCCACCGACGGCCTCTTCGCATGTGGGAGTTTATTCCGGAAGGACCATGAACCCTACAGCACTTCTCTGGCACGACTCTTAGAGGAATGTGGAAGTTATTCTTCGAGATGCGGAAACAGTGGCCGGACACTACAGAAGACATCGGCCTTGACTGCAATCATCCGGATACCTTGGTAAGCACTTGACTCCCAAACACAGTTTAGTCAAATTCCTCATAACAATATACTGAGAAAATCATACTCGGTCAAGGCTGGATAAAGAAGGCAGAGAGAATTAGGTGTTCGACCCCTCTTCCCGAAGACTCAGCTGATCCAGTGTTAACAAGGATGCTGGCTCCGGAACCCTACCAAGTGTCGGCGAGGGAAGACAAGGAGGAGAGCAAGGAGGCCCAAGGTGGCCCCCATTCTATAGGCACACCAGGCACCTTGTCCGGGAAGATTGGAACTCCCTCTTCCGAAAACGGAAGGGAAGGAAAAACTGACATCCCTTCTCCTCATGGGAAGAAGAGGACCGCCTCCGAAGACTTGAGGATAAAGGCTTCTAAGCGGGGGAAGATATCCCTGTCAGCGGGTTCTGGTTCGAGAGGTGATGTTGACACACAGTCTCTCCGTAAAGACATGCCCTTAGCTGAATGTAAGTGAACAAGGGTGTTTTAAACATATCCCGTTCTTTCCTGGTTGCAAGGGTAACATTTAAAATATATGTTTGTAGTCCGGCATGCAGCCTTCCTCAACAGTCCTCCTCCTCAGGGGATCTTCTTCCGGAGGTGATGGAGAGCGAGACGCATCCACGGATCTCCCCGCCCAATAAGGTAGACGATGCCGAGGTGTTGTCCCGGAGGATCTCTCCTGATCAACAAGTGGTGCGAGGGACAGTGAAGACCGGGCCTGAAGGCGACATGTCGGTCGTCCGGGGTCCGGGGTGTGCGGCCCCTACTGGGACCAACAATAAAGGCCCTGGACTATCCAATTTCCGAGGGACGGCGAAATTTGCTCCAGATCCGGAGTCACCGGATACATTGATGGACACATTGCGACATGCGTCTGTCTTAGAGGAACATCGTACCTTGATGGGTATGGTGGTTGAGAGGGTTCTGTCTGCGAAAAGCGGATTGAATGAAGCTTTTATGAGCCTGCTAAGAGGCTTTGAGGTACGTAATGTAATATTTTTAATTGTGCTATAAACGCAAAATGCGCATGTGTATAGATAGTAGCCCCTGAGACTCTGGTTGGCATCCAAAGGAAGGTGATCAGAGGATCAAGAAATATATGCCCACAAAATGATCTGACTAATTGAAACACAGGTTGTTACATCCGTGGCGACTGCCCTAGCTATAGAAATTGCACATCTCAAGAAGAAAGTTGATGTGGCGGATGATGACATCACACTTATTAACAGGCAGCTCAACGAGGTGCGAGGTATATCTTTGGGGCACTTAGTATATGCAAGTACTATGATATGAGCATGACGCTGAGAATTGTATACTGAGATATGCATAACTGCAGACAGTGCCGCCGCGGTTGAGACCCTTAGGGCTGAGCTTGCCCGGGCCAAGGAGCAGGCCAGGATGAGCAATGCGGCTACCAAAAAGGCAGCTACTGAATTAAAGGACGAACAGGCTGCTCGGCGCCAGTGCGAGGAGAGAATACCTACTATGGAAGTTGAGCTAAAGGATGCCACTGGCTGATGCGACTTTCTCGAGAAAGATAACAAAACCCGAGCGGCTGATCTTGACAAGGCCTTACGAGAGGAGAGAGAAGCACGGTCTGAATCTAGAGCGGCTCGGGAGGAGATCTGACAAGCTGGGGAGATCGTGGCTGGTAAGCCCTTCTTATTGCAAACTAAATTCAGCAATCCTAAGTACGCCCCACTTAATCAGATGTGGAGTTCTCCAGACGCATTTTTGGACATGCCGAAGAGTGTCTCCGATGCGACGCAGTTTTTCCAAGCGCAAGAAGGACATGCGACGGAAAAACTTTTCTGGTCGCAATTCAGCATGCCAAAAGCGTCCATTGTTGCTGAACAAATAGATGGCTTTGTGGGCCGAGCTCCACAAGCTATCCGGATCTGCCATGAAGGATGTCGTAGTCCGGCTGTGACCGACTGAGCCAATTCCGAATAGTTATTTCGGTTTGGTGCGGCGACTTGTTGAAGTGGTGCCGTGTATCGACGATGTTAAGCGGTCAATGTGCATAGAAGGTGCACGGATGGCCCTTGCCCGCATCAAGACGTATTGGGCAAAGATGAAGGCCACCGATATTGCAACAAAAAGTCCACCCAAGGGCAAGGACCATGACACGCCAGAACATTATTTTGAAGATGTCCTAGAGGGTGCCCGCTTGATAGAGGGTCAGTGCTTGAAACATATTATATTCAAGTGAAGTGTACTGAAATTGTGAAAACAATATTATGATATATTTAAGGCTATGTTTTTTATACTTTTGCCTAAAAAGTTTTTGGTGCCTCCTGTGCGGCGTTTTTTGTATAATCTGAAAGTTTACCAGTCGTCGGCTTCAGCCCCCTCGCATATAATGCCGGGGTGTTCGGAAAAGCAATTGATCACTCTTGACCCAACGTCTTGGTCCATTAAGGAGGAGTCAATGCGGCGAACCAGGAAATCGGACTATAGGGCTTTAACACTTTCACTTAGCCATAGGAGTTTGAAGATGGGTCTACGACATAGCCCCTGGTATGTACGCTGTGATCTGAATACGGTGTGTTTGTATACGTGACCGAAAGAATGGTCCTTCGTGTAGTACAGAAGGAATCACGAAGATTCCGGTGAGTCATCGAGTGGTTGACCAGCTCTCGCCGCATCCTGACAATCAATTTTCGGCTTTCTCTAGTGAGGTGCTCATCCGGACGAACTAGGACACAATCGCAGTAGTTCTCCCTTTACTACCCTAGCCGATAGAGCGGAACATAAGGTAGTAAGCACAGGAGTCGGGCAACCCAACTATTGACCAAAGACATGATTCGGAGTTGATGCATATAAGGCCAAACTTGTGATGCTGAACACTCCCTATAGGTGTTTGGACTTTTCAACGTATACCGGGCCAAATACAACCCCTGGTAATGGACCCTGGTGTTAAGGCACGTGTGGCAATCTAACATGGGGAGAGAACGCGGGTGGTGAGAGAATAAAACTCCAAACACAATATGAACCAAGCTGCTTCTATAATATCCCTTTCTAGTACTGCGAGCCGTTTACTTTACAGAAAATGTCGATTGCTTCCTTGGACATTTTACATGCCAGAAAGTTATAAAACAAAAAGAGATAAAAGGTTTACACATGGTCTTAATTTCAAAAGAAACCTTAGTGTGGGGACCTGCTGCACGTCTGCACCATTTTCTCCTTTGTGATGTGTCCTTGAAGGGGGGAGTGTGATGGCCATCTGCGAAAAGAAAAAACCTAGAAAAAGGAATCCAGTGTGGCCGTAAACAAAGGTGGTTCATTTAATGAACCTGGGAAGATAACTTCAGAGTCCGAATAGGGTCAAGCCGGACTACGGACCATTTGTATGCAGTGTGCCCCCAACGCCGCCCAAGGAATTTTAAGGGTATACCTTATGGGGCAGTTGATGGGGGCGTAACTGCTAAACGAGCTCAGGTTCGTCTGAGCTGCCGCACTAAGGCGTACACCCGACATATTTAGCTGTGTTCGCGGTCTTAACGACCGATGAGCTGTTTGGCTTGAATAGGCCATTTTGGACTTCGGTTGCTAGGGCCGCAGTAGCCTCCTCCGTATGGAGGGAGCGCTCCATATTTCCATTGACCGTAATGACGCCATGTGGTTCAGGCATTTTTAACTTTAAATAAGCATAATGCGGGACTGCATTAAAGCAGGCGAAGGCCGCTCTTCCGAGTAGAGCATGATAGCCACTTCGGAACGGAGCTATGTCGAAAATTAACTCTTCGCTTTGAAAGTTATCGGGAGAGCATAATATGAACTCCAATGTTAAAGAGCCCGTGCAGCGGGCTTCTACGCCCGGTATAACTGCTTTAAAGGACGTGTTGCTTGTCTTGATTCTTGACGGGTCTATGCCCATCTTGCGGACAGTGTCCTGATATATTAGACTGAGACTACTGCCGCCGTCCATAAGGACTCGAGTGATATGGTATCCATCGATTATTAGATCGAGCACTAGGGCAGCCAAACCCCCGTGACGGATACTAGTCAGATGATCCCTGCAATCAAAGGTGATCGGACAGGTCGACTATGGGTGAATTTGCGGGCAACAGGCTCAACGGCATAAACATCTCGGAGTGCACGCTTGGGCTCCCTCTTTGGGATATGAGTGACATAGATCGTGTTCACTGTTTTGAGCTTCGGTGGAAATTTCTTTTGTCCCCCCGTGTTCGGCTGGCGAGATTCATCCTCGTCTTCGCTCTGAGGTCTCTTCCCCTTTTGTTCGGCTGTGAGCTTGTCGGCCTGCTTGAAGACCCAACAACTGTGGTTAGTATGGTTCTCAGGTTTAGCGGGGGTGCCATGGATCTGGCAGGGCATGTCTAATATTTTGTCCAGGCTAGATGGACCATCTTTGTTGCGTTTAAATGGCTTCTTCCGTTGACCGGGTTTGGGGCCACTGAATCCGGCGTTTACCATTGTATCATCTCGGCTTCCAGCATTGTTTCAACGTTTGCTTTTGTTATGTCTTGGCTTTCCATTGTCATCCCTGACTTCGGATGTGCCAGGGTCGTTGGTGCTGCTACGGGCTAACCAGCTGTCCTCGCCGACGCAAAAACGGGTCATGAGTGTAATTAGGGCGGCCATTGTCCTTCGCTATTCCTGGCCGAGGTGTCTAGCTAGCCATTCGTCCCCGACACTGTGCTTGAAGGCCGCTAAGGCTTCGGCGTCCGGACAATCAACAATTTGGTTCTTCTTAGTGAGAAACTGATTCCAAAGCTTACGGGCTGATTCCCCGGGTTGTTGGATTATGTGACTTAGATTGTCAGCGTCTGGGGGGCGGACATAGGTCCCTTGAAAATTGGCCCGAAAAGCGTCCTCAAGGTCTTCCCAACTTCCAATGGAGTTTTCTGGGAGGCTTTTCACCCAGTGCCGAGCTGGTCCTTTCAACTTGAGGGGTAAGTATTTGATGGCGTGGAAATCATCTCCACGAGCCATGTGGATGTGAATAATAAAGTCTTCTATCCAGATAGCAGGATTCGTCGTTCCATCATATGCCTCGATATTTACGAGTTTAAACCCTTCTATAAATTCGTGATCCAGCACCTCATCGGTGAAGCACAGGGGGTGTGCGACACCCTTGTATTTGGTTATGGCGTGGCGTAGGTCCGACGGTTGTAATGTTCGGTATCGGCTCCGAACTGGTTTATGACCGTCATATTTGTCTTGATAACAACAGTCCGCGTGGGGCACGATCCCTGGATCCGTAGATGGATCTGGTCTTGCCAGCTTTTTTGTTCAGGTCCTCACCCAGATCGTGTTTTTGGCCCTGTGCCGCATCCTCCCTTCCTTTACGGGGAGGGGGCGGGCTTGTGCACGCCATTGGTAGCCACTTTGTCTTGTCCATGAGGTGGTCGGTTTGGTTTGTTAGCAGTATTGTTTGTCGGCGGTATAGGTGCAATAGCCTTGTCGTCGAATTCGGGCAGCAGTTTGCGCTTAGGATAGCCCTTTGTTTGGCGATTACAGACATATTTTTCCTCGGCGTCTAGCACTTCGTTCCATCTATCATTGAGCGTATCCTCTGCGGTTTTAAGTCGCGGCTTCTGCTTCTTCAGGCTCCTTGCGGTGGCGATAAGCTTCTGATGGAGGCGCTCTTGTTCTAAGGGTTCTTCTAACGATGAACTCATTGTCGCCCAGGCTGATCTCCTCTTCGGAGACAGGTTGATAATTGCTATCTTCGGCATAGCTGTGGTCAGACAGCGGCCCCAGACTGTGTTTGCCGTCCTCTCACTCATCCTGCTCCATCGCTGGATCTTTGGGGTCCTCGGCTTGGTCCGGATTATCACCGTTGTCAGTGACAATGTTGCTATTTTTTCCTTTGTCGGATCGAGATCGGCGCTTCTGATGCTGACACTTGGGAGGTTCATCGACAGGCTTATCATTGTCGCCGTCGGCCTCCTTCTCTTTATGTGTGTCCACCATATATATCATATGATGACGTGGCCGTCCACCGCCCGGTTACGGGTGGGTTTTGGTCTAGATTTTCTCCGGCTTCGAGATCCATCCCTTCGAAGTCTTCGTAGGTGTAGTCAAGTAGATCGGTTAAATCTTCGACAGTGGCTATGAAGTGGGTGGTGGGTGGGAACCGAAATTCTCCTTCATCAGCTTCCAATTCAAGTCGGATATAGTTCGGCTGAGAGTCCCCTGACAAGGAGAGGGCTTTTAATGAGTTTAGCACATCGCCTAAAGGTGAGTGCCGGAAGATGTCCGCGGAGCTGAACTCAATGATTGACGCCTGATCAGGTTTGATGGGTGCAGATGCACGCGGTTCGGAACCTATGGCGGGAGATGTATCTGAGGTTCTGTTGACACAAGCCCCGCTCGAGGTTGGATCTATGTGCGGCTCTAACACCGCTGAGTCTGCGGCTTCCGTGATGGGGTTGAGCTTCCCATCCTCGGATAGTGGAATCTGCTCCGGATCTAGGGTCACAGCATTTACAGGCACTATCTCCTGGGCATGGTCCGATGACAGATTTAGGTCATGTTCATCATGGTGGCAAGGAGCGACTGTCGTGGGATCGAATCCGGCGAAGATCAAGTGTCCGCGGATATCGGCAACATAATTCAAGCTTCCAAACCTGACCTGATGGCCAGCGGCATGGCTATCAATTTGCTCTAGATGGCCAAGCGAGTTGTCCCGCAGTGCGAAGCTGCCAAATACGAAGATCTATCTAGGGAGGAAAACCTCCCCCTGGACTGCATTGTTGTAGATGATTAATGGAGCCATCAAACCTTTTGGTGACGATGCAGCGGAACTCTCAATGAAAGCACCAATGTCGGTGTCAAAACCGGCGGATCTCGAGTAGGGGGTCCCGAATTGTGTGTCTAAGGCTGATGGTAACAGGAGGCGGGGGACACGATGTTTACCCAGTTTCGGCCCTCGCTATGGAGGTAATACCCTACTTCCTGCTTGATTGATCTTGATGAATATGAGTATTACATGAGTTGATCTACCACGAGATCATAATGGCTAAAACCCTAGAAGTCTAGCATGTATGATTATGATTCTACCCTACGGACTAAACCCTCCGGTTTATATAGACACCGGAGGGGACTAGGGTTATACAAAGTCGGTTACAGAGAAAGGAATCTTCATATCCAGGCGCCAAGCTTGCCTTCCACGCCAAGGAGAGTCCCATCCGGACACAGGAGAGAGTCTTTTGTCTTGTCTCTTCATAGCCCAACAGTCCGGCCCATGCATAGGCCGGCCGTCCGAGGACCCCCTAATCCAGGACTCCCTGAGTGATGACCAGTCAATGCCATTCAAAGCTTAGAATTAGCTTGTCCTCAAGCAATTCAGTTGATAAACTGAAAGTGATAAAGAAAAACTTTTACAAACTATGTTTGCTCTTGTTGTTGTAAATATGTAAAGCCAGCATTCTAGTTTTCAGCAAAGATTATGAACTAACAATATTCTCAATAACACTTAGGTCTCATGTTTACTCCTATCAATGGCATAATCAGCTAGCGAGGAATAATAATAAAACTCGGATGACAACACTTTCTCAAAACAAGCATAATATGATATAACAAGATGGTATCTCGCTAGCCCTTTCTGAGACCGCAAAACATAAATGCAGAGCAACTTTAAAGATCAAGGACTGACTAAACATTGTAATTCATGGTAAAAGAGATCCAGTCATACTCAATATAAACTAATAGTAATGCACGCAAATGACAGAAGTGCTCTCCAACTGGTGCTTTTTAATAAGATGATGATGACTCAACATAAAAGTAAATAGATATGCCCTTCTCAGAGGGAAGTAGGGATTTGTAGAGGTGCCGGAGCTCGATTTTTGAAACAGCGATAATAATATTTTGGGCGGTATACTTTCATTGTCAACATAACAACCAAGAGATCTCGATACCTTCCATGTTACACACATTATAGGCGGTTCCCAAACAAAATGGTAAATTTTATACTCCCCCTCCACCAACAAGCATCAATCCATGGCTTTCCTGAAACAACAGGTGCCTCGAACTAACAACAATCCTGGGGGAGTTTTGTTTGCAATTATTTTGATTTGATTTGAGCATGGGACTGGGCATCCCGGTGACCAGCCATTTTCTCGTGAGTGAGGAGCGGAGTCCACTGAGGGAGTCCTGGATAAGGGGGTATCCGGACAGCCGGACTATATACTTTAGCCGGACTGTTGGACTATGAAGATACAAGATTGAAGACTTCGTCCCGTGTCCGGATGGGACTCTCCTTGGCGTGGAAGGCAAGCTTGGCTATTCGGATGTAGATCTCCTTCTCTGTAAACCGACTCTGTGTAACCCTAGCCCCCTCCGGTGTCTATATAAACCGAAGGATTTAGTTCGTAGGACACAACAACAATCATACCATAGGCTAGCTTCTAGGGTTTGGCCTCCCTAATCTCATGGTAGATCAACTCTTGTAATACTCATATCATCAAGATCAATTAAGCAGGAAGTAGGGTATTACCTCCATTGAGAGGACCCGAACCTGGGTAAAGATCGTATAGTTCGGGACCCCCTACCCGAGATCCGCCGGTTTTGACACCGACATTGGTGCTTTAATTGAGAGTTCCTCTGTGCCATCACTGTAAGGCTCGATGGCTTCTCCAACCTTCAACAACTCCGTCCAGGGTGAGACTTTCCTCCCCGGACAGATTTTTGTGTTCGGCGGCTTCGCACTGCGGGCCAACTTGCTTGGCCATCTGGAGCAGATCGATAGCTACGCCTGTCAGTGTCAAAACCGGCGAATCTCGGGTAGGGGGTCCCGATCTGTGCGTCTTAGGCTGATGGTAATAGGAAGCAAGGGACACAATGTTTACCCAGGTTCGGGCCCTCTCGATGGAGGTAAAACCCTACTTCCTGCTTGATTAATATTGAAGATACGAGTAGTACAAGAGTGGATCTACCACGAGATCGTAGAGGCTAAACCCTAAGAGCTAGCCTATGATGGTATGATTGTAATTGTGATCGGCCTTCTGAGGACCATGCTCTCCGGTTTATGTAGACACCGGAGAGCTAGGGTTTACATGGAGTCGGTTACAAGGAAGGAAACATAATATCCGGATCGCCAAGCTTGTCTTCCACACAAAGGAGAGTCCCATCCGGACACGAGCCGAAGTCTTGAGTCTTGTATCTTGACGCTTCTATAGTCCGGACGATGAATATAGTCCGGCTGTCCGGAAACCCCCCTTATCCAGGACTCCCTCAATAGCCCGTGAACCAGGCTTCAATGACGATGAGTCCGGCGCGCAGTCTTGTTTTCGGCATTGCAAGGCGAGTTCCTCCTCCGAATACTCCAAGATTATTATCGAACACGTGGGCCGTGTCCGGATCTGCAAAATGATCTTCACATACCACCATAGAGAGAATGATACTTCAGCTGACAACTTTTAGACGACGTGACATGCCATTACAGCCAGGTCATTATTCAAACCGCTTTTTCACAACCAGCCACAACGTGTATTGCGAGGCGGTTTTCTTGACACGTCTTGTCAAAGCAGAGATCATGTCCCCTTATCACGGGATTCTCATCAATACGGGTATGGGTAATCCCCCCGTGCCATCAATCGTCGCGCTTGGGAAATAAGCGATTCTCAATAGGCTAGTGGGGAGGCGCACCGCTTTCGTCGCCTCTATAAAGGGATAAGAGTTCCCCATTCTTACCCACACCTTCTTCCTCCTCTGCCCACTCTTGCCTCCCCGAGCTCCAACACCCTAGTCCAAGTCTCCTCCGCACAGCTAAACATGTCCGGAGTAGGAGGCAAATGGGTGGCTTCTACCGTGAAGGAGAATAACATCGCAAGTCTTTGGGCGGCCGGATACTTGGCCGCAGACATAGCACACCGGCTACCAGACGGTGGGCAGCTCATTCCAACTCCAGGACCCCACGAGAGGGTCGTGTTTCTGGCCCACTTCGTCCGTGGACTGGGGTTTCCACTCCACCCCTTCGTCCGTGGGCTCATGTTCTACTACGGCCTAGATTTCCATGATCTAGCGCCGAACTTCGTCCTCAACATCTCGGCGTTCATCGTCGTGTTTGAGTCTTTCCTCCGCATCAAGCCTCATTTTGGCTTATGGCTCCAGACCTTCTGCGTGAAGCCGAAGATCGTAAGCGGCCAGCAAGCGGAGTGCGGAGGAGCCATGGTGGGAAAAATGCCTAACGTTACCTGGCTTGACGGCTCCTTTGTGGAAACCGTGAAGGGGTGGCAATCGGGGTGGTTCTACATCACCGAGCCGCGCGACGCCAACTGGGCGGCCGCCCCCGAGTTCTGATCTGGAACCCCTATGCGGCTCACCTCCTGGGAACAGAAGGACCTGTTGTGGGGCAAATCTATAGAGCTGACCGGACTCACAAACTGCCTCAAGGGCATGAAGGACAAGAAAATCAAGCTTGTCAATGTGATCCAGGTCATGCTCGTTCGCCGGATACTGCCATGCCAAAGGCGGGCATTCAATCTGTGGGAGTTCATCCCGGCTAAACACTAGACACTCTAGAGGCTCTACGGCATGAAGCACAAAAATGCGTGGAAGGTGTTGTTCAAGGCCTCCGAAGTACCTCCTCTCATATCCGAGGACCGTGGGCTCCATGCCGCACGGCACCCTATCCAGGTGAGTTCTCAGGCCGCCACTGGGTTCGGTTCTTCCCAATATATTCATGGGGAATTCGTAAGTGATTGTGTATATTTGTTCAGGAGTATGTGGAGATAGCAAAGCAGATTGATTGTCCGGCTCCTCTGCCGGAAAGCCCGGCTGTCGGTGTCAAAATCGGCGGATCTCGGGTAGGGGGTCCCGATCTGTGCGTCTTAGGCTGATGGTAACAAGAAGCAAGGGAGACAATGTTTACCCAGGTTCGGGCCCTCTCAATCGAGGTAAAACCCTACTTCCTACTTGATTCATATTGAAGATATGTGGAATACAAGAGTAGATCTACCACGAGATCGTAGAGGCTAAACCCTAGGAGCTAACCTATGATGGTATGATTGTAATTGTGATCGGCCTTCTAAGGGCCATCCTCTCCGGTTTATATAGATACCGGAGAGATAGAGTTTACATGGAGTCGGTTACAAGGAAGGAAACATAATATCCGAATCGCCAAGCTTGTCTTCCACGCAAAGGAGAGTCCCATCCGGACACGAGCCGAAGTCTTGAGTCTTGTATCTTGACACTTCAATAGTCCGGCCAAATTATATAGTCCGACTGTCCGGATACCCCCTTATCCAGGACTCCCACAGTAGCTCCTGAACCAGGCTTCAATGACGATGAGTCCGGCGCGCAGTCTTGTCTTCGGCATTGCAAGGCGGGTTCCTCCTTCCGAATACTCCAATGTTCCCATCATGACAAACAGTGTCCGACATCTTCATCAATGTTCTACTCTTCGGCTTCAGTGTTTCAATAATGACCATTTCCACGTGTCGAGCGAATGCGAGGAGTCGAGGCATTTTTGCATTTTCCACCCTCGATCCTTCGGGCTAGCCGTCTATTTGAAGAGACGGGGATTCCCAGATCCAAACCTCACTCTCCCTCCTCGAGCAAGCGTCCAATAGAGCGCCCAGAAAAAACCATTCCAGCATGGCCGGTCATCGCAGCTATTCTGCTCGCTCCCCTTGCCCCAAGCCGGGGGACTGGGGAGAGTGTTCAGTTTCTCATAGCCGTTTGATAAAGTTACAAACCCAAGGGCTCCTCCCGCTGGCATTCATGGTCCCTGTTCGAGCCGGAGTAGCCAGCTATAACGGCGGAGAACAAGCGGAGAGATCCCCCAATCCATCTCTAGAGGAGCGAATATGCTTAATTCCGCATCTATTAAGGGGCGTCGGGTTTCCTATTCATCCATTCCTTCGTGGGCTTCTGGAGTTCTATGGCCTCCAGCTGCATAATTTTGGCCCAGCCTCCATACTGCATATAGCAGGGTATGTCGCCCTTTGTGAGCTATTTCTACGTTGTGAGGCTCATTTTGGATTGTGGAAGAAGCTGTTCTGCCTTGTCCCCCGCAACCAGGGAGAATCCCTATGTCAAGTGGGCGAGGCCGAAGTATGGCGTATAGCTGAGACCGGATACCTATCCGGCACTCCCAAGAAGGCACCAGATACCTAGGCTTTAGAGTGGTTTTATATTGACGACGCTCCCCTTCCGGATCCAGTCCGGACAGGACTCCCCAAGTTCAGTAACACCCCGCCGAGGGCACGTCTGAGCTGGCACCCTCGAGGCCCCCAAGAAGAGGATTCCCGGGAAGTACATTTCCTGATGAGCAGGATAAAGTTATTTGCCAAATCCGGACTAACGATAGTCGAGGTCATGGCAATTTGCATAATGCGGGGAGTGCAACCACTTCAATATCGGAGCAATCCCATGTGGCACTACAACGGGACAGACGATGCCACCCGTTGTGGCCGTAAGGGTCCGAACTCACTCACCGCTCTGGCAAGGATAATGTCCGACCTGTATAAAGGAGAAGAGGAAGACTTCCTCCATATCAAACCGCGGGACGGGTTCTCCATGTACAATCCCCCAAACTGGGTAAGTCGTCATTTATGTTCTCGGTTCACTTACTGCGATGTTCTTTGCTAAAGTTACCCGCATCGATATTTCTGAGCAGGAATTGAGGACGGACATGGAAGGAATCCCAGCCCTTCCTCGCAGCCAGAGGATCCCGAAAAGGCCCTGGATCCAGGACACGAAGAAGACCCAGATGCGGCCGTGGAGCTTGTCGACGGGATATTTTATCGGGCGAGCCGTGACCGGCGCCCCGGTGGCTATCACCGTTGATTATCCCGGACTGTTACCTTCGTCGCGTGTAAGCCAAGCCGAAGACTCGATCCGCCGAAGAGGATTCTTTCCTGATGCCACACCTTATCCCTGATATGTCGTGCTCTTGTAGAAGCGACATTCGGAGCACAGGGCCGAGCCCCTAGGGACCCGTCAGCCACAGGCTTCCAGATTGGGTAGGCTCAAGAGGAAGGCGATTAGAACCGACACGCCTCTATAGAGGTAAGAAAACAACCTATCATGTAATTTTTTGTCATTTGAAGTATAACAGTGCCCTTTTTACATCTTGGCAGGAAGAGGAGTATCCGGACTGTATCCAGAGACCCTGCCAACCACGCCTCCACCAGTCGGGCTCCAGGGCCAAGTTCGAGAGAGGAGGCGAACATAGGGCCGACGCCGCATAGTCCTCCGACAGAGGACGCAGATATGGTCTCTGCCACAAATTTGGAAGTAGAGAGTGCCATGAATCACCAGCGTCGACGGGTCGTGCTTCTCCACAACATCTTTTCCGAAGAGGCATTTAATGCCTTCAATTCGGGAGACGCATACATCCGAGCTGCTCAAGCAGACTTGCACGAGCGACAGTCCAGTATGCCAAAGATATACGGGTAAGAAAGTTTGATGAGCACATATATAGTAGTAGCCCCTGAGTCTTGAAATGGTTGAAACAACTGTTTTAAGTATCAATTCATGTGTAGGTTCTTGTAGATAAGAATGAGCAATTGTCTCGGGAGCTAGAGGAGTGCATGACTCAACTCAGGGCCACGGTTGCCAAGCTAGAGGAATCCCAGAAGACCTCCTCCGGTAACATTTATCTTGAGTGTATGAAAGTGAACCGGTTAGCAACTGCCTGGCATGACGAATTTAACAGAAAATTCTGCAGATAACCGTGGAGTAAATTCGGAGGGCGGCAGGGATGACGAGTCGCATCTCCAGAGGCAACTAAAGGCTGGTGAGCGCATTCTTACGCAAGTGAAGCATGATAAGAATATGCTGCAAGGTGCCAATGTTTGGCTAGATGTGGAATTGAAGGACGTCCGTGCGCAGCTGGCAGACTCCGTGAAGGAGAACACATGGCTTTGCCGCAGCATGTATCATAAGTGCCTAAACAAACTATAGTATAGTTCGGCGAGGAGGTATATTGAAAAAGTTGTGTTTGCAGGAATGCTGACGGGTCGCCCTGAGGAGGAGATGCCCGCTTCTGCAGGTGATTTACTGCAGGACCTCTCACAACTGCACGAGCGAGCTCGGCAGGTGATGCAGGGTATTGCATAGTCTCTGTGGCCATCAAGCTCCCTGCCAAATGGCATGGCGGGGCTTGTGGACATGCTTCAAGAAGTGTTGCGGCGCTTCCGTTTGTGGAAGATATCAGCCTGCTGGTAAGGTGCAAGAGAAGCATGGGCGATGGTGAAGACGCGCTACACCAAGCTGGACCCGAACCATATGGCCGAAGTTGGAACGGCCGGGCCAGATGGGCAAGAAATTCCCGTGAGTCTGATATATGACCAGGTGGCGTTAGCCGCAAAGTACTCTCAATAGGATTGTAAGCTAGATAGCCTATTGGATGGTATAGAGGATGAATATAATCAGTCCAAATGGCAGTGTAATTCGATGGACATAAGTAGCCCCTAGCCGGATTAAAATCATTTGTCATGGCAGACCTTTTCGCTTCAGCCCCCGGATCCTAATGTCCGGGGTGTGTCCGAATACCCGCTCGGTTGTACAAAACCGGAGTATGCGTGGAGACCAGGCATAGGTGTCATAAGTGCTTGAACAGACAAGTACCCTACTAGTTATGTTATATTACATGATTAGTAAGAAACATCTTCCAGGGAGAATAGTTCCGTTAAGGGTTCCTTTCCCTGGGTAACCATGTGTCAAGGCACATGTACGGACTGCGAACCAAAGCGCAGGATACAAAACTTCTGGGGATTAATAATGTTATAATAAACAAAGACATCTTTTGTTCACCGACCGAATATTCTCTTAAGGAAACTAGCTTTCGGCTTCACCCAGTCTGAGGTACACATCCGGCTCAACCGGCAGTAACAATCGCAGAGGTGCTCCCCTTATGCCCTAACTGAATTAACAGGAAGGTAGGGCATAAACATAGGAGCTAGGCAACCCAGCTTGGTCACGTCTTAAGTCATATTGATGCATATAATGGTGAACAAAAGGCACACATGGAAAAATAAACGCATGTGTGATGAGCAAAAAGCCCTGAAAATAATTTATATTTAGCTTCCGCATAGGAAACCCCCAGATAAAGCTTACACACATAGTGTGGCCAGAATAATCTGGGAGTCCGCACTATATTAAATACTATGTGTGAAAAGAAAAATATCGAGAAAGGAAAAGGGAGGGAGCATAATTTAAAAAGGAGGGTTAAGGAGATGAACACTGAGTTCGGCGCTAGGCGTAGAATCTCCGGAGTCTGGCCGCGTTCCATGGGTTCGGCTCGAGCCTGTTATCAGACGTAGTACGTAAGCGGTATGCTCCTCTGGTGAGAACTTTGTCGATGATGAAGGGGCCTTCCCACTTGGTTTTTAGCTTGTCCTTCTTCTCTGGTAAGCGTAGAACGAGTTCGCCAATATTATACATTTTGGCCCACACTTCTCTGCTCTAGTATCATCGAGCTTGTTGCTGATAGAATGTGGAACGGGCCTTAGAGACATCGCGCTCCTCCTCTAGGGCATCCAAATTATCCTGCCAATCTAACTCGGCTTCCTTCTCTTTGTACATACGTACGCGTGGCAAATCATGTATTATGTCGCAAGGTAGTACTGCTTCCGCGCCATACACTATAAAGAATGGTGTATATCTAGTGGTGCAATTCGGCGTGGTCCGCAGCCCCCAGAATATGGAGTCGAGCTCCTCGACCCACTGAGTATCCGACTCTGTCAAGGATCGCACTAGTCTGGGTTTGATGCCGCTCATGATAAGACCGTTTGCCCGTTCGACCTAACCATTTGTTTGAGGATGGTAGACGGAAGCATAGTCGAGCTTAATGCCCATTTTGCTGGACCAATATTTCACCTCATCGGCCGTGAAATTTGAGCCATTATCGGTGATGATGCTGTGGGGGACGCCATTTCAGTGTACGACCCCGGATATAAAGTCAATTACTGGTCCAGACTTGGCCGTTTTAACTGGTTTGGCTTCTATCCATTTGGTGAATTTGTCTACCATGACCAATAAATATTTTTTCTTATGGCTTCCCCCTTTAAGGGATCCAACCATATCAAGCCACCAGACCGTGAAGGGCCAAGTTATGGGGATTGTTTGGAGAGCGGTAGGGGGCATAGGACTCTGATTGGCAAAGAGCTGGCAACCGACGCAGTGTTGGACGAGGTCCTGTGCGTCTGCTCGGGCTGTCGGCCAATAGAAACCTGAACGGAAGGCTTTGCTAACTAGTGCTCGAGCCGAAGTGTGGTTCCCTCCCAGTCCGGCATGGATTTCAGCCAAGAGCTGCCTCCCTTCCTCTTCGGAGATGCACCTTTGGAGCACTCCGGTGGCGCTTTTCTTATATAGTTCCCCTTCATGGACTTTGTAAGCTTTAGAACACCGGACAATGCAACGTGCTTCATTTTGGTCTTTAGGGAGCTCCTGCCTATTTAGGTAGGCCAAGAAAGGCTCAGTCCACGGGGCGATGACAACCATTATTTCGTGGGCTGGCGGTGTTATTTCGGTGGTAGAACCTCTGATTATGTCTGATAGTTTGGAATCTGGGGATGTATTCGGATCCGTGCTGGTATTGCCGGACTCCCCTTCCCATACCACGGATGGCTTGAACAGCCTTTCCAGGAATATGTTAGGTGGGACTGGGTCACGTTTAGTGCTGATGCGGGCAAGGACATCTGCCGCTTGATTGTTTTCTCGAGCCACATGGTGGAATTCGAGCCCCTCGAACCGAGCTGACATTTTAAGGACGGCATTGCGATAGGCCGCCATTTTCGGGTCCTTGGCATCAAAGTCTCGATTTATTTGTGATATTGCGAGGTTTGAATCCCCACGCACATCTAGGCATTGAATGCCCATAGAGACTGCCATCCGAAGACTGTGCAACAAAGCTCATATTCGGCTGCATTGTTGGAGTCTGTGTATAATATTTGGAGGACGTATTGGACCGTGTCTCCTGTGGGAGAAGTCGGGACTACGCCTGCTCCCAATCCGGCCAGCATTTTAGAGCCGTCAAAGTGCATGATCCAGTTAGAGTACGCGTCATACTCTTTAGGGAGTTCGGCTTCCGTCCATTCGGCGACGAAGTCGGCTAATACTTGCGACTTGATAGCTTGCCGAGGCTTGTAAGTTATGTCAAACAGAAGGAGCTCGATGGCCCATTTAGCAATCTGGCCCGTGGCAACGCGGTTATTTATTATATCGTTGAGTGGTACTTCAGAGGCCACCATAACCGAACACTCTTGAAAGTAGTGTCGTAGCTTTCGGGATGACATGAAGACCGCGTATGCTATTTTTTGGTAGTGTGGGTATCGGGATTTTCATGGGGTGAGGACCGTGGATATGTAATAAACCGGCTACTGTAGCGGGAATTTCTATCCGTCAACCTCTCATTCGACGACGAGTACTGCGCTTACAACTTGATGTGTTGGAGCTATGTACAGGAGCATAGGTTCGCCAATATTTGGCGCTGTTAGGACTGGATTATTGGCCAATAAGGTATTTATTTCGTTGAGTTCGGCCGCGGCTGTTCGGTACGCCGAAGAAGGCGGGAAAGAGGCAATGCCTTTTCTCCTAACCTGGAGATAAAGCGGCTCAAAGCAGCCACGCATCCAGCTAGTTTCTGGATATGTTTGAGGTCTGTTGGTATAGCCAACTGCAACAAAGCTCAGATTTTTGCCGGATTGGCTTCGATTCCTCTATCGGAAACGATGAAGCCCAACAGTTTTCTGGAGGGGATGCCAAAAATGCATTTCTCCGGATTCAGCTTGATGTCTTATGTTCGTAGGTTGTCGAACGTAAGCCTCAAGTCATCTATGAGGGTTTCGACGTGTCTTGTTTTTATGACTACGTCGTCCACGTATGCCTCCACTGTTTTGCTGATTTGCTTTTCCAAGCATGTTTGAATCATGCGTTGATAGGTTGCTCCGGCATTCTTAAGCCCGAAAGGCATAGTGTTGAAGCAGAAAGGGCCATATGGCGTTTTGAAAGCTGTTGCAGCTTGGTCGGATTCTGCCATCTTTATTTGATGGTATCCGGAGTATGCGTCGAGGAAACATAGCGAGTCGTGTCTAGCTGTGGCATCGATGATTTGATTGATGCGAGGGAGGGGAAAGGGGTCCTTGGGGCAAGCCTTGTTAAGGTCTTTGAAGTCGACGCACAGGCGCTGGGATTTATCCTTCTTTGGTACCATTACCAGGTTTGCCAGACAATCTGGATGTTTGATATCTCTGATGAATCCGGCCTCAAGTAGCTTGGCTAGCTCCTCCCCCATGGCTTGTCATTTGGGCTCCGAAAATCGCCTTAGGGTCTGTTTAACAGGTTTGTATCCCTTCAGTATGTTAAGGTTGTGTTCGGCCAATCCGCGTGGGATGCCCGGCATGTCCGATGGGTGCCAGGCGAAGATATCCCAATTCTCACATAAGAAGTCGCGCAGTGCAGCGTCCATAGCGGGGTTCAACTGTGTCCCGATGGAAGCTGTCTTCATGGGGTCTGTTGGGTGGACTTGGAACTTGACTATCTCTCTGCGGGTCTGAATGAGGTGGACTTGGGTCGCTTGTCGAGTATCACGTCGTCCCTATCCATGGTGGCGCGCAACGTTGTTAATTCTTCTGCCGCTAGGGCTTCGGATAGTGCTTCCAAGGCTAGTGTTGCGGTTTTATTTTTGGCGTGGAGTGCGACGTCCGGATCACTAGCTAGAGTGATAATTCCATTGGGTCCGGGCATTTTAAGCTTCATGTACCTGTAATGGGGTATGGCTTGAAAGCTTGCAAACGTGTCCCGCCTAGAAGGGTGTGGTATCCGCTGTTGAAAGGAGCCACTTGGAAGGTGATTTCTTCGGACATGTAATTCTCCAGGGCGCCGAATACCACATTGAGTGTGATTTTTCCCACACACCGTGCCTCTCGACTAGGGATAATTCCCCTGAAGGTTGTGCCGCTTTGTTCAATGTGGCTTTTGTCAATCTCCATCTTCTTGAGTGTTTCTTCGTAGATTAGGTTTAATCCGCTTCCGCCGTCCATGAGTACTTTAGTGAGCCGAAAGCCGTCCACTATTGGGCTGAGGACCAGAGCGGCAGGCGCCCGGATGGACTGGAATTGGGGTTTGTCACTGGCATTGAAGGTTATAGCAGTGTCGTTCCACGGATTTATTTTTGCCGCATGGCAAATTTCAGCGGAGCTTTGATGCGCTCGCTTGCGCCTATTGTTAGAGTCGAAAGTCTCGAAGACTGTGAGTACCGTATTGTGTTCCTTGGCGGGATGTGGTTCTGCTTTATGGTTCTCGAGGAGATCCTCGCCACTCTTAGCTACCTACCGGAGTATCCAACATGCTCTAAGGCTATGGGTCGGCGTTGCATCCGGCATGCTATGAAGCTTACATGGCCCGTTAAGCCGTTCTTCCAGTACGGTTCCACGCCCTAGGGTGGGTTTTGGTTTCTTGGGAATCGAGTTGGTCGACTTACGAGAGTTCGGCCATTTAGTTCGGACAAAGGTTCTGGCGAGGTCCGTACTATCCCAAAATTATGTTTGGGTCTTCCAGGCACTTTCCATCGCACAGTACTTCTGTACTATAGTTGCCAAGTCCGTAAAGTGCACTATGTCACGGCGACTTATAGCATTAAGGAGTCCTTTGTTCGTGCAATTTCACCAGAAAAGAGAGACTACGTCCTCCTTGTGGCAGTCCTTGACTTTATTAAGAGCAAGGAGAAATTTGGCCCAGTAATGGTGTACCGTCTCCTGGGGCTCCTGCCTGATACGGGAGAGACAGTTTAAGTCTGAGCGGGCGTTGTTGGATGAATCCGGATTCTGATCCGATCTGACGCACGGGGGCACGAGAAGTACTGAGCCCGACAGTTTGGGATCCGGAGAATTACCTAATCCCTTCGGCCCAACGCCCGATTCTAAGTCCGGGACCTGGGTCATGTCTTCCTTTGGGTGGGTGTTCGGCTCACTGAGTTCGGTGATCCGGACATAATCCGTCCTCAAAGTTGAGGGGCAACCCATGTGTGGTTCCTCCACTACCGCTATCTCATGGGTGGCCGGCAGGGATCTAATGTCCCTCTGGTCGGGTTTAATCCCAATCCTGTCGTAGTCCGTAGCGACTCCCGAAGTGGCGATGCGATCCAAGAGCTCGTTAAGAGAGGAGAGCTCCATCAGATCCATCTGTTCGGCAAGCTCCGAATCAATGCGAAGGTTATGATGGGGCGGTCATAATGAAGCCGCCAAGCCGAAAAGTCTGGCCTACGGCCATCGCTCCCCTAGAAGTGATGTCATCCTTGATAACGAGACGAGCCATCGAGCCCTTGCAGCGACGACACAGAGGAACTCTCAATGAAAGCACCAATGTCGCAATCAAAACCGGCGGATCTCGGGTAGGGGGTCCCGATCTGTGTGTCTTAGGCTGATGGTAACAGGAAGCAAGGGACACAATGTTTACCCAGGTTCGGGCCCTCTCGATGGAGGTAAAACCCTACTTCCTGCTTGATTAATATTGAAGATATGTGGAATACAAGAGTAGATCTACCACGAGATCATACAGGCTAAACCCTAGGAGCTAGCCTATGATGGTATGATTGTAATTGTGATCGGCCTTCTAAGGGCCATCCTCTCTGGTTTATATAGACACGGAGAGCTAGGGTTTACATAGAGTCGGTTACAAGGAAGGAAACATAATATCCGAATCGCTAAGCTTGTCTTCCACGCAAAGGAGAGTCCCATCCGGACACAAGCCAAAGTCTTGAGTCTTGTATCTTGACGCTTCAATAGTCCAGCCAAAGTATATAGTCCGGCTGTCCGGATACCCCCTTATCCAGGACTCCCTCACCGGCTACGGATCTCCTGACGAAGATGCTTGTCCTGGCATCCTACAAGGGGCCGGAG
This sequence comes from Triticum dicoccoides, assembly GCF_002162155.2. Lineage (NCBI taxonomy): Eukaryota > Viridiplantae > Streptophyta > Magnoliopsida > Poales > Poaceae > Triticum > Triticum dicoccoides. The sequence goes on along the minus strand of NC_041385.1, from coordinate 647,376,659 downwards.
AAGAAGGCCGATAAGAAGGCCCCAGGGACCCGAAAGAGTCTTCGGCGTAAGGCTGCGCCAAAAGCCTCGTCCGAAGAGGACGAGGAAGACTCCTCCCCCGAAGGGGAAGAAGGAGAAGAAGAGGAGGTCTCCCTATCCGGAAAAGATGGGGGGCCTGAGACGGCAGACCAGGGGGCCAGGAGAGGCCCCCAGCGCAAGGCCGTCATACCCTTGTCGTCCGGTGACGACGAGGCAGATTCCTCCCGCGGAGGCAGGAAGGAACAAGAAACTCCACCTCCCCGCATTGGGGAGGAGAGGAAGGCCGCCCCAGTGGGGGAGACTGGGACGTCCAAGAAGGAAAGGCGTCCCTTCTGGACTACTCCGCCACCGCCGCCGATAGCGAGGAAGGGTGGCTGCGCAGGAAGAAGCACTCCATCGTAATTTTGCTTCATAGTTTTGTTATAACGCTGAACTTGTATGCAGTCCGGCCAGGGCCCATCCCGAGGTGTCGTATTCGGACGGGTCCTTGAGTGAGTCAGCAATGAACTCACTCCCGACGGCCACTTCTCCTCGGCCTGCGGACGACACGGAGGTGTTGTCCCAAAGGATCCCAGAGATGGGGGAGGTGGCCCCGGAGGCGCCTTATGGCGGCGTCCCAGACGTCGGACTCGCGGGTTTCAAGATCCCCGCAGATCGTGTTGATGAGAGCCACGGTAAGCCGGGCTCTCAGCCGAACACTGTTCCGGAGCCTCTAGTGGTTCCGGACTTAGGCGGGCAGCCCCTCGTTAGGGAGGGAGGGCCATCTGTATCAAGGACTTCTGTTGCGCCCGAGGCACCGGAATGTCTGCTGGAAGCGCTTCGCGGCGCTTCCCTAGATGAAGAGCACTATACTCTTATGAGTGCGGTGATTCAGAAGGTTTCGTCTGCCAAGAGCGGACTAACCAAAGCCTGCACCAGCCTCCTGACAGGCTTTGAGGTAAGTAGAAATGTGTGAAATTACCACCCGATAGATAGTAGCCCCTGATACTCTGTTTGGTGTTCGGAAGTAAAAACCAAACAGAGGGTCAATTATAATCCGCAGGAGTCTAACAATAAGTTTGAATGTAAATAAACAAGCTGTGCTGCTCGCCGCTACTGCTCGCACGGCCGAAATCGCCGGCCTAATGCAGGACTTGGAGCGGGCACAGGGAGAGCTCGGCCTCATCAGGAGGCAGCTCAAGGAGAGGAAAGGTAAATGATTCCCCTCTCTCATATAATAAATGGTAAATAAAATTTGATTATGCTAACGGCGAAGCGTCGTGATTTGGTGACAGAGGCCACCATCGAAGTGGCGTCTCTCAAGAAGGCGCTGGCCGAGGCCGAACACAAAGCGGCCTTGGAACGCAAGGAGCAAAAAAGCAAGAAGCCCGAGTGGGTGAGGTACAAGAAGAGCTCCAGGAGCTCGGCAAGAAGCTCGAGTCCGCGGAGCATGAGCTTAAATCAAAAGAGGCCGAACTTGCGAAGGCCCTTACAAATATAAAAGACGCCAAGGCCGAAGCCGAGAGGGCACAACAGGAGATCCAGGAGGCCAAAGAGATAACGGCGGGTAAGAAATTATTTATGCAAAGCAAACATGTGGAGGAGGCGTTTCTTTTACTTACCTGAGTCCGGAGCTCTCCAGGGGCATTCGCGGATCTACCACCCAGCGTATCAGATGTCGCGGAGTTCTATCGTGCCCAGGAGGGGAGCTCAACAGAGAAGCTGTTCTGGTCCCAGTATGCTAGGGCCTAACATTCAACGCCTCTGATGGACCAACTGAAGAAGTTGGTCGAACTCCACAAGGCAGCCTAAGTGGCTATGAAGGATGTCACAGTCCGGATGTGGCCTAGTGAGACCCTCCCACCAGCTACTTTGGCCTGATCAAGCAGATGGTGAGTGCTTGTCCGCACCTAGAAGTCATCAAGCGATCCATTTGCATTGAGGGTGCCCGCCGGGCCCTTGCCCGTGCGAAGGTGCATTGGGGCAAGCTGGATGCGGAGAAGCTGGTGAAGGATGGGCCGCCAGAGGGCAAGCCGCATCGCGTTCCCGAGAAGTACTATGATGGCGTTATGAAGGGTGCTTGCCTCGTGGCCGATGAATGTACCAAAGACATAATTTTTGAATGAATTCACATTTGTCATGTTTGTAATTTAAAGACGAAGTTACTTGCGCTATGTAGCGCTTTTGTTATTTAAAATATTACCTTCTGTGCGGTTGTTTATCAAACTCTGAAAGTAGGCCAGTCGTCGGCTTCCTCCCCCGTGTAACTAGTACTGGGGTGTTCGTGGAAAACACGGACACTCTTTATCCAAATGTTTGGTCCCTTAAGGATGTGTCCAGCGCAGCGAACAAGGCAATCGGACTATACGACTTTATAACCTTCACTTAGCCATAGAAGTCTACAATTTTAAATTTTGGCGAAGTTCTTAGAATCCGGAAGGCCGAATTGGGGCGCTATACACGCCTATATCAGACAAAGCCGAATTATCGCCTAAAGCAAAAAAATCTTTAAGGATTTTAAGACCTCTCGAACAGCGACTAGCTCTCGCCACATCATGCCAGTCAGTTTTGTGCTTTCTCTATTGAGGTGCTCGTCTGGAAGAACCAGGGCACAATCGCAGTAGTTCTCCCTGCGCTACCTTAGCCGAATTAACGGAACGTAAGGCACCAAAACAAGGGAGCCGGGCTATCCCAACTGTAGACCCGAGACATGCTTCGGAGATGATGCATATAATGCTATAAGTTCGGAGTGCCGCACTGTTGAAAGTGTTCGGACTTGTCGTGCCGTATTATGGGGCGTCATAAGAAGCCCGTGGCAAACTAAGCGTACCAAAGTGTACGGATGCAAAATCAAATAGACATTTGTAAAAAAATGCTCAAATAAGAAGAGTAAGATGATGCTATATATGGTCTCCCATTGATGAATAATACATTTAAGCGTATGTTTGCAATGAATGCATTAAGCGGAGATAAATAGGATTATTTGACATACCCTATCCAGAGGCAGGCTACGTACAGATAGATAAAGCTGGAACAACGATCGTAAATAGATTCCACCTGGGTGTTTCCTGCTGTGCCCGAAGCCTGTTGCCTCCTGGGTTTCCTCTCCTATGTAAGTCCGACAATCGGGCTCTTCTGGAGAAGCTGCACTAAAGCAATGTCCTTAAAGGTAAAAGGAAAGGTTACGAAGCAATACCGTACTGTTGACTGAGCCACTACTACGCCTCCGCCTGAGCCCATGGTATTTTGAGTGTGTAATTGTGTACGCGTGGCGCGAATGCTGCTTTGAAGGGTTGTGGGCGGAGGCCGGACTGCTAGTCATGCTCTTGGTGTGCCTGGTGATCCTGTTGCGGGGTGTTCCGCCCTCGCTTGACGGAGCTTGAGGTTGTCGTTGCCGGATTTGTGGTTTGTCGGAGGAGGCCGCATTATACTTCTGCCACAAGGGCTGCAGTGTGCTCTTCTGTACAGAGAGAGCGGTCCATATTTCCGTTGACTGTTACGACCCCGCGCGGGCCTGGCATCTTGGGCTTGAGGTATGCATAGTGTGGTATCGCATTGGATCTAGCGAATGCGGTTCGTCCGAGCAGTGCGTGGTAACCACTGTGGAAAGGGACGATATCGAAGATTAGCTCTTCGCTTCGGAAGTCATCCGGAGATCCGAAGACCACTTCCAGTGTTATAGAGCCCGTACATCGTGCCTCTACTCCAAGAATGACACCTTTAAAGGTGGTTTTGGTGGGCCTAATCCTTGAAGGATCGATGCCCATTTTGCGCACTGTGTCCTGATAAAGCAGGTTCAGGCTGCTGCCTCCGTCCATAAGGACTCTTGTGAGGTGAAATCCGTCTATGATTGGGTCTAAAACCAATGCGGCTGAGCCGCCGTGACGGATGCTAGTAGGATGATCCCTACGATCAAAGGTGATCGGACAAGCTGACCATGGGTTGAATTTGGGGACGACTGGCTCCATCGCGTAGACGTCCCGTAGTGCTCGCTTCCATTCCTGCTTGGGGATGTGGGTGGCGTAGATCATGTTGACCGTTTTCACCTAAGGGGGAATTTCTTCTGTCCCCCCATGTTTGGACGCCAGGGCTCCTCGTCATCGTTGCTATGCCGCCCCTTGTCCTTGTTTTCGGCGTTTATTTTGCCGGCCTGTTTAAATACCCAACAGTCTCTATTGGTGTGGTTGGCTGGCTTGTCCGGGGTGCCATGAATTTGGCAGGAGCACTCCAGTATACGGTCTAGACTGGACGGTCCCTAATTGTTGCATTTGAATGGCTTCTTCCGCTGACCGGATTTGGATCCGCTGAATCCGGCATTAACCGTCGTGTCTTCAGTGTTGTCGTCGTTGTTCCGTCGCTTGTGTCTGTTGCGCTGTAGCTTGCCATTATTGTCCCGGACATCCAAAGTTCCAGAATGTGGAGAAGTGCTACTGCGAGCCAACCAGCTGTCTTCGCCCGCGCAAAAGTGGGTCATTAGTGTCGTGAGAGATGCCATGGACTTGGGTTTCTCCTGGCTGAGGTGTCTAGCGAGCCACTCGTCACGGATATTATGCTTGAAGGCCGCCAGGGCTTCGGCGTCCGGACAGTCGACTATTTGGTTCTTTTTAGTTAGGAACCGAGTCCAGAATTTCCTGGCTGATTCTCCGGGTTGTTGAGTAATGTGGCTCAAGTCATCGGCATCCGGAGGTCGCACATATGTGCCTTGGAAGTTTTCAAGAAATGCGTCCTCCAGGTTTTCCCAACTGCCAATGGAATTTGCGGGCAGGCTGTTTAGCCATTGCCGGGCGGGTCCTTTGAGCTTAAGGGGAAGATACTTGATGGCATGTAGATCGTCTCCGCGAGCCATGTGAATGTGGAGAATGAAATCTTCGATCCATACCGCGGGGTCTGTTTTGCCATCGTATGATTCGATGTTTACGGGTTTGAACCCTTCTAGGAATTCATGATCCATCACTTCATCGGTGAAGCAGAGGGGGTGTGTGGCTCCTCTGTGCCGGGCTATGTCGCGATGTAGTCCGGCTGCGTCTGACTGGTTATATTTGGCCAGGACAAATTTGCTGGTAGTGTATCCGGTATGACGGCCATCGTCATGTGCTGCGGTGCGCCCCCGTGATCCGTAGATTGATCTTGGTTGTCCTGCAGCGTTATCTAGTTTATCGCACAGGTCCTGAGTCCCCCGGGCCATGGTAAACCGGCGCGGGGTGGGGGCTGGTATTCGGGCTGATATGCCGATTTATCCCAACCTCGAGGCGGCCCCGTCAGCCGTGTGGCGCTTGAGTCCATATTCCTTGGCTGCCAGGACTTCTGTCCATCTATCTGTGAGCAGATCTTGATCAGCTTGAAGCTGCCGCTGCTTCTTCTTCAGGCTTCTCGCAGTGGCAATAAGCCGGCGCTTGAAGCGCTTCTGCTCTGCAGGGTCTTCGGGTACGCCGAACTCGTCGTCGCCGAGGCTAATCTAGTCTTCGGAGAGGGGCAAGTAGTTGTCCTCCTTCGGATACCTGTCCGTCGCCTGTTCATCTGGGCTGTCATACCCATCTTCCTATTTGGCCTGCTCGAAGCCGGGCTGGTCGGGGTTGTATTCATCATCGGCGCCGTCCGGATTGTCTTCGTCTCCGGTGCCGGTATTGCCTTGGCGGGGCTTGGTGCGGCGCTGGTGACGCCCATGCTTTGCTTTCTTCTTGGAGGGGTTATCCTCCATTGCCTCATCGCCATTGGTTTCTTTCGGAGTGTTTACCCAGGTTCGGGCCCTCTCGATGGAGGTAAAACCCTACTTCCTACTTGATTAATATTGAAGATATGTGTAGTACAAGAGTAGATCTACCACGAGATCGTAGAGGCTAAACCCTAAGAGCTAGCCTATGATGGTATGATTGTAATTGTGATCGGCCTTCTAAGGACCATGCTCTCCAGTTTATATAGACACCGGAGAGCTAGGGTTTACATGGAGTCGGTTATAAGGAAGGAAACATAATATCCGGATCGCCAAGCTTGTCTTCCACGCAAAGGAGAGTCCCATCCGGACACGAGCCGAAGTCTTGAGTCTTGTATCTTGACGCTTCTATAGTCCAGACGATGAATATAGTCCGGCTGTCTGGATACCCCCTTATCCAGGACTCCCTCAACGCCCCTGGCCGTCAGGTCAGGTTTGGAGATCTAAACTACACTGCCGACATCCGTGGAGACTTGATCTTCGACGGATTCAGGCCCATATCAGGAGCGTCGAACGATCACAACGTGCATGACCTAGATCTGCCATCGGACAGTATTCGGAACATCGCGCCTGCTACGCCTCTGGACTTCGCACCAGAGCAGGTCGTGCCTTCCGAGGGCGGGTGGATGGACCCCGCCCTAGAGGCCGCACACTCATCAGCGTTGGAGCCGAACACAGACTCCGCTCCTAAGGAGATCTGTGTCTCCGGACCCCCGGACTCACCTTCGGTCGTAGGTCCTGGACCCCGTGCATCCATGCCCATCGAATCAGATTGGGCTCCAATAATGGAATTGACCGCCGCGGATATCTTCCAGCACTCCCCCTACGGTGATGTGCTAAATTCATTAAGGTCTCTCTCTCTATCAAGAGATTCCTGGCCGAACTATGTTCGGCTCGAGTGGGAAGCGGGCGACGAAGAAATTTGTCACTCACCCCCCACCCACTTCATAGCCACGGTCGATGACTTGACCGACGTGCTTAACTTCGACTCCGAAGACATTGACGGTATAGACGACGATGCGGGAGAAGAACAGGAACCACCGCCTACAAGGCGCTGGACTGCCACCTCTTCATATGATACATATATGGTGGATACTCCCAAAGAAAACAATGGCGATGAGGCAACAGGAGATAACACCTAAGGGAAGAAATCAAAGCATGGGCGTCACCGGCGCTGCTCCAAGCCCCCCCACAGCAACACCGGCACTGGAGAAGAAAATCCAGATGGTGCCGACGAGGAATACAATCCTGACCAACCCACCTTCGAGCAAGCCGAACAGGAACGCGGGCAGCTCAGCCCAAGTGAACAGGCGACGGATGGATACTTGGAGGATGATAACTATATGCCTCCCTCCGAAGACGAGGTGAGCCTCGGTGACAACGAATTCGGCGTACCAGAGGATCCCATAGAGCAGGAGCGCTTCAAGTGACCGCTTATAGCCACTGCAAGAAGCCTGAAAAAGAAGCAGCACCAGCTCCAAGCTGATCAAGATCTGCTCGCGGACAAATGGACCAAAGTCCTGGCGGCCGAGGAATACGGACTCGAGCCCCCCATCAGGGGATACCCAAAGCACAAATCGCTAGAAGAAGAGGTCGAAGAGCCTGAACTTCCAGCATAGGATGAGGCTGACCGGCCACCCCGTGGCAGGGATAAAACGGCATATCAGGCCGGATACCAGCCCGCACCCCCACACCGGTTCACTACGACCCGGGGCAATACACAGGACCTGCGAGACATATTGGAAAACAACGCAGGACAACCAAGATCGATCTACGGATCACTTGGGCGCGCCACAGCTCATGACGCTGATCGTCATACCGGATACAATACTAATAAATCCGGCCGAGCCGAACATAACCGACCAGACCTAATCGGACTGCGTCGCGACATAGCCCGGCACAGAGGCGCCGCACACCCCCTCTGCTTCACTGATGAAGTAATGGAACATGAATTTCCGGAAGGGTTTAAACCCGTCAAGATCGAGTCATACGATGGCACAACAGACCCCGCGGTGTGGATCGAAGATTTTCTTCTCCACATTCACATGGCTCGCGGTGATGACCTACAAGCCATCAAGTATCTCCCACTCAAACTTAAAGGGCCAGCCAGACATTGGCTGAATAGCCTGCCAGCAAACTCCATTGGCAGTTGGGAAAATCTTGAGGACACATTCCTTGATAACTTCCAGGGCACCTATGTGTGACCACCGGATGCTGATGACTTAAGTCACATCACCCAACAGCCCGGAGAGTCAGCCAGGAAATTCTGGACTAGGTTCCTAACTAAAAAGAACCAAATTGTCGATTGTCCGGACGCCGAGGCCCTGGTGGCCTTTAAGCATAATATCTGCGACGAGTGGCTTGCCCGACACCTCGGCCAAGAAAAACCGAAGTCCATGGCGGCCCTCACGACACTAATGACCCGCTTTTGCGTGGGTGAGGACAGCTGGCTGGCTCGCAGTAACACCGCGCCAGGACACTGGCGACAATGCCAAAGATACGACAGTCAATGCCGGATTCAGCAACTCCAAATCCTGTCAGCAGAAGAAGTCGTTTAAAATAAATAATCCGGGATCGTCCAGTCTGGACCGCATACTCGACCGCTCGCGCCAGATTCACGGTACCCCCGATAAACCAGCCAATCACACTAACAAAGATTGCTGGGTGTTCAAACAAGCCGGCAAGATAAATTCCGAGAACAAGGACGAGGGGCTGCACGGTGATGATGACGAGGATCCCCGGTGTCCGAAAACTGGGGGACAGAAGAAATTTCCCCCCCCCCCAGGTGAAAACAGTGTACATGATTTATGCCACTCACATCCCCAAACGGGAGCGAAAGCGTGAACTTAGGGATGTCTATGCGATGGAGCCCGTCGCCCCAAAGTTCAACCCATGGTCATCCTGCCCAATCACCTTTGATCGTAGGGACCATCCAACCAGCATCCGTCACGGTGGCTCAGCCACATTGGTCCTTGACCCAATCATCGACGGATTCCACCTCACGTGAGTCCTCATGGATGGTGGCAGCAGCCTGAACCTGCTTTATCAGGACACGGTGCGCAAAATGGGCATCGATCCGTCACGGATCAAACCCACCAAAACCACCTTCAAGGGTGTAATTCTAGGGGTAGAGGCCTGCTGTACGGGCTCAATAACACTGGAAGTGGTCTTCGGATCTCCAGATAACTTCCGAAGCGAGGAGTTAATCTTCGATATCGTCCCTTTCCGTAGTGGCTATCATGCACTACTTGGACGAACCGCGTTTGCTCGATTCAATGCCGTACCGCACTATGCATACCTCAAGCTCAAAATGCCAGGACCTTGCGGGGTTATAACAGTCAATGGAAACACAGACCGCTCCCTTCGTACAGAAGGACATATCGCGTCCCTTGCGGCCGAAGTACAAAGCAACATTCTTCGGCAGATAGCCTATTCGGCAACAACAACCCCGAGCACCGTCAAGCGAGTCCGGAGCACCAGCAGTAGGATGGTCAGGCGGTCGAAGAGCTCGATTAGCAATTCGGCCTCCACAAAAGCCCAACTGAGGAGGCATTTGTGCCACACGTACACAACTACGCACTCAAAATACCATGGGCTTACGTGGAGGCAAGTCGACGATGCAGCTCACAGTGCGGTTCAGCCCCCACAAGGCCCGCACATTCTTCAACTTCCTTTCTTTTCAGGACCCAACTCTCGGGAAGCCCCTTCAGAGAGCCGGACTATCGGACTAATCACCGAGGGGAACACCAAGGAGGCAAGAGGCCTTGCACAAGAGGGAATACACAGGTGGTCTCTTTCAATGATTGTTATACATGTTTTTACATACCCGCATGCAGCCTGCCCTTGGATAGGACATGTAAAATAGTCATATTTTTCTTTGTTTAATGCATTAATTGTACAACATACGCCTTGCAGTATTATCCAAACAACAATGGGAAATAGTATACAGCGTCAGCTTCTTATTACTATCTTCATATTTTCCCTTGAATATTTATTTAATGTTGGATCCGAACACTTTGGTACGATCTGTGCACCAGGGGCATTCTATTGAGCCCCATAATATGGCAATAAAAGTCCGAACACTTTCGCAGTGTGGCACCCCGAACTTATAGCACTATATGCGTCAGCTCCGAATCATGCCTTGGGTCAATAGTTGGGTTAGCCCGTCTCCCTTGTTTTGGTACCTTACGTTCCGTTATATCGGCTAAGGTAGCGCAGGGAGAACTACTGCGATTGTGTCCCGGTTCTTCCGGACGAGCACCTCAGTAGAGAAAGCCGAAAACTGACCGTCATGATGCGGCGAGAGCTGGTCGCTGTTCGCGAGGTACAAAATCCTTAAAGATTTTTTTCCGCTTAAGGCGAAGAATCGGCCTTGCCCGATTTAGGCGTGTATAGCGCCCAGTTCGGCCTTCCGAATACTAGGGGCTACGCCGAAATTTAAAATCATAGACTTCTACGGCCAAGTGAGAGTTATAAAGCCGAATAGTCCGATTGCCTTGTTCGCTGCGCTAAACACCTCCTTAAAGGACCAAGAATTTGGATAAAGAGTGTTTGGGTTTTCCACGAACACCCCAGTACTAGTTACAAGGGGGCGGAAGCCGACGACTGGCCTACTTTCAGATTTTGATAAACGGCCGCAGAGAAGGTAATATTTAAATCAAACAAAGCGTTATATAGCGCAAACAAACTCGCTCTCATATTACAAAGACGACATGAGTACATTCACTCAAAGATTATGTTCTTGGGACATTCATTTGCCACAAGATGAGTGCCTTTCATAACGCCATCATAATATTTATTGGGGTAGTGATGCTCCTTACCCTCCGGGGGTCTGTCCTTCACGAGCTTCTTAGCATCCAGTTTGGCCCAATGCATCTTCCCTTGGGCAAACGCCCGTCGGGCACCCTCAATACAGACTGACTGCTTGATAACTTCTAGTCGTGGACAGGCATTCACCATCCGCTTTATCAGGCCGAAGTAGCTGCCGGGCAGGGGCTCGCCAGGCCACATCCGGACTTGAGGTCCTTCATGGCCAGTTCGACCGCATTGTGGAATTCGACCAATTGCTTTAGTTGGTCACTTAGAGGCATCGGGTGTTCGGTTCCAATGTATTGGGACCGGAACAGCTTCTCCGTTGAGCTGCCCTCTTCAGCACGATAGAACTCCGCGCCATCCGAAATGCTGCGTGGCAGATCTGCGAATGCCCCTGGAGAGCTCTGAAGTTGTGTAAGTACAAGAAATGACTCCTCCACATGCTTGCTTTGCATAAATAATGACTTACCCTCCGCTATCTTCTTGGCCACCTGGATCTCCTGGGCCTTTTGGGCTTCGGCCTTGGCGTCTGTCGCACTCTGGAGGGCCTTCGCAAGCTCAGACTCTTGCGTCTTGAAGTCATGCTCCAAGGACTCGAACTTCTTGTCGAGCTCCTGGAGCTCTTGCTGTACCTCTCCCACCCGATCATCTTGCTTCTCGCGCTCGGTGCGCTTCGTATCCGCCTTGGCTTCTGTCGGTGCAAGGACGACACCTAAGGTATCATGAGAATCCCTACTACGGTTGCGGGGCGTGGGGTTGTGAGAAGGGCGGATCGAACAGATAGCACACGGGTTCTTTATCCAGGTTCGGGCCAGGAGGATGCGTAAAACCCTACTCCTGCCTTGATGGTTTGTTTATCTGTGTTCTTGAGCTAACAATGGGGTGTGAGGAGCTCCAAAAAGCCGAATCCCCCTCCTGGTTACCTCGGGCCTCCTTTTATAAGGAAAGGGGTTGCCAAAGTGGCACCCAGGAGGTGGAAAGGGTACAGTGATGCGAGCTTATCCCTCACATTACATGACAAGGTGCATTTAATGCGTCTTGCTTAGGTGTCCTTGCTCTATCGGGGACGGGGGAGAGCCCAGTCTCGTTCATCGCCGCTCCCTTTTGTGTCGACACGCGCCCTAGCCAGCGGTGCCCGTGGTGCCATGTAGGCAGGCAGGCAGCTGAGGTGGCGCGGCGCTGGGTCTCCACGAAGATCCTTTCGCCGCCATGCAGGTGCTTGCCTAACTGGTTGGGTCGGCAGCTGCATGTGAACGGTGGTGGAGGTTTGGATTGGTGTGGGCCTGATGGTGGCCCTATGGGTGTCCTTGGCAAGGTCCTTGCTGTAGCCCCAGCAAGGGTCTTGCCGGGGCCCCGGCAAGGGTCTTGCTGTGGCGCCTGCTGTCATCCCCGGCAAGGCTCTTGCCGGGGGCCTTGTGGTCTTCCTTGGCTGGGATCCCGCCAAGGGTCGTCATCTTCTATAGTGTGTATCCGATCTTGAATGTCTTCACAAAGATCTGCAAGCCACCACAGGGATGTCTCCCGAGTCCTTGCCCTTATGGGGGCAGTTGACTCAAGGGTGATTCACTCCGTAGGTGTGGGGCGAGCTGCCATGGCAAGGGTCTTCTCGGGTTTGCTAAAACCGCCCCCCGGCAGGGATCTTGCCGGGGAGTCCGCTTCGTCCCCTTTGCTCTTTGTGGTCTTGGTCTTGGCGTCGTTCTGCTCCTTTCAAGCCCCGGCCTTAACCTTGGCTCACCTCCCTTGGCTTGCTCAGTGCGGTGGTGTCCGTGGCTCAGACTGCCCGTGCACAGTTATAGGGGTACAAAAAGTGTACTCCTCTTTTTGTACACCGACAGGAGCCCCGGGGCTTAGGCCACACGTAAGTGCAATCGCGTCGTTGGGCTAGGCCCAAAAAACGGTGCACGGGCAGGCGGGGTAGTTTTTACCGCGGTAAGTTTCTTCGCGTGCTGCGCTTCCCATGCCTCCCGCACGTGGCTCGGCGTGGGGAGGTGTGCGTGATGTGGGCGGCATGCGTGGGGCTAAGCTCTGCGCGCATGCGTGACGTTGTAGTAAAAGGGGGTGGTTCGCGCCTTCCCCATAAACGGAGGGAGGTGTGGAGGCTCGGTCCATTCACTGAACGGGGCCGGGGCGTGGTCTTCAAGGCGCCCACCCCCCACGATCACGTGGTGGGGAGAGGTCACCTCATCCGTCGCCTCAGTCCCGCATGCCTGCCACGTGGTTCTCACGCGCTCGGGGTGGCGAACGGTGGAGGCGGGGAACCGGGCCGTCGCGGGCCGGGGTAGCGAGTTGGTCCCAGTTCCCTGCGCCTTCCGCGTCTTGATTGGCTGAGTGGGGTGGCCGAGCCCCCATCCCGGCTCTTTATAAAGAGCGGGGGGGAGGAAATGGCATCCTGCACTCTTCCAGCTTCTCTTTCCTTCGGCTTCTGCTCCCCCCCCCCTCCCTCCATCCGCCATGGAGAGAGGGAATCCTGGCTCTTCAACGGTGGCGGCAAGGGTCGCTGCTCGACAACGCGCCCTCCCTTCCCCTTTACCCATGGTGGCAGAGCCAGCCGCGAGGGGAAGGGGGAGGGGGCGAGGCCGCGGGCGAGGCCGTGGGCGAGGCCGAGGCGCTCAGGGAAGAGGAGAACGGGGCGGCGCGTCGGTCTCGCCTTAGCCAGTAGTTCCTCCCCCCACGGAGGGCCATGTTGGGGATGACCCTTGCGAGTTCTTCGTCAGACTGCGCCGATCGCCTCACCGTCGTCGTCGTCTCCCGACTCCATTCGCGAGCGAGATGGAGCTGGATCCGCCAGAGTCCTTTCTGTTGCACATGAGGGGCTGTTGGATCAGCGGTACGTGAGCCCGCATCAACTTCCCGGCCCCTCACGTGATGTATCTTGGCCGAGGGTGGAATACATTCGCTCATATCCACCGCTTGACGGCGGGGCTCACCCTCCATTTCAAGCTGATGGAGGGCGGCCTCCTCTCCGTCAAGGTCTTTGGGTACTTTGGGACTCGGGCAAGGTGCTGCGTGGAGAGCTCTTCTGATAGCGAAGACTCCTCCTCGGGCGGGAGTGACGAGGAGGACAACGGCAGCGACGACGAGGGTAGCGGGCGGCAGGATGACGGGTCCGACTAGGTGTCGGGCGCCGCTCCGTGCGGCACTGGCGATCCCATCATCCGTGTTGCCGGCTTCCCGAACTTCTCGGGGTCATCTCCTTGGGCGGCTGGCGTTGGTAGGTTGCGGAAGAGGAAGAGGGCGGGCGGCAAGGCCGTCAAATCGGAGTACGCGGGCACCGACGCCTTCGACGCGTGCTGACATCATGTCGCCTCGTCTTCGAGCTCTGCTTCCGGCGCCGCCATCACCATCCAGTCTTCGGACGGTCACCGAGATGTTCTCTTAGTGCCTCCTGCCACCCGTAGCCCGCCTAGGCGCTTCTTTTGCCATTTTTGCCTCCTTGACCTGCCTCCTGAGGAGAGGGACAAGAAAGGGGTTACGGGCACCTTATCTCTTTTTAGTTTGTAAGCCTTTAGGCCTTAGCTGAATTTAAAACTTGTAATCCCACCATTCATGTTTTTCATTCCCTATGGGCTGTACCTGAGTGGAATGTTTTTAATGAAAAAGGGATGCTTGTCGGGTCATTTGTTTGCGGGTAGAACCCACGACAAGGAGTAAATCCTTGATATCCTCAAGATAAACATTTCCTTGCCCGGCAACAGGCCCGGCCATCTTCCCACTTCGCTCGACCCTTCTCGCGCTTTCGGCGGAGGTAGGGATGAGGTGGGTTCAGGCTCCTCGTTTCATCTTTTTGCCGCCGCGACTACGACTAAACCTGGCCCCAGGAACGAGCCCTAGGGCCTAGAGTTTTTAGGGGAGCACGGTAGCCTTGGAAAAAACGAGGTTTCACATACCTCAGCCCATGAGGGAATGCATGATAAGGGATGAAGAACTTATCTGAAGTTGTAGCCCCTGGCAACTCTGGTTTGCCATGGGTGAATCTTTGTACTTGCAGCCCCCGGCAATACTGGCTTGCCGGGGTCTAGATGCCGGTCTGTCCCTCTTTTCTTTTTCATCTTCAAGTGATCCGGCAAGGATAGCTGCGAGTCCTGCGAACCAAAGAAGACAAAAGAACATCAAAGAGATGCACACTCAACCTCTAAGCTAGGGGTTAGTCGCCGCTTAAGCACTATCAACCCTAACCAAGGACGAGACTTGACCTAGCATGCATGCTATAACTTAGGGCGCCAGCGCTTCATTTATTTATGCTCAGGGTCTGCGCCTGGCTTTGTACAAAGGGTTACATGCATCATCGGCAATGCTTGTACAAAAGGTGGCTCGCCGGGGGGCCCGGCAGGCCGCACCTCATGGGTAAAACTTGCGAAGATGCTCAATGTTCCAGGAGTTACTCACCGGAACAGCATCTTCGGTCTCCAGGCGGAATGCGCTGGGCCTGGTGACTCGTATTACCCGATAAGGGCCTTCCCACTTTGGCGTCAACTTGTTGGAATTCTTGGGCGATTGAACGCGCCGAAGGACAAGGTCGCCTTCCTCAAGGCTTCGGGCATGAACCTTGCGGCTATGGTAGCGGCGCAAGGCTTGCTGGTAGCATGCTGCTCTCACAGCCGCCCGAAGACGATCTTCCTCGAGGAGCATTGTGTCATCTTGCCGCAGTTGCTCTTGCTGAAGCTCGTCATAAGCGAGCACTCGAGGTGACCCATATATGAGTTCAATGGGGAGAACTGCTTCTGCCCCGTATACCAGGGCAAAAGTTGTCTGGCCGGTGGCTCGATTTGGCATCGTCCTGATTGACCAAAGAACCGCCGGCAACTCATCAATCCAGTGCCTTCCACTCTTGTGCTGCCTGTCAAAGGTCTTAGTCCTTAAGCCTCGCAATACTTCAGCATTTGCCCTCTCAGCTTGACCATTGCTTCGCGGGTGAGCAACGGAAGCGAAACAGACTTTGCTGCCGAGGTCTCGGGTATATTGCATGAAGGTGTGGCTTATGAACTGTGTGCCATTGTCGGTGATAACCCTGTTGGGCACACCAAAGCGGCACACTAGTTCCTTGAAGAACTTGACGGCCGACTGAGCTGTAACCTTCCTCACTACCTCCACTTCTGGCCACTTTGTGAACTTGTCGATTGCAACGTACAAGTATTCAAAGCCCCCGACAGCGCGGGGAAAGGGGCCCAGTATGTCAAGCCCCCAGACCGAGAAGGGCCAGGAGAGAGGAATGGTTTGAAGGGCTTGAGCTGGTTGATGAAGCTTCTTTGAATGGAACTAACACGCTTCACACCTGGTGACTAGTGTCGTTGCATCCTGGAGGGCGGTGGGCCAGAAGAAGCCTTGCTGGAATGCCTTGCCGGCAAGGGCCCTTGACCCAATGTGGGATCCACATACGCCCCCGTGTATCTCCGCCAACAGCTCCAGTCCTTCCTCTCGAGGGATACACTTCAATTTCACACCGTTCGGCCTCTTTCTGTACAGGACGTCATCGACGAACTGGTACATGGCAGAGCGACGGGCTACTTTCTCCGCTTCTTCCTGCTCCTCAGGAAGTTCCACTGTTTGGAGGAATCGGACGGTATGTTGTGCCCATGATGGAGCCTGGGGCTTGACGGCGAGGGCCAAAGGCATTTCCTCCACCATAGGAGCGGTTGTCTCGACAGCAAGAGCTTGATGCTCCGCCGGAGCCAGGCGTCCCATGGCGGGCTCAGTGTCCTCGGCAACATCCCTGCCAGCGGCTCCGGGGAGCTCGGCGGGAAAGTACTTGCCAGGCCCTGATTTCCTCCTCTTATTCTGCTCTGTCGATGGATCAACGGATGGCTGAGTTAGCTGAAGCACAAAGGTACCTGGTTCCACAGGTAGCTTGAGGGCAGCGCGTTTTGACAGGTAATCGGCGATATCGTTCTCCGCTCGGGGAACTTGTTCAACCTGTATACCGTCGAAACGCTCTTCCAGCTTTCTCACTTCATCGACGTAGGCCTTCATCAACGGGCTCTGGTAATCCTTGTTGACTTGCTTGACGACAAGCTGCGAGTCCCCCCTGACAATGAGTTTCTTGATTCCGAGGTCCGCCGTGATCCTAAGACGAGCAAGCAGCCCTTCGTACTCTGCCGTATTGTTGGTTGACACCTCCCTGGGGAAGTGCATCTGGATCACGTACTTGAGGTGCTCTCCGGTGGGCGCGACAAGCAGTACGCCAGCTCCGGCGCCTTGTAAGGAGAAAGCTCCATCAAAGTACATGATCCAATCACAACTTGCTTCCTTGCCGGGGAGAGCAGTCTCTTGGGCTTCTTCGTCAGGTGTTGCGGTCCATTCTGCAATGAACTTTGCTAGGACTCGGCTCTGAATTGTCGAGGTACTTTCAAACTTGAGGCCAAAGCTGGACAGCTCCAGCGCCCATTCCACAATTCTTCCTGTTGCAGACGGATTGTGCAATATCCGCTGCAGAGGGAAGCGAGTGACGACAGTAATCTCGTGTGCCTGGAAGTAGTGATGCAGCTTCCTCGAGGCCATAATAAGGCCGAACAGCAGTTTTTGCACGCCGGAGTACCTTGATCTAGCCCCCTGCAGGAGGGAACTAACAAAGTAGACCGGGTGCTGCATCATTTTCTTCCTCGGCGGCACGTCAACTGGCCGTGTCATCTCTGCATTGGTGGTGTCGGGCTCTACCGCTGCCATAACCTCGTCGTCAACCTCTCTCTGCGCCACTAGTGCTGCGCTGACCACCTGGTCCGTTGCTGCCAGGTATAGCAACAACGGCTCCTGTGTCCTAGGCGCAACTAGTATTGGCGCGGAGGAGAGGTACTTCTTCAAACCTTGCAATGCTGCTTCGGCTTCTGGCGTCCACTCCATCGGGCCCGCCTTTTTCAGGATCTTGAAAAAGGGAAGGGCGCGCTCGGCAGACTTGGAAATGAACCTGCCCATGGCAGCGACGCAACCAGCAAGCCGACGCACATCCTTGATTCGCTTGGGTGCCTCAATCTGCTCTATAGCTTTGATTTTGTCCGGATTGGCCTCTATCCCACGTTGTAACACCAAGAACCCGAGAAGCTTGCCGGACAGGACGCCAAAGACGCACTTCTCAGGGTTCAGCTTGAGATTGATCTTGCGCAGGTTCGCAAATGTTTCTTGCAAATCTGGTATGAGGGTTGCCCTGTCCTTGGTTTTGACCACTATGTCATCCATATAAGCTTCCATTTCTATGGAGTTGGGGTTCAAAACCAATCTGGACCGCCCTTGCAAATGTCGAACCAGCACTCTTCAACCCGAAAGGCATTCGCATGAAACAATACGTACCACATGGGGTGATGAACGTTGTTTTCTCTTCGTCTTCTCTTGTCATGAAGATCTGGTGGTAGCCGGAGTAGGGGTCGAGGAATGACAGCAGATTACACCCAGCCGTGGAGTCAACAATCTGGTCGATGCGTGGCAACGGGAAGGGGTCTTTAGGGCAAGCCTTATTAATATCCGTGTAATCAATACACAGTCTCCACTTCCCATTTGCCTTGCGCACCATGACCGGATTGGCCAACTACGTTGGATGGAGCACTCCTCTTACCAAACCCGCTGCTTCCAGTTTCCGGATCTCTTCTGTGATGAACTCTTGTCGTTCCAAAGCTTGCTTTCTGACCTTCTGCTTGACGGGCCGCGCAGGTGGGCAGACAGCAAGGTGGTGCTCAATCACCTCCCTGGGAACACCGGGGATATCGAAGGCTTGCCATGCAAACACATCGACATTCGCCCGCAGGAAGGTGACGAGCATGTCTTCCTATTTGTCGTCAAGGGTGGAGCTTATGGTAAAACCTCCTCCCGTGCCATCCTCATTGACAGAGACCTTCTTGGTTCCCAGTGATACGGCCCTGGGCTTCTTGTTTCCGCCGGTGGAGTTCTCCAGCACGTCCTCGACAGCAGCGCTACACCCCGAAGAGGTGCGCTTGCCGGAGTGGGTGTCCGAGGTCTCACCGATCTTCTTCTTCTTCTTCCCTCCCGGGGTCCCAGCGGTAGGAGCAAGTGCCCCAGCGGCGGCAGCTGCTGCAACTGCTTGCTGGTATAGTTGGTCAACGCAAACCAGCGCATCTTTCTTGTCGAAGGGGATGGTGATGATCGTCATAGGCCCTGGCATCTTCGGGGTGTTGTAGGCGTAGTGTGACGCCGCCATGAACTTGGCCAGCGTTGGGCGGCCAAGGATCCCGTTGTAGGGCAAGGGGATCTTGGCAACATCGAACACGATCCTCTCCGTCCTGAAGTTTAGGTCGCTTCCAAAATTCACGGGTAGCGTGACCTTTCCCTTGGGTTGGCCTCTTCTCGGGTTGACCCCCTGAAACATGCCCGTCTCTTCGAGGTCTCCATCAGGAATCTGCAGTTTCTTGATCACGGCAGGCGAGATCAAGTTCAGACCGGCCCCGCCATCGACTAGCATCTTTGTCACCTTGAGGTTGCATATTGTTGGTGAAACCAACAATGGCAAGCACCCGACCGCAGTAGTGCGATCAGGGTGGTCCTCAGTGTCAAAAATGATAGGCGTGCTGGACCACTTCAGGGGCCTTTGGGCATCAGACGACGGCTCTGCCGCTGTAATCTCTCGGGCCCACTATTTGAGCCGGTGGTGAGAAGTATGCAGCGAGGCGCCGCCGTCGATGCACATGGCCTCTATAGCTTTCTGAAACTCTTGGTCGCCGGATTCGTCGTCCTCTTCATGATCGTCGTCTTCTGGATTTCTGTCACGGCCCCGGGCGGGCCTCTCCTGTTGCTTGTCCTTGCCGCGACGGCCCGCCTGGCCATCACGCTTCTTGCCGGACCCCTCAGCACCATCTGGGCCCTTCTCCTTGTCCCGCCTCCCATACTCAGCTCTCTGCTTCTCCGTGAGGAGCTCAACCTGTCGGCAGTCTTGGAGAGCATGACCTTTGGTGCGATGGATCTTGCAGTATCGCTTGTCGAAGCTTCCTGGCTTCTCGGCAGCCACCAAGGCCCGGCAGGCGACACATCCGGCAACCTCCTTGCCGGTCATCTTCCTTGGTTTTCTTGGTGGAGCCGGCGTCATCAGATCCCTCGACGGCAAGCACGGCTTTCCCTTTGCGCTTCCTGTTGCGGTGCCGGCCTTTCTTCGCCGGGGCGGCGGTATCCTCATCTGAGGAGTCGGTTCCCATGCCGGCATCTTCGCCGGGGTACTTCCTTCCCTCTTCAGCTCTGGCACATTTGTCAGCAAGAACATAGAGTTCTGCTACATCTCTCACCTTGTTCATTGCCAGCTCTTCGCGCATCTTGCGGTTGCGCACGTTCTGATGGAACGCGCTGATGATGGCGGCAGGGTGAACATCGGGGATATTGTATTGTACCCGGCTGAACCTCTGTATATACTTGCGGAGACTCTTGCCTCCCTTCTGGGGAATGACGTGCAGGTCGCTTGCTTGGCCATGGGCTTGGTGGCCTCCAGTAAAGGCGCCTACGAACTCATGGCACAAATCCGACCAGGAGGAAATAGAGTCTATCGGCAAGTGCATCAACCATGAGATGGTGTTGGGTTTAAGAGCCAACGGAAAGTAATTCGCAAGCACCTTATCGTTGCGGGCACCGGCAGCTTGCATCGCAATGGTGTAGACGCTGAGGAACTCGGACGGGTGGGTCTTGCCACTGTACTTTTCACCCAGGTCGGGTTTGAAGGTGCGGTGAGTGGGCCACTGGAACTGTAGCAGCTCACGGGTAAAAGCCGGACAGCCTACCTCGTAAGGTAGGCCTCCAGGGCTCCCCGGTGCCGGGTGGCTCACAGCAGGTCCTGCTCGCCTGTCTGATTGGTGGGGCGCTTCGCGCTGGCGCTCGATAGTGGTTCGAGCATCTTCATGTTCTCGTTCCCGAAGAACTTGGCGCTGGTCACAGTGGGCCCGCGGGTCGGACGATGCCATGGAGATCTCGTTGCCTGTAGCATCACGACGGGCTGGCGTTCGCGGTACCGGGCGAGGAGGAGGCGAGTGCACCATGGTCGTGGTGCCACTGGCTCTCCTGCCACTGGTGCGTGGGATTCTGTCAGAGCGTCAACCCGGGGGCTCCATCGGACTCGGTTCGTCTTTGTTGGCCACCGCAACATGGCTTCGGATAGTGGCTCTCCATTCGTCGAGTTTCCCCGTGGTGGGAGGGAAATCGAGGAGAACTGCGCGCGCGCCAGGGCTTCTGCTGGCATTGGTGGTAGCGAAACCTGCACGAATAGCGACGCACTCCGACTTCTGACCATGTCAGAAGGAGCTCTATCACGACCCCGCGGTCGCATGCCATCTTCACCGGCGTCTCGGCGAGCGGGCAGGTCTTCTAAGTCCCGGGAGTGGTGCTCGGGGTTCTTTCTGCGGTGACGTCCGGGGTCCTCGGCGTGATCACGCCATTCATCGCGCGCCGCTTGAGAGGAGCGCGCCGTCGACGCCAGCGTGAGAGTCTTGGAAGCCCTCACGTCACCTTCGTGCGGGGTGGCAGCGATCTCGGAGGGCCCCGCGCCACCCGCGGAGGGCCTGGCTCCGTCTTTGGATCTGGCAGTGTGCGGCCCGTTACCAGGCGCACAAACATCGCCGCCTCCCAAACATCGGCTGCTGGGACGGTGTTGGTGTTCGCGAACGGCGCCCCGGGTCCTTTCTGCGACCGGTCCGCTGCTCGCCCGCGTCGGGACGGAATGTCCGGCTCCCGACGGGCCAACCGGCGCTGTCATCTTCTTCTTGGGCGCCATGACGATGAAGAAGCGTCGAACTAACTGCTAGAGCCGATTCTCACAACTGCGCCCCCTACCTGGTGCGCCAAAGATGTCGGTGCGAGGACGACACCTATGGGATCACGAGAATCCCTACTACGGTTGCGGGGCGCGGGGTTGTAAGAAGGGCGGATCGAACAGATAGCACACGGGTTCTTTATCCAGGTTCGGGCCGGGAGGATGCGTAAAACCCTACTCCTGCCTTGATGGTTTGTTTATCTGTGTTCTTGAGCTAGCAATGGGGCGTGAGGAGCTCAAAAAAGCCGAATCCCCCTCCTGGTCGCCTCGGGCCTCCTTTTATAAGGAAAGGGGTTGCCACAGTGGCACCCAGGAGGTGGAAAGGGTATAGTGATGCGAGTTTATCCCTCGCATTACATGACAAGGCGCATTTAATGTGTCTTGCTTAGGTGTCCTTGCTCTATCGGGGACGAGGGAGAGCCCAGTATTGTTCGTCGCCACTCCCTTTCATGTCGACACGCGCCCTAGCCAGCGGTGCCCGTGGTGCCATGTAGGCAGGCAGGTAGCTAAGGTGGCGCGGCACTGGGTCTCCACGAAGATCATTTCGCCGCCATGCAGGTGCCTGCCCAACTGGTTGGGTCGGTAGCTGCGTGTGAACGATGGTGGAGGTTTGGATTGGTGTGGGCCTGTTGGTGGCCCTACGGGTGTCCTTGGCAAGGGCCTTGCTATAGCCCCGGCAAGGGTCTTGACGGGGCCCCAGCAAGGATCTTGCCGTGGCGCCTGCTGTCATCCCCGGCAAGGCTCTTGTCGGGGGCCTTGTGGTCTTCCTTGGCTGGGATCCCGCCAAGGATCGTCATCTTCTATATTGTGTATACGATCTTGAATGTCTTCACAAAGATCTGCATGCCACCAATGGGATGTCTCCCGAGTCCTTGCCCTTATGGGGGTAGTTGACTCAAGGGTGATTCGCTCCGTAGGTGTGGGGCGAGCTGCCACGGCAAGGGTCTTGCCGGGTTTGCTAAAACCGCCCCCCGGCAGGGATCTTGCCGGGGGAGTCCGCTTCATCCCCTTTGCTCTTTGTGGTCTTGGTCTTGGCGTCGTTCTGCTCCTTTCAAGCCCCGGCCTTAACCTTGGCTCACCTCCCTTGCCTTGCTCAGTGCGGTGGTGTCCGTGGCTCAGACTGCCCGTGCACAGTTATAGAGGTATAAAAAGTGTACTCCTCTTTTTGTACACCGACAGCTTCGGTTGCGGACAACGCTTTTTTTAGGGCCGCCACTTCGGTCGCGGTTCCTATCAAAAGCCATGATGCTTTTTGTTAGCATCATCACGTTTTTATCCTCTATACGACACATGGACGGGGTTTCACTTACCTTTGTTCTCCTCAAGCTGCTTCTTCACGAGGCCGAGCTCTTCTTCGGCCTGACCCAGTTCGCGCTTGAGTCCGGCAACCTCATCCATGTGCACAGCGGCGGTCAGCAGCAATGCCTGTTTGTTAACATAGACAAGTACTATTAGCTTCCTGTGGTTATTTTAGTTGACCCTCCGTTTGGCTTTTTCTCCCGAACACCAACCAGAGTATCAGGGGCTACTGTCTATCGGGTGATATTTCCTCACACTTTTTCGTTACTTACCTCAAAGCCTGTTAGTAGGCTGGTGCAGGCTTTGGCCAATCCGCTCTTGGCGAACCGAACCTTTTCAATCACCGTACTCATAGGAGTACGGTGCTCATCATCGATGGAAGCGCCTCAAAGCACTTCCAACAAATTATCCTATGCCTCTGGCTGGGCGGAGGTCATCGACACGGCCGGCTCGCTCTCCTTCACGAGGGGCTGCCTTCTGGAATCCGGAGCCTTTGGAGGCTCCGGCGCCGTAACAGGCTGGGAGCCAGACTTGCTGTGGCTCCTGTCAGCATAATCCATTGGGGTCTTACCCCCATGCGCCCGGCGTCTGGGATTTCTCCTTGGGGCGTCTCCGGAGTCGTCGCCTCCTGCTCAGGTATCCTCCGGGACAACACCTCGGTGTCATCCACAGGTCACGGGGAGGTGGCCGTCGGGAGTGAATTCATCTCCGACTCACCCAGAGACTCCTCCGAAGAGGACACCCCGAGATTGGACCCGGACGGACTGCATATACATGTTCGGCGTTGTTGCAAGCCATAAGGTCAAAGTCGCATGAAAAAATATTATAGAATACAGATACTTACGACCTCGCCCGGGGCTTGCCCCTGGGCAGCCACTCCTCGTTGCTATAAGCAGTGGTTGAGGAGTGATCTGGTAGGGACGCCTTTCCCTTCTGCATCATCCCAGCCTCCCCCGATGGGGCGGCCTTCCTTTTCTTCTCCTCCCCAGTACGGGCAGGGGGCATTTCTTCATGTTTTCCCCCGTCTTCAGGGGGGAATCTTCCTCGTCATCTTTGGATGAAGATTCTATCACAGCCTTGCGCCGGAGACCTTTTCTGGTCCCCGCAGCCGCCTTCTTGGACCCTTCGGCCCCCTCAGTTGAGGCGGCCTTCCTCTTTCTCTCCTCCCCTTCATGGGAGGAGTGCGCCTCGTCATCTTCTAACGAGGCATCTGGCGCGGCCTTGCGCCGGAGACCCTTCCGGGTCCTCATGGCCTTCTTTTCGGCCTTTTTCTTCGGCACCTTGTAAGGCGCCGGAACTAGCATCTCCGCTAGGAGTGCGTCTATTGGATTCTCAGGTAACGGAGCTGAACATTCAATCCGCTCTGCTTCTCCACCCAATCCTGTTTGGTCAGCATGGTGACTCATAAATCCTCCCATGAATATACTGGGAAAGGAACATCTTGTAATAGTCATAGGACTTACTGGGCTGGCGAGGCGCTTTGTGCTGAGCCCGCAGTCCTCGGAGAGAGGAGGAGGAGCTTCGCTGGCCTTGAACAGTACCTTCTAGACGTCTTTGTGCGTCGTGTCGAAGAGTTCCTGCAGCATCTGGTGTTCGGCCGGATCGAACTCCCACATACTGAATGCCCGCCTTTGACATGGGAGAATACGGCGAACGAGCATGACCTGGACCATGTTGACAAGTTTTATCTTCTTATCCCTCATACTTTTGATGCAGGTCTCGAGTCCGGTCAGCTCCGTGGGTTCGCCCCAGGCCAGGCCCTTCTTTTCCCAAGAAGTGAGCCACATGGGGATTCCGGATCTGAATTTGGGGGCCGCCACCCAGTTGGCGTCACACGGCTCGGTGATGTAAAACCACCCTGATTGCCACCCTTTCACGGTTTCCACGAAGGAGCCGTCAAGCCATATGATGTTGGGCATTCTCCCACCATGGCGCCTCCACACTCCGCCTGTTGGCGGCTCACGATCTTCGGCTTCACGCAAAAGATTTTCAACCACAAGCCGAAGTGGGGCTTGATGCGGAGGAAGGCCTCGCACACAACGATGAACGCCGAGATGTTGAGGACGAAATTCGGGGCTAGGTCATGAAAATCTAGCCCGTAGTAATACATGAGCCCGCGGACAAATGGGTGGACTGAAAATCCTAGTCCGCGGACGAAATGAGGGAGAAATACTACTCTCTCCCGAGACTTTGGGGTCGGGGTAATCTGTCCCTCTGCCGGAAGCCTGTGCGCGATGCTCTCGGCCAGGTATCCGGCCTCCCGAAGCTTGGTAATGTCCTCCTCTGTGACAGAGGAGGCCATCTACTTGCCTCCCGCTCCGTACATGTTGCGGTCCTACGAAGAAGCTGAGAACTTGGGTGCTGGAGCTCGAGGGTGCGAGAATGGATGAGCAAAGGAGGAAGAAGGCATGGGTGAAAACAGGAGATCCGTGTCCCCTTATAAAGGCGATGCAGAATGTGCGCCTCCCCACTTGCCTCTCGAAATCACTTATTTTCCAAGCAGCTCAATTGATGGCGCTAGTTGGTTACCCATATTGATGGAGATCCTATGATAAGGGAACACGGTCTCTGCTTTGACAAGACGTGCCAAGGAAACCGCCTCGCGATATGTGTGGAAGCAGGTTGTAGAAAACGGTTCGAATAAAAACCAGACCGTGGCGTGATGTCACTTTTCAAAGAGCTGTCAACAGATTAGATTCGTGGATTATTATTCTCTCTACGGTGGTATATGGAATTTATCTTGTAGAGCCGGACACGGTCCATGTGTTCGGAATTTATCTTGGAGTATTCGGAGATGGAACCCGCCTCGCAATGCCGAAGACAATCTACGCGCCGGACTCATCGTCATTGAAGCCTGGTTCAGGGGCTACTGAGGGAGTCCTGGATAAGGGGGTATCCGGACAACCGGACTATATACTTTGGCCGGACTGTTGGACTATGAAGATACAAGATTGAAGACTTCGTCATGTGTCCGGATGGGACTCTCCTTGGCGTGGAAGGCAAGCTTGGCGATTCGGATGTAGATCTCCTTCTCTGTAAATCGACTCTGTGTAACCCTAGCCCCCTCCGGTGTCAATATAAACCGGAGGGTTTAGTCCGTAGGACACAACAACAATCATACCATAGGCTAGCTTCTAGGGTTTAGCCTCCCTGATCTCGTGGTAGATCAACTCTTGTAATACTCATATCATCAAGATCAATCAAGCAGGAAGTAGGGTATTACCTCCATCGAGAGGGCCCGAACCTGGGTAAACATCGTGTCCCCAACCTCATGTTACCATTAGCCTTAGACGCACAGTTCGGGACACAGTACCCGAGATCCGCCAGTTTTGACACCGACATCCACTCCTCTTGAGAATAACCCGCCTAGCATGGAAGATACACACAGGCCCAGTTGATACATGAGCTATTCGAGCATATAAAACAGAATTTCATTTGAAGGTTTGGAGTTTGGCACATACAAATTTACTTAGAATCGCAGGTAGATACCGCATATAGGAAGGTATGGTGGACTCATATGGAATAACTTTGGGTTTTATGGAAGTGGATGCACAAGCAGTATTCCCGCTTAGTACAAGTGAAGGCTAGAAAAAGACTGGGGAGCGACCAACTAGACAGTGACAACAGTCATGAACATGCATTAAAATTAATAGACACTGAGTGCAAGCATGAGTAGGATATAATCCACCATGAACATAAATACCGTGGAGGCTATGTTGATTTTGTTTCAACTACATGCGTGAACATGTGCCAAGTCAAGCCACTCGAATCATTCAAAGGAGGATACCACCCTATCACACCACATCACAACCATTTTAATAGCATGTTGGCACGCAAGGTAAACCATTATAAACTCCTAGCTAATTTAGCATGGCATAAGAAACTATAATCTCTAATTGTCATGGCAAACATGTTTATTCACAATAGGCTGAATCAGGAACGATGAACTAATCATATTTACAAAAACAAGATAGATTGAGTTCATACCAGCTCCTCTTATCTCAATCATTTCATCATATATTGTCATTATTGCCTTTCACTTGCACGACCGAACGATGTGGATAATAATAATAGTGCACGTGCATTGGACTAAGCTGGAATCTGCAAGCATTCAATTCAAGGGAGAAGACAAAGTAATATGGGCTCTTGGTTAAATAAATCAATAATGCATAAAAGAGCCACTCAACAATTTCAACATGGTCTTCTCCTCTCGACCCCCAAAGAAAAGAAAAAGAAATAAGACTATTTACACGAGAAAGCTCCCAACAGGCAAAAGAAGAACGAGAAATCTTTTTGGATTTTCTTTTAATTACTACTAGTACAAGCATGGAAAGTAAACTAGCTAAAAGCTATTACTATTTTTTTTTGTTTTTCTTAAGGTTATTCAAACACACAAGAAGAAAGCAAGAAAAGAAAATAAACTAGCATGGATAATACAATGAAAAAGTATGAGCACCGACAACTAGAATGAGTGTGTGAACATGAATGTAATGTCGGTGAGAAATACGTACTCCCCCAAGCTTAGGCTTTTGGCCTAAGTTGGTCTATGCCCATGGATCAGAGCTACTCTCTCTAGTGTACTGAGGAGTGTCATCTGAGTACCACTGACTAGCATTCTCCTCCGGATCCCACTGATAAAAGGACTGTCGATAAGGCTCTGGAGCTGATGTCTGGCCCCGGTACGCATAAACGGCCTCCGGCAAGACGACAAACGTGCCTGAAGATAAGTCAAACAAAGAGGGTGCAGGCAAGATAATAGTCTCACTGTGAGTTTTATTAAATCTCAAATTATACTTAAGCATCTTCTCATCATTTTTAACAATAAACTCATGTGCTACCATACTCTTATAATCTAGGAAAGTAGGGGGCAGCAGCTTTTCCTCTTTCTCATAATGCCTAATAGGTATCCTAAGGTGTTTAGCAAGGTGTGAAGCACAGATACCTCCAAAGATGGGGCCCTTTGTACGGTTAAGACTTAATCGTTTAGCAACAATAGCGCCTAAACTAATAGTGTTATCACAAAATAAAGCATGGCACACAATAGTAATATCAGGAACACTAAGGTTTCCACAGTTCCCACGACCAATTAAGCATCTACTAGAAAATATTGCAACCTAACATAGAATAGGAAAGTGTATGCTAGTAATTCTTGCATCGGAAACCTTCCTAGTTTCTCCTATTGTGATCATATCAATAAAACCATCCACATATCTATGATGTGGTTACTCTATGCTACCCCCGAAGGGTATCTTGCAAATTCAACAAAATTCACACAGTGACATCTCTCTAACCTCATCATATAAATGAAACTCCACTTAAGGTGGTAATTTCTTAGCATGAAAGTAAAAAAATTGCATGAAAGTGTTAGTGAGTAAGAGATACTGTTCGAGCTGGTCGTGGAGGAAGTCGGTGAGGCCCGCATTATCAACCAAAGAATAAAAATCATCATGAATCCTGGCTGCTCTCAAGAACTCATCACAAGGCCATTCACATGTCTGAACTTCCGTGACGTGAGGGAGATTATACTTTGGCTTTTTATTCTCCTTGCTTTGTTTATCCTTCGAGCTTTGGCTCGAAGAGCCCCTCAAAAATCTCTTCATCATTTTCTGAAAAATTCTGAAATTTTTAGTAACTCAAAATAAAAGTGAACCAAACTCAACAAAATTTATAGCAACTAGTCCTACAGGTGCCTATAGACTATATCATGCATTAGAACTACTTGGGACCAAATAAATTTGACATGCAAGCTCAAGAACAGGGTCACCTTAGCAGCAAAAATTTGCAATGAATAAAGCACTAGAACAAAATCTAATTGGACCATTGGAGGAGTCACATACCAAAGAACAATCCCTCAAAGCAGTTTTGTGAATGAAGCTTTGAGAAAGGAGATCGAAAATGGCAGCAAGATGAGCTAGAACTCGTGCTTGAGTTGGTTGGTGATTTTTTGTGGAGGAAGAAGAAGAGCATGGGTGCAAGAATAAGTGGAGGGGAGCCACCACGGGCCCACGAGGCATGGGGCACCCCCCAGGTGGTGGGCGCACCCTGGATCCTCGTGGCCAGGTGCTTGCCCCCTCTGGTGTGATCTAAGTGCCAATAATTCTTAAATATTCTAGAAAACAATATTTCGTTTTCAGGGAATTTGGAGAACTTTTATTTTCAGGGTATTTTTTATTGCAAGGATAATTTAGAAAACAGACAGAAAATACTATTTTTGCTTTATTAATTCTAAATAACAGAAAGTAAAAGGAGGGTATCGAGAGTTGTGCTTTCTAACTTCATCCACCTCATGCTCATCAAAAGGAATCCACTAACAAGGTTGATCAAGTCTTGTTAACAAACTCATTCCGAATCGCATGAAACCGGAGAATTTTCGAATAACACTAGGTTACCTCAACGGGGATATGCACATCCCCAACAATAAGAATATCATATTTCTTCTTGACAGTAGGAAGAGGGAATTCAAAACCTCCAATAGTAATAGTTGGAATCTTTCCAATGGAATTTATACTATGGACTTGAGGTTGTTCCCTCGGAGAGTGTACCGTATGCTCATGACCATTAACATGAAAAGTGACATTGCCTTTGTTGCAATCAATAACAGCCCCTGCAGTATTCAAAAAGGGTCTACCAAGGATAATCGACATACTATCGTTCTCGGGAATATCAAGAATAACAAAGTCCGTTAAAATAGTAATGTTTGCAGCCACAACAGGCACATCCTCACAAATATCGACAGGTATAGCAGTTGATTTATCGGCCATTTACAAAGATATTTCAATAGGTGTCAACTTATTCAATTCAAGTCTACGATATAAAGAGAGAGGCATAACACTAACACCGGCTCCAAGATCACATAAAGCAGTTTTAACATAATTTCTTTTAATGGAGCATGGTATAGTTGGTACTCCTGGATCTCCTAGTTTCTTAGGTATGCCACCCTTAAACGTATAATTAGCAAGCATGTTGGAAATTTCAGCTTCCGGTATCTTTCTTTTATTTGTAATAATATCTTTCATGTACTTAGCATAAGGGTTCGTCTTAAGCATATCAGTCAAACGCATACGCAAAAAGATAGGTCTAATCATTTCAGCAAAGCGCTCAAAATCCTCATCATCCTTTTTCTTGGATGGTTTAGGTGGAAAAGGCATAGGTTTCTGAACCCATGGTTCTCTTTCTTTACCGTGCTTCCTAGCAATGAAGTATCTCTTATCATAATGTTGATTCTTTGATTGTGGGTAATCAAGATCAACAACAGGTCCAATTTCTACATTATTATTGTTGCTAGGTTGAACATCATCATTAACATTATTACTAGGTTCATGTTCATCACCAGATTGTGTTTCCGCATCAGATATAGAAATATCATTAGGATTCTCAGGTGTGTCTACAACAAGTTCACTAGAAGCATGCAAAGTCCTATCATTTTTCTTCTTCTTTTTAGAAGGACTAGGTGCATCGGCATTATTTCCTTGAGAATCTTGCTCAATTCTCTTAGGGTGGCCCTCGGGATACAAAGGTTCCAGAGTCATTCTACCCCCTCTAGTCATAACTCTAACAGCATTATCATTTTTCTTATCATTTAATTCATTCAGCAAATCATTTTGAGCTTTAAGTACTTGTTCTACTTGAGTGGTAACCATAGAAGCATGTTTACTAATGAGTTTAAGTTCACCTTTACCTCTAGACATATAATCACTCAAGTGTCCAATCATATAAGCATTACTTTTCAATTGTCTACCAAAATAAGTCATCAAAATCATCCAAGCATTGGCTAGCAAACTTAGTAGACGGGATTTCAACTTTATCATATCTATAGAGAGGATTTACCTTTACTACCTATGTCGGGTTATCAAGACCATGTGTTTCGTCAATAGGTGGTATATTAAGGCCATATGTTTATTCAACGGGAGGTAAATTCTTAACATCTTCAGCATTAATACCTTTTTCTTTCATAGATTTCTTTGCCTCTTGCATATCTTCAGGACTGAGAAATAGAACACCCCTTTTCTTCAGAGTTGGCTTAGGAGTTGGCTCAGGAAGTGTCCAATTGTTTTCATTTGTCAACATATTATTCAATAGCAATTCAGCTTGATCAACTATTCTTTCCCTAAAAACACAACCAGCACAACTATGCAGGTGGTCCTTGGAAGCATCGGTTAGTCCATTACAAAATATACCAAGTATTTCATTTTTCTTAAGAGGATGATCAGGCAAAGCATTCAGTAATCGGAGAAGCCTCCCCCAAGCTTGTGGGAGACTCTCTTCTTCAATTTGCACAAAATTATATATTTCCCTTAAGGCAGCTTGTTTATTATGAGTGGGGAAATATTTAGCAGAGAAGTAATATATCATATCCAGGGGACTACGCACACAACCAGGATCAAGAGAATTAAAGCATGTTTTAGCATCACCCTTTAATGAGTACGGAAATAACTTAAAGATATAGTAGTAAAGAATTATCTCATCATTAATGAATAGGGTGGCTATATCATTCAATTTAGTAAGATGTGCCACAACATATTCAGATTCATGGCCATAAAAAGGATCAGATTCAACCAAAGTAATTATCTCAGGATCGACAGAGAAATCATAATCCTTAGCAGTAACAAAGATAGGTGAGGTAGCAAAAGCAGGGTCATATTTCATTCTAGCACTCAGAGACTTTTCTTTAAGCATAGCTAGTAACTTCTTAAGATCAGATCTATCATTGCAAGCAAGAAAATCTCTAGCAGTTTCTTCATCCATAACATAACCCTCAGGAACAACAGGCAATTCATATTTAGGGGGAGAATCTTCATCATCACTTTCATCAATATTATCAATTTCAATAATTTTATTCTCTCTAGCCCTAGCCAGTTGTTCATCAAGAAATTCACCTAATGGCACAGTAGTATCAAGCATAGAAGTAGTTTCATCATAAGTATCACGCATAGCAGAAGTGGCATCATCAATAACATGCGACATATTAGAATTAATAGCAGAAGCAGGTTTAGGTGTCACAAGTTTACTCATAACATAAGGAGAATCAAGTACAGAGCTAGACGACAGTTCCTTACCTCCCCTCGTAGTTGAGGGATAAATCTTAGTTATTTCGTCTTTCAAGTTCTTCATAGTGATCAACAGATATAAATCCCAAGTGACTCAAAGAATAGAGCTATGCTCCCTAGCAATGACGCCAGAAAATAGTCTTGATAACCCGCAAGTATAGGGGATCGCAACAGTTTTCGAGGGTAGAGTATTCAACCCAAATATATTGATTTGACACAAGGGGAGCCAAAGAATATTCTCAAGTATTAGAAGTTGAGTTGTCAATTCAACCACACTTGGATAACTTAATATCTGTAGCAAAGTATTTAGTAGCAAATTAGTATGGAAGTAACGGTAACAGTGGTAAAAGTAACAGTAGCAATTTTATAGTAATTGTAACAGTGGCAATGGCAAAGTAACTAAGCAAAGAGCAATATGTCAAAGGATCCCAGGCATTGGATCAGAGATGGATAATTATGTCGGATGGGATTCCTCATGCAATAGTTATAACATAGGGTGACACAGAACTAGCTCGAATTCATCAATGTAATGTAGGCATGTATTCTGAATATAGTCATATGTGCTTATGGAAAAGAACTTGCATGACATCTTTTGTCCTACCCTCCCGTGGCAGCGGGGTCCTATTGGAAACTAAGGGATATTAAGGCCTCCTTTTAATAGAGAACCGGACCAAAGCATTAACAGTTAGTGAATACATGAACTCCTCAAACTACGGTCATCACCGGTAAGTATCCCGATTATTGTCACTTCGGGGTTAACGGATCATAACACATAATACGTGACTATAGACTTGCAAGATAGGATCAAGAACTCACGTATATTCATGAAAACATAATAGGTTCAGATCTAAAATCATGGCACTCGGGCCCTAGAGACAAGCATTAAGCATAGCAAAGTCATAGCAACATCAATCTCAGAACATAGTGGATACTAAGGATCCAACCCTGACAAAACTAACTCGATTACATGGTAAATCTCATCCAACCCATCACCGTCCAGCAAGCCTACGATGGAATTACTCACGCATGGCGGTGAGCATCATGAAATTGGTGATGGATGATGGTTGATGATGACGACGGCAACAGATTCCCTTCTCCCGAGCCCCGAACGGACTCCAGATCAGCCCTCCCGAGAGAGATTAGGGCTTGGCGGTGGCTCCGTATCGTAAAACGTGATGAATCCTTCTCTCTTATTTTTTCTCCCCAAACGTGAATATATGGAGTTGGAGTTGAGGTCGGTGGAGCACCAGGGGGCCCACGAGGCAGGGGCGCCCCCCACCCTAGTGGACAGGGTGTGGGCCCCCTGGCCTTGATTCTCTCACCAGTATTTTTTATTAATTCCAAAAATAACTTCCATCGAGTTTCAGGTCATTCCGAGAACTTTAATTTATGCACAAAAATAACACCATGGCAGTTTTGCTGAAAACAACGTCACTCCAGGTTAGTTCCATTCAAATCATGCAAGTTAGAGTCCAAAACAAGGGCAAAAGTGTTTGGAAAAGTAGATACGACGAAGACGTATCACTTCTTCACCACCAAAAGAAAACCGACTATCGGTATGGGCACTCCCCTTGGCTTTCGCCAAGCTTGGGGGAGGTTCCCTGGTATCATATCATCTCCACTATATTTTTCCTTTACTTTCTTAGTTCGATCCATGGTTATCTTTTGCTATTAGATGAATAAAAGTTTAGTTCGATCCTTTCATTTCGAGAGTTTGCTTAGTGATCAATCTTTGTAATCGTGTGCGAGATATATAATAAAGTTTAGTTTGTGCCTTCTTTACTCTCTTGTTTCAATAAAAATAAAAGAAATAAATGAAAAAGATCATATGCTAATCTCATGGTAAGTGATGACATTACACAAGGAAAAGTATGAGTAGAAAATTTTATTGTAGATTGACAAACGTAACATTAGTCAATGATGCAACTCACGAAAGAATTAATAAGGGGAGAGAAGATTCACATACAAATACACTATCATGGCAATCTTTTGTGATTGTGAGCACCCATCAAAATATTATATGCCAAAATTGTTGACGTTGGACAAGGAAGACAACATAATGATTTATGTTTGTTCATATTCGCATAGAAGTTATATTGTCATAGATCCTTCAACATGTGGTACTTTCCCTTATCTTTGCTAGCCAAAACCTCCGCCACTAAGTATAGATACTACTTGTGCATCCATAACCCTTAGACCCAAATCTTGTTTGAGAGTCCACCATACCTACCTATGGATTGAGTAAGATCCTTCAAGTAAGTTGTCATCGGTGCAAAAATGGCAAAAAAAATGCTTCTAGAAGTGTCAGATCATTTAGTGTAAGGGAAAATTGAGCATTGTACGAACTTGTGATGGTGAAGAATAAAAGCGACATACTGCATAATAAAGGTTTCCATCACAAGGGGTAATATAATGTGATGTTCTCTTGCACTAAGGGGTTGAGCATACATACAAAAAGCACATGGCAACCTCTGCTTCCCTCTGCGAAGGGCCTATCTTTTACTTTCACATTTTTACTTTCATGCAAGAGTCAAAGTTCTTCTCTCTATTCCTTTTTATTTTCTCATTTGGCAAGCATCATGTGGTGAAGAAAGATCTAGGCACATATATCCAGTTGAATATGGGTAGCATGAGTTATTATTGTTGACATCACCCTTGAGGTGAATGCATTGGGAGGCAAAACTATAAGCCCCTATCTTTCTATGTGTACGGTTGAAAATGTTTTGCTCATGTGTACACGGTGAGTGTTAGCAATCATAGAAGACTAAATGATGGTTGAGTATGTGGACTTTCCTAAAGGCTCCGATATGTGACCCTTCCGGAAAACATGATGAATTGTGGTTGCAAAGTTGACTGAGAACATAGTTTGTTGGTTTCGAATAAAGTTTATGCTTTATACTTCGATTTTGTGATGAATTGGCACTTGTTCATGAGAAGCCTATGATAAAAGTTTTATGTTAAATTTGTTGTTGTTATAATAAGTTACATGATGTCGTGTCCATATTTTGTTTTTATCGACACCTCTCTCTCTAAGCATGTGGACATGTTTTTCAATTTCGGTTTTCGCTTGAGGACAAGCAAGGTTTAAGCTTGGGGGAGTTGATACGTCCATTTTGCATCATGTTTTCCTACTATTATTTATGTTGTTTTATTGTATAATAATGCTTCCTGGAGTAATCCTAATGCCTTTTCTCTCATAATATGCAAGGTATAAACAAAGGGGGAGAATTCTGGCAGCTAGAAATTTGGACTTAAAAAGGCTACGTCAAGCTACCTATTCTGCACAACTCCAAATGAGCTGAAACTTCACAAGGACTTTTTATGGAATAAATAAGAATTTTTGGAGTCAATAAGTACCAGAGGGGGCCCACCAGGTGGGCACAACCCACCTAGGCGCACCACAGAACCCAGGCGCGCCCTGGTGGGTTGTGCTTACCCAGGCCCACCTCCGGTGCCCCTCTTCTAGTATATAAATCATTTTGACCTAGAAAAAATAAGGAAAGGACTTTCGGGACGAAGCGCCATCGTCTCGAGGCGGAACTTGGGCGGGAGCACTTTTGCCCTCCGGCGGAGCGATTCCAGCTGGGGAACTTCCCTCCTGGAGGGGGAAATCATCGTCATCGTCATCACCAACAACTTTCCCATCTTGGGGAGGGCTATCTTCATCAACATCTTCAACAGCACCAACTCCTCTCGAACCCTAGTTCATCTTCTGTGCTCAATCTTTGTACCAGAACTATAGGTTGGTGCTTGTGGCTGACTAGTAGTGTTGATTACATCTTGTAGTTGATTACTATATGGTTTATTTGGTGGAAGATTATATGTTCAGATCCATTATGCTATTTAATACTCCTCTCATCTTGAGCATGATTATCATTTGTGAGTAGTTACTTTTGTTCTTGAGGTCATGGGAGAAATCATGTTGCAAGTAATCTTGTGAACTTGATATGTGTTCGATATTTTGATGATATGTATGTTGTGATTCCCTTAGTGGTGTCATGTGAACGTCGACTACATGACACTTCACCATATTTGGGCCTAAGGGAATGCATTGTGGAGTAGTTATTTGACGATGGGTTTCGAGAGTGACAGAAGCTTAAACCCTAGTTTATGCGCTACTCCGTAAGGGACCGATTGGATCCAAAATTTTAATGTTATGGTTAGAATTTATTCTTAATTATTTTATCATAGTTGCGGATGCTTGCGATAGGGTTAATTATAAGTAGGAGGTTTGTTCAAGTAAGAACAACACCTAAGCACCGGTCCACCCACATATCAAATTATCAAAGTAGCGAACACGAATAAGCCAATATGATGAAAGTGACTAGATGAAATTCCCGCGTACCCTCAAGAACACTTTGCTTATCATAAGAGATCGTTCTGCCCTGTCCTTTGCCTCAAAAGGATTGGGCTACCTTGCTGCACTTTTGTTACTACTACCGTTACTTGCTCTTTACAAATTATCTTGCTATCAAACTACTCTGCTACTTAATTACAATTTCAGCACTTGCAGACATTACCTTGCTGAAAACCACTTGTCATTTCCTTTTGCTCCTCATTGGGTTCGACACTCTTACTTATGAAAAGGCTACAATTGACCCAATATACTTGTGGGTCATCACTTATGAAGCACGACCAGACAATTTGGCTCATAGGGCCATGTGCTTTCAGTGGCGGCACGAGCCGTTTGGCACTTAGGCCACGTGCTTTCAATGGTCGCACGAGCCATTCGACACTTAGGCCATGTGCTTTTAATGGCCGCACGAGCCGTTTGGCACTTAGGCCATGTGCTTTCAAAGGCCGCACGAGCCGTTTCATACTTAGGGCACATGATTGCTTTCAAGTGGCAGCAATAGCCTTTTGGTACTTAAACCACATGATTCCTTTCAAAGGGCAGCAACAGCCTTTTGGTTCTTAGACCACATGATTGCTTTCAAAGGGCAGCAACAGCCAATTGGTACTTAGACCACATGATTTCTTTCAAAAGGCAGCAACAGCCAATTGGTACTTAGACCACATGATTGCTTTCAAAAGGTAGCAACAGCCGTTTTACGATCAATCCATAAAGACACGGATATTCAGAAACGAAGCGACAAGGCCCCGTAATTTGGGGATGCCGGCTTTATTATATTGATCATAAAAAGTATGTACAGTTGATGATAGTATGTACAAAGATGAGAGCTGGCGGCTCAAGTATAGTACGACTGAAGATGTGCAATATTCCATGGACTGCGGGTCTCTTCCTCCGACTTTCGAGAATTCTTATGCTCACGTATATCAATAAGATAATATGATTCATTGTTCAAGTTCTTGCTGGCCACAAAGGGCCCTTCCCTGGGGATAACTTGTGCATATCTATTTGATCTTGGATAAGCCGGAGCACTAAGTCATCTTCCTGAAATGTCTGGGTCGTAACTCTACGGCTATGATAGCGACGCAGATCTTGTTGATATATTGTTGAACGAGCCACCGCCAGGTCTCACCCCTCATCCAAAGCATCGAGTGTGTTTTGACATGCTATTCCATTATCAGCTTCAACATAAGCTGCCACACGAGGCGAGTCATGACGGATATCGCTTGGAAGAACCGCCTCAGCCCCGTAGACCATGAACAAAGGCGTGTAGCCTGTTGACCTGTTGGGAGTGGTATTGATACTCCAAAGTACTAAGGGTAATTCCTCAACCCAACAAACTGGCGTTCGCTGCAAATGAACCATAAGCCGGGGCTTGATGCCTCTCAAAATTTGTTGGTTTGCCCTCTCAGCTTGACCATTGGATTGTGTATGAGCCACAGAAGAGACGTCAATATGAATATGCTCTTGTTGACAAAACTCTCTCATAGCACCTTTAGAAAAATTAGTGCCATTATCAGTTATGATACTATGAGGGTAACCAAAATGGAAGATCGACTTTTTAATGAACTAAACTGATGTTGCCGCATAACACTAGCTGATTGGCTCTGCTTCAACCCACTTGGTAAATTTGTCAACCGCCACCAAGAGGTGGGTCTTTTTATCCTTAGACCTTTTGAAGGATCCAACCATATCAAGCCCCCATACTGCAAACGGCCAAGTAACTAGAATCATCCTCAATTCTTGAGCCGGCACATGAGCGCGTCGAGAAAATTTCTGACACCCATCGCACTTACTGATGATATCCTCTGCATCGGCATGAGCTGTCAACCAATAAAACCCATGACAAAAGGCTTTAGCCACTACAGATTTAGAGTCGGCATGATGACTGCAATCACCTTCATGGATTCCTCTTAAAATCTCACGGCCCTCCTCTGGAGAAACACAACGCTGGAACACGCCTGTGATGCTACATCGGTGTAACTCACCATTGATAATAGTCATAGACTTAGACCACCAGGTTATCTGTCTGGCCAAAGTTTCATCCTCAGGTAACTCACCCCAGGTCATATAGGCCAAGTAGGGAACAGTCCAATCAGGAATAGCATGGAGAGGCGCCACCAACTGTGCCTCCGGGTCAGGAATAGCAAGATCCTCTTCTGTAGGCAACTTGACTAATGGATTATTCAGTACATCAAGAAAAACGTTAGGGGGCACCGGCTTACGTTGAGACCCAAGACGACTCAAAGCATCAACCGCCTCATTCTTCGCTCGATCGAGATGCTCCACATGATAACCTTTGAAGTGTCCAGCATATTGTCAACCGCCCGGCGATAAGCTGCCATGAGAGGGTCTTTGGAATCCTAAGTGCCTGAAACTTGTCGAGCCACTAAATCTAAGTCGCCAAAGCACCTAACATGGCTTAAATTCATCTCTTCGGCCATCCTATGGCCATGGAGAAAGGCCTCATATTTAGTTGCATTGTTAGTACAAGGAAACATCAGCCTTAAAACATAACAAAAAATTTCACCTCATGGGGAAGTCAAAATAACTCCAGCCCCTGAGCCTTCCACTTTCCTGGACCCATCAAAATGAATAGTCCAATATGTGTTATCAGGCTTCTCTTCAGGCGTCTGCTCCGTCCAGTCATTGATGAAATGCACAAGATCATGAGACTTAATTGCTGTCCCTGGCATATATTTCAAGCCATGAGGTCCAAGCTCTATTTCCCACTTGGCAACCTGGCCAGTGGCCTCTCTATTTTGAATGTTATCTCCTAAAGGAGCAGAACTGACCATGGTGATAGGATGGCCCAGAAAGTAGTGCTTCAGCTTACGACTCACCATGAACACCCCGTAAACCAACTTCTGCTTGGACTCAATTAACAACTCACTGACATAATAAGCTGGCCGCTGGACTGGGTACTCCTTACCTGCTTCTTTGCGCTCCATAACAATTTCCACACTGACAGCCTCACTATTAGCAGCCACATATAAAAGCAAAGGCTCTTTCTCAATTGGAGCTGCAAGAACAGGCGGCTCACCTAACTATTTTTTGAGCGCCTCATTAGCAGCATCACTCCAGACAAAATGGTTTGTTTTCTTTATCATTTGGTACAGAGGAATAGCCTTGTCTCCCAGGCGGCTTATAAATCGGCTTAAAGTTGCAATACGACCCGCCATGTGTTGGACGTCATTGACGTACACCGGCTTAGCCAACAAGGTGATAGCTTTTATTTTCTCCAGTTTAGCTTCAGTACCTCTCTCAAAGACCAGAAAACCCAAGAGCTTGGGCACACCAAAGACACACTTGGCCGGGTTAAGCATCATCTTGTAGACCCAGAGATTATCAAAGGTCACTTTCAAATCATCCAACAAAGTCTCCTTCTTTCTGGATTTTACAACAATATCATCCACATAAGTGTGAACATTGCGTCCAATCCGACTATGGAAACAGTTCTGGACAAAATGTTGATAAGTCCCATGGGCACTCTTAAGCCCAAAAGGCATAGACACATAGCAGAAAGCTCCAAAAGATGTGATAAAAGACATCTTCTCTTGGTCTTTGACTGCCATCTTAATATGATGATAACCAGAATAGGCATCCAGGAAGCACAAATGCTCACAACCCGCCGCGGCATCTATGATTTAATCGATATGGGAAAGAGCAAAAGGATCAGCCGGGCAGGCCTTGTTAAGGTCTGTATAATCCACACACATGCGCCAGGTGCCATTTTTCTTAAGAACTAGCATCGGGTTAGCCAACCACTCCGGGTGAAAAGCTTCAATGATGAACCCGGCCGCCAAGAGCCGGGCAACCTCTTCTCCAATGGCCTTACACCGCTCTTCATTACAACTACGAAGAAATTGTTTCACTGGCTTAAATTTAGGATTAATATTAAGAGTGTGCTCAGCGAGTTCTCTCGGTACACCAGGCATGTCTGAAGGCTTCCATGCAAAGATGTCCCAATTCTCACGGATGAACTTGATGAGCGCGCCTTCCTATTTTGGATCCATATTAGCACTGATGGTGAATTGCTATGATGAGTCGCCAGGAACAAAATCAACTTGCTTAGTATCATCAGCCAACTTAAATTTCAACAAGGGGTCCTGCTCAGTGGTTGGCTTCTTTAAAGGAGTCATATCACCCAGGTCAACCTTATCTTTATAAAACTTGAGCTCATCCGAGGCGCAAGGCGACTCAGCATATGCAGCATCTCCTTTTTCACACTCCAAAGCAATTTTTTGATTACCGTCGACTGTAATGGTACCCTTATGTCCTGGCATCTTAAGCTGCAAATAAACATAACATGGTCGTGCCATAAATTTCGCATAAGCCGGCCTCCCAAACAGGGAATGATAAGGGCTCTTTATCTTAACTACCTCAAACCATAATGTCTCTGCCCTGTAGTCATAATCATCACCAAAAGCCACTTCCAAGGCAATTTTACCAACTGGATAGGCTGACTTACTAGGAACCACGCCATCGAAGACCATAGAGGACGGCTTAAGCTCCTTATGAGTTAAATTCATCCAGTGGAAGGTGTCATAGTAAAGAACATTGATGTTGCTGCCTCCATCC
The DNA here is from genome assembly GCF_002162155.2 of Triticum dicoccoides. Taxonomy (NCBI): domain Eukaryota; kingdom Viridiplantae; phylum Streptophyta; class Magnoliopsida; order Poales; family Poaceae; genus Triticum; species Triticum dicoccoides. The sequence continues at coordinate 647,336,136 of NC_041385.1, read as the reverse complement.
ATGAGTACTTTAGTGAATTTATAACCCCCGGCTTGAGGGGCTACCACCAACGCTAGCTCACCCGGATTGTCAACCCGGGGCGGGTGATCCTCTCGACTCCATACAATTGTCTACTCCGATCATTGCAAGTATCGAGGTACCGCCGACTCAATTGCACTGACCACGCACTTATGAACCTTCTGATCTCTTTTGCAAAGACTTGTTGTAAACACATGATACTGGCCATTGTTGAGCTGCTTTGGATTACTCTTATATACTGACTGCTGCTGGTTACCCTGACCAGACTGTTGATTATAACCACCCTAGTTACCTTGTCCCTGGTACCCAGATTTTGAGCCGCCGCCGCCAAAGACGGCCCCCTGTGAGCCAGACCCTGACCCGCCGGGCGGGCCATTGTTACCACCATGATTGTGATTGAAGCTATAACTCTTGTACTCTTTCATGATGAAACAATCCTTCCAAGCATGAGACAAAGGTTGACTAGGCAGACTATGCTTTGGGCAAGGATCATTAAGCAAAGCTTCCAGGTTAAATTTTGGTCCTCCAAACTTACCCTTACGGCGCATATTTTTAGGTTGAGCATTGATGTTTGCCACAAAATCTGACGCGCCATCGGTTGGTTTGCACTTTCCATCATTGCCCTAATTATGACCATTATGACCTGGCATATTCTGTTGCTGACCTTTAGCATTGCCACCTTTATTCTCCTTATTGGATTTTTCTTCAACAGATCTGGGGTCCTTGGTGTTGTCAGAATCAACATACTTGATGAGAGCCGCCATAAGCTCTCCCGTGTCATTGTAGTGACGTTTAAGCCGCCCTAGCTTCTGCTTGAGGGGTGCAAAGTGACAATTCTTTTCCAGAATCAGAACAGTGGAGCCGGCCGCAATGCTATCCGATGAGTGAATAATAGTCGTAACCCGGCGGACCCAATGGTGAGCCGATTCATCCTCTCGCTGCACACAGTTGTCTAGATCAATGATTGACAAAGGTTGCTTACATGTTCCTTTAAAATTCTGAATGAAGCGTGCCCTCAACTAAGCCCATGAGTTAATGGAATTGGCAGGTAGCCCTTTCAGCCAGGTTTGATCCGGCCCATCCAACATCGTGGTGAAATACTTGTCACATACATCATCATTAACATCTAACATCTCCATGGCCAGCTCATAGCTCTTGATCCAAGCCTCAGGCGGAAGATTAACTATGTAATTAGGCACTTTACGAGGGCCTTTAAAATCCTTAGGCAGACGCTCATTATGCAGAGACGGCACTAGACACGGTACTCCCACTGACCTGGAGGTCACTCCAGCCTCCACAGATACAGAAAGATTTATCTGAAACTGCTGATGAGCCCCCAATTGAGCCACCAGTTCCGCCTGATGGCGTGCTCTAGCTTGATCCATAAGGGCCTGAGCAGCATTATTATCATGGAGAGGGTTGTGTCCACACGGCAGGTCATCATTGCAGGGCGGGTCACGATGTCGCTCGCTGCTGGAAACAGCCGGCGACTCAATGCGCCGGCTGTAGCTACGGCTCTGATGGGGTGTTGAATGAACACAATCACGACTGTAAGAATAAGCTGCATGCTGTCTCACTGCTGTTTGAAGGAGCTCAACCACATTACAAGTCTCTACAGCCGCCGACGACTCTCCTTCGATAGGGATAGCTGTTGGCCGACTGGTTGCTGCTAACATATTATCCACTGGATTCGAGTAATGGCCGGGCGGAGCTGAAAACTGTCGATGCAAGGGCTGATCCGCATGGGGCGGGTCTAGCACATGAGGTTGAACTGCCGCTCCTATTCCTGGCGCCTCAGCCGCCCAGATTATGATCGGCGTGTTACTGGTTCCCGAGGTGCATTAAAGAGATGTCATCCTTCAAACCGCGGAGGCAGGCGACTCTGGTGCCTCCTCTAGAGAACAGTATTGGATGCATTCGAATCCAGGTTGCCGTGACTCAGCCTCCATCATGGCTCGCTCCGTTGCCATCCTGGCATTCTCTGCGTTAAGGTCATCTTGAGCTTTGGCCACCTCATCTCGCACCTTTGCGACCTTTGCATTGTGCTGCGCTTGATTCACCGGAGTCACCTCTATGGCCAACAAAGCTGCCAGGGCCCCTAGGAGCTCAGATAAAACTTGAGCCGGTGGTCGAGCTGAACCACTCGCCCTGGCTGTTGCCACAGCTATTGAACTAGACATCATAGCTGTAGTTGTTGACGAATTCAGAACTAGTTGCGTGCCAGCCATGAAAACAGCAGCCCTGCTCGATGGCTCATAGGGGACCAGAATACTGTCGCCATTGGAATAGCCCCCAAGCCTGCCATCCTAAAGCTGATAGATCGACTCAGTTTCTCCAGTTGAGGACTCATCACCTGAATAGATGGTTGTCTCTCCACTAGACATAGATCCTTCCTTGAGATCCATCCCATGAACAAAACCAACAAAAGAGCACTTTCAGCCAGGTTGGACCCTGGCGGGTCATGCGCGCTGAGCCGTCTCAATGATGCCGGTGCAGATGCCCTGCTCAGGCTCTGGCTCGCCGATCTTGCCGATGAAGACGTGGATTGCACCAAAGAGGACCCGGTACCCTTACTCGATTGAGTCAGCCTCGGGACCCTAGCCAGTGTCATCGATGTAGGTCTTGCCACGGCGACTCTTGGTCATCCGGCCCACGGCCTATCCTTCGATCCCTGAGAAGATGCCCTTCAAGAACTCAAAACCACCGTGTAGTGGCCCCACGGTGGGTGCCAACTGTCGTCGATTTGTCACGGCAGATGCCCTTGTGAAAGGACTTAGGTGTGGAGCCATCGCAACGTGATTAGGTCGAAGGGGTTGAACAACACAAAGGACACAAAGGATTTACCCAGGTTCGGCCCCTCACAACGAGGTAAAAGCCTATGTCCTACTTCTAGTTATATTGCTTGAGTTTCGAGTACAAGGGAGCAAATACTGCTAACCTGGCTCTCGACTAATTGTTTCTTGAGTTAACTCGCTGCCAGGTCTCGCCTTTATGTATACAAGTCGAGGCCCTGAGGCTTACAGAGTCCTGGCCGGATCACACAACATGACCGGCTCGGTTTCTAACTTATTATGTCTTACGAGGCAAGTCGACATCTGGCGGCTCATACTCCGGGTCATGGGCCATCATCAGGCCCGCCTGTTGAGTCGCCATCTTCTTGGGCCTCCTTGTATCTTCTTTGTACTAACCCGCCAATGGTGTAACCCGGTGAGGGAGTCCTGGATAAGGGGGTATCCGGACAACCGGACTATATTCATCGTCCGGACTATAGAAGCCTCAAGATACAAGACTCAAGACTTCGGCTCGTGTCCGGATGGGACTCTCCTTTGCGTGGAAGACAAGCTTGGCGATCCGGATATTATGTTTCCTTCCTTGTAACCGACTCCATGTAAACCCTAGCTCTCCGGTGTCTATATAAACCGGAGAGCATGGTCCTTAGAAGGCCGATCACAATTACAATCATACCATCATAGGCTAGCTCTTAGGGTATAGCCTCTACGATCTCGTGGTAGATCTACTCTTGTACTACACATATCTTCAATATTAAAAAAAAGGAAGTAGGGTTTTACCTCCATCGAGAGGGCCCCAACCTGGGTAAACATTGTGTCCCTTGCTTCCTGTTACCATCAGCCTAAGACGCACAGATCGGGACCCCCTACCCGAGATCCACCGATTTTGACACCGACATTGGTGCTTTCATTGAGAGTTCCTCTGTGTCGTCGCTTCGAGGCTTGATGGCGTCTTCAATCGTCAACAACACGGTCCAGGGTGAGACTTTTCTCCCCGGACAGATCTTTGTGTTCAAAGGCTTCACACTGCGGGCCAATTCGCTTGGCCACCTGGAGATGATCGACAGCTACGCCCCTGGCCACCAGATCAGGTTCGGAAACTTGAACTACACGACAGATATTCGCGGAGACTTGATCTTTGACGGATTCGAGCCTGTGCCAGGAGAGCCGGACAGTCACGACGAGCACGGCCTAGACCTGTTGTCGGACAATGCTCGGAACATCATCCCTGCAATAGCCCCGGATCTAAATCCGGAACAGGTTGCGTTGCCCAAGGACGGAGGGATGGACCCCGCCCCGTAGGCCGCACGCTCATCAGCGGTGGAGCCAAACACAGGTCATATCTCTGTGGAGGCCTGTAACCCTGGGACCCCGGACTCATATCCCATTGTAGTCTCACGTCCGTGCACTCTCGAGCCAGCCGAGCCAGGTTGGGCGCCGGTAATGGAGTTTACCGCTGCGAACATCTTTCAGCACTCGCCTTTCGGTGACATGTTGAACTCATTAAAGTCTCTCTCTTTGTCAGGAGGCACTGGGCCGCACTATGTCCGGCTTGAGTGGGAAGCAGGCGACGAAGGAATTCGCTGCCCACCCACCACCCACTTTGTTGCCACGATTGATGATTTAACCGACGTGCTCGACTTCGACTTTGAAGACATCGACTGTATGGACGATGATGCAGGAGACGTACAGGAGCCACCGCTCACAGAACGGTGGACAACCACCTCTTCATACGATATATACATGGTGGACACTCCGAAAGAAACCAATGGCGATGAGGCAACGGAGGATAACCCCTCCAAGAAGAAAGCAAAGCATGGGCGTCGCCAGCGCTGCTCCAAGCCCCGCCAAGGCAATACCGGCACCAGAGACGAAGACAATTCGGACGGTGCCGACGATGAATACAACCCCGAACAGCCCGCCTTCGAGGAGGCCAAACAGGAAGATGGGCATGACAGCCCAGATGAACAGGCGACGGACGGGTATCTGGAGGAGGACAACTACATGCCCCTCTCCGAAGACGAGATTAGCCTCGGCGACGACGAGTTCGGCATACCCAAACACCCCGCAGAGCAGGAGCGCTTCAAGCGCCGGCTTATTGCCAATGCGAGAAGCCTGAAGAAGAAGCAACAGCAGCTTCAAGCTGATCAAGATCTGCTCACAGATAGATGGACAGAAGTCCTGGCAGCCGTGGAATATGGACTCGAGCGCCACACGGCTGACAGGCTGCCTCGAGGTCGGGATAAATCGGCATATCAGCCCGAATACCAGCCCCCACCCCCGTGACGGTTTACCACGGCCCGAGGCAATACTCAGGACCTGCGCAATAAACTGGATAACACTGCAGGACAACCAAGATCAATCTACGGATCACAGGGGCGCACCACAGCACATGACGATGACTGTCATACCGGATACACTACCAGCAAATCCGGCCGGGCCGAATATAACCAGTCAGACGCAGCCGAACTGCGTCGCGACATAGCCCGGCACAGAGGCGCCGCACACCCCCTCTGCTTCACCGATGAAGTGATGGATCATGAATTCCTAGAAGGGTTCAAACCCATAAACATCGAATCATACGATGGCACAATAGACCCCGCGGTATGGATCGAAGATTTCCTTCTCCACATTCACATGGCTTGCGGAGACGATCTACATGCCATCAAGTATATTCCCCTTAAGCTCAAAGGACCCACCCGGCATTGGCTAAACAGCCTGCCCGCAAATTCCATTGGCAGTTGGGAAAACCTGGAAGACGCATTTCTTGACAACTTCCAAGGCACATATGTGCGACCTCCGGATGCCGATGACTTGAGCCACATTACTCAACAGCCTGGAGAATCAGCCAGGAAATTCTGGACTCGGTTCCTAACTAAAAAGAACCAAATAGTCGACTGTCCGGACGCCGAAGCCCTGGCGGCCTTCAAGCATAATATCCATGACGAGTGGCTCGCCAGACACCTCGGCCAGGAGAAACCCAAGTCCATGGCAGCTCTGACGACACTAATGACCCGCTTTTGCACGGGCAAAGACAGCTGGTTGGCTCGCAGTAGCACTACGCCACATTCTGGCACTTCACATGTCCGGGACAATAATGGCAAGCTACGACGCAACAGACACAAGCGACAGAACAACGGCGACAACATCGAAGACATGGTGGTCAATGCCGGATTCAGCGGATCCAAATCCGGTCAGCGGAAGAAGCCATTCAAACGCAACAATTAGGGACCGATCAGTCTAGACCGTATACTGGAGCACTCGTGCCAAATTCATGGCACCCCGGACAAGCTAGCCAACCACACCAATAGAGACTGCTGGGTATTTAAACAGGCCGGCAAAATAAACGCCAAAAACAAGGATAAGGGGCTGCACAGCGACGATGACGAGGAGCCCCGGCGTCCGAAAATGGGGGGACAGAAGAAATCCCCCCCCCCCCAGGTCAAAACGGTCAACATGATCTACGCCACCCACATCCCCAAGCGGGAACGGAAGCGAGCACTATGGGACATCTACGCCATGGAGCCAGTCGTCCCCAAATTCAACCCATGGTCAGCTTGCCTGATCACCTTTGATCGTAGGGATCATCCTACTAGCATCCGTCACGGCGGCTCAGCCGCATTGGTTTTAGACCCAATCATAGACGGATTTCACCTCACAAGAGTCCTTATGGACGGAGGCAGCAGCCTGAACCTGCTTTATCAGGACACAGTGCGCAAAATGGGCATCGATCCTTCAAGGATTAAGCCCACCAAAACCACCTTTAAAGGTGTCATTCCTGGAGTAGAGGCCCGCTGTACGGGCTCTATAACATCGGAAGTGGTCTTCGGATCTCCGGATAACTTCCGAAGCAAAGAGCTAATCTTCGATATCGTCCCTTTCCGCAGTGGTTACCACGCACTGCTCGGACGAACCGCATTCGCTAGATTCAATGCGGTACCACACTATGCATAGCTCAAGCTCAAGATGCCAGGACCGCGCGGGGTCATAACAGTCAACGGAAATATGGACCGCTCTCTCCGTATAGAAGAGCACACTGCAGCCCTTGCGGCAGAAGTACAATGCGGCCTCCTCTGACAAACCACCAATCCGGCAACGACAACCTCAAGCTCTGTCAAGCGAGGGCGGAACACCCTGCAACAGGATCAGCAGGCACGCCAAGAGCATGACTAGCGGTCCGGCCTCCGCCCAAAACCCTTCGAAGCAGCATTCGCGCCACGCGTACACTATTACACACTCAAAATACCATGGGCTCAGGCAGAGGCGTAGCAGTGGCTCAGTCAACAGTACGGTATCGCTTCGTAACCTTTCCTTTTACCTTTAAGGACAGTACTTTAGTGCAGTTTCTCCAGAAGAGTCGGATTGTCGGACTTACATAGGAGAGAAAACCAAGGAGGTAATAGGCTTTGCACACAGAAGGAAACACCCAGGTGGAATCTATTTACGATCGTTATACCTATTTATCTCCGCTTAATGCGTTCATTGTAAACATACGCTTAAACGTATTATTCATCAATGGGAGACCATATATAGCGTCAGCTTACTCTTCTTATTTAAGCATTTTTTTTTAGAAATGTCTATTTGATTTTGCATCCGTACACTTTGGTACGCTTAGTTTGCCAGGGGCTTCTTATGACGTCCCATAATACGGCACGACAAGTCCGAACACTTTCAACAGTGCGACACCCCGAACTTATAGCATTATATGCATCAGCTCCGAATCATGTCTTGGGTCTACAGTTGGGATAGCCTGGCTCCCTTGTTTTGGTGCCTTACGTTCCGTTAATTCGGCTAAGGTAGCGCAGGGAGAACTACTGCGATTGTGCCCTGGTTCTTCCAGACGAGCACCTCAGTAGAGAAAGCACAAAACTAACCGGCATGATGTGGCGAGAGCTGGTCGCTGTTCATGAGGTCTTAAAATCCTTAAAGATTTTTCCGCTTTAGGCGATAATTCGGCTTTGTCCGATATAGGCGTGTATAACGCCCCAATTCGGCCTTCCGGATTCTAGGGGCTTCGCCGAAATTTAAAATTGTAGACTTCTATGGCTAAGTGAAGGTTATAAAGCCGAATAGTCCGATTGCCTTGTTCGCTGCGCTGGACACCTCCTTAAGGGACCAAACATTTGGATAAAGAGTGTCCGGGTTTTCCACGAACACCCCAGTACTAGTTACACGGGGGCGGAAGCCGACGACTGGCCTACTTTCAGAATTTGATAAACAGCTGCACAGAAGGTAATATTTTAAATAACAAAATCGCTACATAGCGCAAGTAACTTCGTCTTTAAATTACAAACATGACAGAGGTGAATTCATTCAAAAATTAAGTCTTTGGTACATTCATCGGCCACGAGGCAAGCACCCTTCATAACATCGTCATAGTACTTCTCGGGAACGCGATGCGGTTTGCCCTCTGGCGGCCCGTCCTTCACCAGCTTCTCCACATCCAACTTGCCCCAATGCACCTTCGCACGGGCAAGGGCCCGGCGGGCACCCTCAATGCAAACGAATCGCTTGATGACTTCCAGGCGCGGACAGGCACTCACCATCTGCTTGATCAGGCCAAAGTAGCTGGTGGGCAGGGTCTCACCAGGCCACATCCGGACTATGACATCCTTCATAGCCACTTTGGCCGCCTTGTGGAGTTCGACAACTACTTCAGTTGGTCACGCAGAGGCGTTGAATGTTCGGCCCCAGCATACTGGGACCAGAACAGCTTCTCCGTTGAGCTCCTCTCCTGGGCACGGTAGAACTCTGCGGCATCTGATACGCTGCGTGGCAGATCTGTGAATGCCCCTGGAGAGCTCCGGACTTGGGTAAGTAAAAGAAACGCCTCCTCCACATGTTTGCTTTGCATAAAGAATTTCTTACCCGCCGTTATCTTTTTGGCCTCCTGGATCTCCTACTGTGCCCTCTCGGCTTCGGCCTTGGCGTCTTTTATATTTGTAAGGGCCTTCGCAAGTTCGGCCTATTTTTCTTTAAGCTCATGCTCCGCGGACTCGAGCTTCTTGCCGAGCTCCTGGAGCTCTTCTTGTACCTCGCCCACTCGGGCTTCTTGATTTTTGCACTCCTTGCGTTCCGAGGCCGCTTTGTGTTCGGCCTCGGACAGCACCTTCTTGAGAGATCGCCACTTCGATGGTGGCCTTTGTTACCAAATCACGACGCTTCGTCGTTAGCATAATCAAATTTTATTTACCATTTATTATATGAGAGAGGGGAATCATTTACCTTTGCTCTCCTCGAGTTGCCTCCTCGTGAGGCCGAGCTCTCCCTGTGCACGCTCCAAGTCCTGCGTTAGGCCGGCGATTTCGGTCGTGCGGGCAGCAGCGGCCAGCAGCACAACCTGTTTATTTACATTCAAACTTATTGTTAGACTCCTGCGGATTATAATTGACCCTCCGTTTGGTTTTTCCTTCCGAACACCAAACAGAGTATCAGGGGCTACTACCTATCGGGTGGTAATTTCACACATTTTTACTTACCTCAAAGCCTGTCAAGAGGCTGGTGCAGGCTTCGGTTAGTCCGCTCTTGGCAGACGAAACCTTCTGAATCACCGCACTCATAAGAGTACAGTGCTCTTCATCTAGGGAAGCGCCACAAAGCGCTTCCAGAAAACATTCCGGCACCTCGGGCGCAACGGAAGTCCTTGATACAGACGGCCCTCCCTCCCTAACGAGGGGCTGCCCGCCTAAGTCCGGAACCACTCGAGGCTCCGAAACAGTGTTCGGCTGAGAGCCCAGCTTACCGTGGCTCTCATCAACACGATCTGCGGGGATCTTGAAACCCGCGAGTGCGACGTCTGGGACGCCGCCATAAGGCGCCTCCGGGGCCACCTCCCCCATCTCTGGGAGCCTTTGGGACAACACCTCCGTGTCGTCCGCAGGCCGAGGAGAAGTGGCCGTAGGGAGTGAGTTCATTGCTGACTCACTCAGGGACCCGTCCGAAGACGACACCTCGGGATGGGCCCTGGCCAGACTGCATACAAGTTCGGCGTTATAACAAAACTATGAAGCAAAAACGATGGAGCACGGATACTTATGATCTCACTAGGGGCTTCTTCCTGGGCAGCCACCCTTCCTCGCTATCGGCGGCGGTGGCGGAGTAGTCTGGAAGGGGCGCCTTTCCCTTCTTGGACGTCCCAGTCTCCCCCACCGGGGCGGCCTTCCTCTTCCTCC
>NC_041385.1:647260787-647325848 GCF_002162155.2 Triticum dicoccoides | reverse complement strand
GCCTCCGCGGGAGGAATCTGCCTCGTCGTCATCGGACGACAAGGGTATGACGGCCTTGCGCCGGGGGCCTCTCCTGGCCCCCTGGTCCGCCGTCTCAGGCCCCCCATCCTTTCCGTATAGGGCGGCCTCCTCATCTTCTCCTTCTTCCCCTTCGGGGGAGGAGTCTTCCTCGTCCTCTTTGGATGAGGCTTTTGGCGTAGCCTTACGCCGGAGACCGTTTCGGGTCCCTGGGGCCTTCTTATCGGCCTTCTTCTCCGGTCCCTTGTAGGGTGCCGGGACCAGCATCTTTGTCAGGAGATCCGTAGCCAGGCTTTCCGGCAGAGGAGCCGGACAGTCGATCTCCTCCGCTGTCTCCACGTACTCCTGAACAAATATACACAATCACTTACGAATTCCCCATGAATATATTGGGAAGAACCGAACCCAGTGGCGACCTGAGAACTCACCTGGATAGGGTGTCGTGCGGTGTGGAGCCCACGGTCCTCGGATATGAGAGGAGGTACTTTGGAGGCCTTGAACAACACCTTCCACGCGTTTTTGTGCTTCATGCCGTAGAGCCTCTAGAGCGTCTGGTATTCGGCCGGGACGAACTCCCACAAATTGAATGCCCGCCTTTGGCATGGCAGAATCCGGCGAACGAGCATGACCTGGATCACGTTGACAAGCTTGATTTTCTTGTCCTTCATGCCCTTGATGCAGTTTGTGAGTCCGGTCAGCTCTATAGATTCTCCCCACAACAGGCCCTTCTGTTCCCAGGAGGTGAGCCACATAGGGGTTCCAGATCGGAACTCGGGGGCCGCCACCCAGTTGGCGTCGCACGGCTCGGTGATATAGAACCACCCCGATTGCCACCCCTTCATGGTTTCCGCAAAGGAGTCGTCAAGCCAGGTAACATTAGGCATTTTTCCCACCATGGCTCCTCCGCACTCCGCTTGCCGGCCGCTTATGATCTTCGGCTTCACACAGAAGGTCTGGAGCCACAAGCCGAAATGAGGCTTGATGTGGAGGAAAGCCTCGCACATGACGATGAACGTCGAGATGTTGAGGACGAAGTTCGGTGCTAGATCATGGAAATCTAGCTCATAGTAGAACATGAGCCCGTGGACGAAGGGGTGGAGTGGAAACCCCAGTCCATGGACGAAGTGGGCCAGAAACACGACCCTCTCGTGGGGTCCTGGAGTTGGAATGACCTGCCCACCGTATGGTAGCCGGTGCGCTATGTCTACGGCCAAGTATCCGGCCGCCTGAAGACTTGCGATGTTCTTCTCCTTCATGGTAGAAGCCACCCATTTGCCTCCTCCTCCGGACATGTTTAGCTATGCGGAGGAGACTTGGACTAGGGCGTTGGAGCTCGGGGAGGCAAGAGTGGGCAGAGGAGGAAGAAGGCGTGGGTAAGAATGGGGAACTCTTATCCCTTTATAGAGGCGACGAAAGCGGTGCGCCTCCCCACTAGCCTATTGAGAATCGCTTATTTCCCAAGCGCCACGATTGATGGCACGGGGGGATTACCCATACCCGTATTGATGAGAATCCCGTGATAAGGGGACATGATCTCTGCTTTGACAAGACGTGTCAAGAAAACCGCCTCGCAATACGCGTTGTGGCTGGTTGTGAAAAAACGGTTCGAATAATGACCTGGCTGTAATGGCATGTCACGTCGTCTAAAAGTTGTCAGCTGAAGTATCATTCTCTCTACGATGGTATGTGAAGATCATTTTGCAGATCCGGACACGGCCTACGTGTTCGATAATAACCTTGGAGTATTCGAAGGAGGAACCCGCCTTGCAATGCCGAAAACAAGACTGCGCGTCGGACTCATCGTCATTGAAGCCTGGTTCAGGGGCTACTGAGGGAGTCCTGGATAAGGGGGTATCCGGACAGCCGGACTATATTCATCGTTCGGACTATAGAAGCGTCAAGATACAAGACTCAAGACTTCGGCTCGTGTCCGGATGGGACTCTCCTTTGCGTGGAAGACAAGCTTGGCGATCCGGATATTATGTTTCCTTCCTTGTGACCGAATCCATGTAAACCCTAGCTCTCCGGTGTCTATATAAACCGGAGAGCATGGTCCTTAGAAGGCCGATCACAATTACAATCATACCATCATAGGCTAGCTCTTAGGGTATAGCCTCTACGATCTCGTGGTAGATCTACTCTTGTACTACACATATCTTCAATATTAATCAAGCAGGAAGTAGAGTTTTACCTCCATCGAGAGGGCCCGAACCTGGGTAAACATTGTGTCCCTTGCTTCCTGTTACCATCAGCCTAAGACGCATAGATCGGGACCCCCTACCCGAGATCCGCCGGTTTTGACACCGACACCCGGCCTTAACATGGCGGGTCACACCTCGGGAGTTATATCCCCAACGGGCGGCGACCGACGCGCTCTTCGTCGAACTCGACGCAGAGACGGGGTGGAGGCCAACACAGAGCAACCGGATGAGCCGCAGGAGCCGAAGCTGCGGCTATCGCCCATGTACCTAGAGCCGGCCACGGAGATAGTGGACATCTGTGATGAGGATTAGGGTAGTATAGGTTGATCTACGTATGATTTTCTTGTTTATGTGCTTTGTATGGATTTAAAGTTCAAATATAAGGTACCCAGATGAAGGGAAGTAAATTTAAGGTGTGACGGGTCACTGCCCGCGGATGCGTCTGTAGACATTTGAGAGACCGAATTTGCCAAGTCCGTCTGTGGATGCTCTTACGAGCATGGAAAGATCGTGTAAACTAGTGAGGACATAGGGTCTCCAGTTGGAGAATTAGTTGATTTCATGGTTAATTTCAGAATATAAATCATGATTAAAATTAAAAAAAATAAGTGTAAAAAATGCTTTTATATTATGGGATGAAGGAAGTAGTATGCTAGATGAACAGGGAAGCAGCCCGGCAGTGGCGGGGCTACCCAAAACTGGTTGGGCGGGCCAAGCAGGCTTAGCTGAAGGGAGACATACCTTTTCTTTCTCAGAAGGCTCAGTTTTACCTATAGTCTTCAATGTTTTTACCATGGGCAAGGTGACAAGGGCCTTGTTGTAGCTCCACTAGTGCAATCAGGGTTGCACGCTACAACTACCAAGGGGAAAGCTACGGGCAACTCATCCATATTGGATCACGCAAACGGCACAACACCTCCTTCTTATTCCACCTCCGCTTGCTCCTCCTCAAACGTCCGCACCCTCTCCTCTGAGAGCGACACCCAATCCGTCCGTATGGGAACCAACACTCACTTCGACACCCTGTTTAGGGAGTTGTCACGAGATCCAGAGTTGCACGATAGCGACTAGTTCATGGCGTCGAACTTCTTGCTCATCAAGGCAACCGAAGAGGTGGTGGTCTGTAGCGACCGGTGGATGTGTAGGAGAGGATGAGGATTGTGCAGTTAGGATTTGCAAAGGAGGGACCCAGCCGACTTTAAAATAAGAGTATATTTTTCGGTCCACGTCGCGATGAATGCCGTTATGCGGGAGGCTGGCCTGTCGAAGTGAATGAGGTTAAGGTGGAGCAGAGACAGCAGGAGAGTGGATTTTCGGAGGGTTTACGTTGTCGGAGTCCCATGTGGTAGACGTCTAGACTCTCCGCAAATCTCTCTACTTTGATGTCGGTTCGAGGGATTACGAACGTGTGAATCTGTCCGGAAAAAAATGATGACCGCGGTTGAATGACCAAAACTGTCCGGAACATTCGGAGCAAATATTTATGAGCGATTTGATGATTCATGTTGGAGTCCACACAGGGCTTGAAATAAAGAGCCGCTTGTCCTCAACCCTAGTCGAGATGACAAGTGTGTCTCAACAAGTTTTAGCCTTTAAAGCCGCTTTCGCTGTGTACACGCGCCGGATTCCTCAGCACAGTTCCCTCCCTCCCCTCCCAAGACGGGGCACGCCCACGCCGTACACCGGAGCTCGGTGGTCAAAACACCTGGCAAAGCGGCAGCGCTGCTCCCCCGCCGCACCGCTTCAAAAATCCCTTTTCTTTTCGCGTCTCCCAGCGCAGCGCGGCCGCACGTAATTCCGCTGTTGTCATCACGTGAAAGATAGGCAGATACAGATAGTACGATACAGTAGCACCTAACGGAGCTGACGCATCGGCGGCCAGCGAGATGCACGCACGCACGACCTATCCCGTCCTTGCCAAAGCAGATAAGGCGAGACCGGACCGTAGCGTAGCGGCCAAAAGAAGAGACGAAGAAATATCTCGTGGGGGCGAAGGTGATCCTTCCCACCGCTGCTTCCGTAAAGCAAAAGCTCGGTCCACGGGTGCCCTCGGCAAAGGGTAATTCCTTTTAGCGCAAAGAAAGATTTCTGATTGGTGACGTGGATGTGGACAGGATGTAGATATTACTCAGAGAACAGCGAAAGGACCACGTCGAGACATTTTTGTTCGGAGAGCGCCACGATATGGAACGAGGAATTTGCCGGTCGAAAGCTGGTCTACGTGTTCTCTGGCCGCTCCGTGTATTCTTGGGAACATTTGTGCGCTTGTTGTTCCTTTTTTTTTTGGTTTTTCGAAGTGATGATCATCGATGTCGGCACTTGGTTGGAGAATTGGTCGTGTGGACCCGTTATCTGTCTATATAGCCAGGACTGAACTCTTTGGGCTCATTCGGTTTGGAAAATTTTAATGGAAAAAACTAAGGAATGAGGGTTTAGAACAAAGTTCCTTGTAGATGCATTTGGTTTGCACCCAGGCAAGTGCCACGCTAGCACATGGCAACTCCAAACGTTTTCTATAGCAAGTTTAGTTACGCGGGATGGCAACTTTTATCGACAAGAATGACAACTCCGTGCTTCACTGTACGTCACTGAAATTTGCCATCCTTACATGACTGGAATTGCCATCGAAAAACGTCAGGGTTGGAGTGTCACGCACCTGACGTGTGTCATTTATTATCTAGCTTTGGTTTATAGGAAATGAGCATGTCAATTCCTTAATATTATTGTTCGTTTTCAATGTTTTTGAGGAAGCAACACATCCAGTCAAAGCTCTTTTCATGTGCAGGAAGGAGACCGAGCAATTCTCGGGTTGACAATAGCCAATCAATTGTATTTCTGTGCTATCCCTAATTTCTATGTTTTGGTTTTCTCAAAATTGAGTGACCCATCGATTAAAAAATGCATAGGTTTTCTGGAGGGCTTGAGTCCATTATATTTTTCCTATGTGGATGCTCTAATTCACGTGAATTGAATCTTTAGGGGGGGTTTTCATGAGAAATCTTTGGCACTATGTTTCGGAGGAAAGTTTCCATCAAATTAAACAACTTTCTTCACTTTATCGTGGTGCACGAAACACTCATTGATGCCATTTTCTCCTAATAAACAAGGCACACACCTCTGGTTTCATTTCATTATCAAAACGAAACCACAACACGCCATTCAGTTCAACAAACTCTACCCCCTAGCTACAATAAGGGCGTGTTTGGTTGTCTGCATATAGCCCAGCCTGGCCCGCGCGGGATGAAAGAGGCTCGTTTGGTTGTGTGCGTTTACTGTGTGGCCCGCATGGCACAAACCTTAAAGCACCTGCAGGCCAGGCCCAGGGGAAACACCCGAATCGGTAGAAGCTCGCGAGCCTGGCTCGTGCGACGCAGGGGAGGGCAACGCGCTTCTCTCCTCGTGCAACCAGGCAGATGGCACGAGCTCGCCCGCATCGCTGAAAAATAGGTGTGAGGATTTCAGTTCACCTCCCGCCGAGTCCACTCTATTTAGCCCCCTCCCTCACCACCCCAACTCCCGCCACCATTCTCCCCCCTTTCGAGCTTTCCTGCCGACGCGCATCGGCACGGACGAGCAGGTAAGCGGCGGATCTTCATCAGCCGACGGTCCACAGCATCGGCGGTCCTTCACCGGCGAGCAGTGATCTTCTACGATCGTTCCCCCCTCGTCCTCGAGCTGCAGCCATGGCCTTCGTGAGTTCAATCCCCCTTTCTCTCTGTTCCTTCTAGCTAGATCTGAGCTGCAGCTAGGGTTTGATGTAGATGCATGGTTGATTAGTGCTCTGATCTGTGAGCTCATATGGTTGATTGCTATGCTGCGGTTGCAATTTGTGGTAGGGTTAGATGTTCAAGCATGTGGTAGGCTAGATTGGTAGTAGTGTTTGAAGTTGAACCTTGTGCTTGTGTTGATTCGTGCTTAGATCTGTGATTTGTAGCTATTGGTGGTCCATTTGTAGCATGTTGTTTGTTGTAGATGTATGTTCCTGCTCATACGTATGCTTAGTATGATAGCGACGAACCATGTGCTTAGTATGATAGCGATGATGCATGTGCTTGGTATGATAGTGATGAACCATGTACATGTATGCTCTTGCTTTCATGGATTGTCCGGTATGTTCTGTGCTATGCTTACTATTAATGCGTGCTACGATTGTAGGACATGACCATGCAGACGCAAGTCTTAGTCAGGCCCTTGTCTTGTCCGACAGCCAGTTTCCTCCATCGTTTGTCGAGGACTCGAGGCCTATGTCCGAGATGGCACCTGATTTAGAGGTGTTTGTGTCTGATTTTGTCTATGTACCAGTAGTGCCTGTTGAGCAAACTTCAGTTGTTGTTGCCGCTGCTGCCGCTGCACTCAAGGTAGTAACAACAAAGGCAAAGAAGGATGGCAGGTCGAACAACATGAGGTAGCAGCCGTTCATCTCCACGTTCGTGTTGAACAAGATGTGTGAGCTCATCTCTAGTAGAGTTAGGACTGACAAGGGCTTCAAGGAGGTGCACTTGAACACCGTTGCGAAGCAGGTGTTCGAGTTCTGTGGGCAGGAGGTGTCCGCCACCCAGGTGTACAACCACCTGAGGAAGTGGAGAGGTCGATGGATCCAAGTGTCCAAGCTGAGAGACCTTATCGGCACCTCATGGGATGAGAATACTTGCTCCATAGTTCTGGAGGCAGAGCACTACACCGGCCATGTCGCGCTTAGCTCACAACCCTCTTCCTTTTGATACTGTCCACCATTGCCTACTCCTACTCACAACTAACACCACCTGTGTTTCTTTCTTAGGACCACCCAAGGGACGCTGAGTTCCTGAACACATCCATACAAAACTACAGCTAGATGCAGCACATCTTCTCCTTCGGGCTGGCAACTGGGAGGCATGACATGGGCTTGGGGGAGCCTCTTGGTTCTCCCATGCCAGACTTCCCTAGGACCCCGGACGTCGAGGTTGTTGATGGCCCTGACAAGCCCTTCGACAAGCCCTTCGACAAGCCCTTTGACCCCGTCCATGAGAGGAAGAGGAAGAGAGGAGGCTTGATGGAGGAGGAGATCAATCTCTTTTGCAACATGACTGAGGCGGTGAAGGAGGTGGCAACAACCATCAGGGAGTGCAAGCCCCTCGACGTCCACCCTGACCTGTATGGCGCTGTCATGACCTAGGGTGGCTTCAGCGACAAGGCTCTCATGGCAGCTCTCAGCCACCTACTTGACAACAAGGCCCAGGGTGTTGGGTTTGTTACCATGGCAGACGCTCACAAGGTGTCATGGCTCAGGAGCTAGCTGGGCAAGCACTACTACTAGAGTAGTGCTTCCTGTGAGGCTGCATGATCCCCAACAGCGATGGCGGTGGCGACGACGACAACGATGACGATGATGACGTACATTTTGTGTAGCTAGGGCTGGAAAACTATTTGATGGTCTTTATATTTCGGTGAGGTGGTCTATACTAACCCTTCACGATGATGGTGAACTTGTGGTGGTAGGACGACACCCTCTTTTGGATGTGGTGGTAGGAAACACCATAGTAGTGCTAGGTAGAACTTGTTATGTCGTATGATCATGCATGCTTTACTTCTTCTCTTCTGCTCCATTGTTGTTGTGTGGTACTTTGCTTGCTACTTCCGTGCTCCATTGATTTGCTACTTCAACTCTTTCTCTTGTGCATTGCTAGGGCAAGTGGTATGCCGTGTTCATCGGTAAGGCTCCAGTGGTTTATAGTTCATGGGAAGAAGCCAGTGCACAAGTGGCATCGTATAGCAACAGCAGCCATAGAAGGTTCAAGACTAGGCAGGCAGCAGAACAAGCTTACTCTGACTGGGTGCGAAAGCATGGAGGCAGCAGTGTTGACAGTGGCAAGGTTGGAGGTGTCAAAGTGAAAGGTGCTAAGAAGGATCATGGGTTTGGGCTGAAGATGAAGAACTTCATCATGTTCGCCCAGTTCATCGCCATTGTTGTGTTGTGGCATTGGTGTGCTAGGTGTGATCATTGTGGGTAAGCTCACCAACTAGGCTACAAGGTAAGCACACCATTTACGCCGTATGCAACCAAACGCCATGGTCATGTGCCGCTTGGGCCAATGCAGACAACCAAACAAAGTGCACTTGTGTATTACCTAATGTAGGGACCCTAGATGCAGGCAACCAAACAACTTGCAGATGATGCATTTGGGGTTGTTTTTGCTCAACCAGGCTGGATTGAGATGTGTATGCAATGCATCTACTATTCACAACTTGAACCAAACACGCCCCAAATGTAGTTCTAATCATATGAAAGACTGGCATCACACCCACAAGTGAAAAACATGAACACACCACTTGACATCAAAACAAAACTTCAGACCCAATACAGGCTCAGCCTAAGAGGATCACATGAACGTCGTCATTGCTCGATTGTTCTTCAGAGGTTCCGAGAATGCACAACTCCTCCCAGAGAGTTCCTCCATGAATCTAGAGCCGAAATACTGTGGCACCTAATCAGTCCGGTTCCAGCTCTAGAGGGTCCCTCGGTTCTTGCTTCAGAAGATCTAGGAAGCGCTTCATCTTTCCACTTCGAAGATCCTTCAACAACCATGTCCACTCAGCAAATATCAAAAGACTAGTCCCAAAACTTTGTTTCATTGATATCCAAGTAGGACTATTAAAAACTATAGCATTATAATTGTTCCGAATTCCCCCCAAAACAGTAGATGAAACAACATTTAAATACATGTGCTTCTTATTTCACGGTGAATATCTAGCTAAGTTTTGAAAGCTATAGCCAAAAACTACTTTCACTTAAATAGATTCAATCTCAGTGCATATGACACACTCAAGTGGTTTATCTAGACCCCTTTTCCTTAGTTTGTCACATCGTCATTGTTGGGGATATAACCCGCGGTGTGACCCGCCCAGGAGGGGGCGGGTTATACAGTTGACGGCTTAATTTGCAACATCTGAATATGGCCCAAGAGGCCAAATGAAGAATCCAAAGGGTGGCTTAGCTCGTGAGCCGCCGAAGACCCAAGCCCAGATGATGGTGTGAGACCCAGCGTTTGTAAGCCGCCCGAAGATGTCTTGTCTAGAAAGGCAAGATAACTTAGAACCCGTGTTGGACATGTTGTGTGATCCAACTTGGACTCTTGTAAGCCTAGGGCCTCGACCTATGTATATAAAGGCGACACCCTGCGGCGGGTTAACTCAAGAAACAATTGATCAAGAGCTAGGTCAAGCGATTTCACTCCTTGTAACCAATTCCCAAGCAATACAACTGAAAGCAGGACGTAGGCTTTTACCTCGCTGTGAGGGGCTGAACCTGGGTAAATATGATTCTCTTGTCCCATTCAACCCCTTCGAGCTAACCTACATTGCGATGGCTCCACGCTTAAGTCCTTTTGCTAGGACATCTGTCGTGACAAAACCATGACAGTTGGCGCCCACCGTGGGGCCATAGCACGGTGGTTTCGAGTTCTTGAAGGACACTTTCTAGGGGATCGAGGGATAGGCCATTGGCAGGATGACTAAGAGTCACCATGGCAAGATCTACATCGACGATGTTGGCTGGGGCTCCGAGGCCAACTCAATCGAGTAGGGGTACCGGGTCCCCTTTGGTGGCATTCATGTTTTCATCGGCAAGATCGGCGAGTCTGAACCTGAGCCGGACATCTCCACCGACCTCATCGAGTCGGCTCAATGCACGCAACTCGTCGAAGTCCAACCAGGCCGAAGGCGTGCTTTCGTTGGCTTTGTGCATGGCATGGATCTAGAAGATTCTGTGTCCCGTGGAGAGGCGCCCATCTACTCAGGGGATAAGTCATCAACTGGAGAGACATAATCCATTTATCAGCTTCAAGACGGCGGGCTTGGGGGCTACACCGATGGTGACATTATTTTGGGCCCCTATGAGCCGCCTTCCAGGGCTGCAATCTTTATGGCTGGCACTCGGCCAACTCTCAACTAGTCCACAATGGCGGCTATGATGTCTGGATCGACTGCCATTGCAACGGCGGGGACCGGCGGCTTAGTTCGGCCGTTGGCTCAAGTTTTATTTGAACTCTTGGGAACTTTGGCAACTCTGTTGGCAATAGATGTCACTCCGGTGAGTCAAACACTGCACAATGCAGAGGTTGCCAAGGTGCCCAAAGCCCAGGAGGATCTTAATGCGGAGAACATCAGGATGGCAGAGGAGTGAGCTCCGACGGAGGCCTTGTCATAGCGCATACAGGCGGAGGCTTTTAGTTTAAGTCTGGATCAGAACACGTCTAATGATGTCCTCCTCCGGAGGTACCAGACCCATTTGCCCATGCAGTACGAGGCACAAAACATGTTTAACACTCCAGGGGAAGGACCGAGTAACCCGCCAGGAACCTCGACCCGTGTTGCTGAGGCACCGGGGGCAGACCGGTGGCTCAACCTCATCTACCAGACCTGCCCCATAGGGATCAGACCCCGCCCCAGCGTTTTTCAACAATACCGGGTCATTATTCTAACCCGGTGGATAATGTGTTAGTGGCAGCAACCCGGCTCAAGGCGCTGCCTTTTGCTGATGGGACGCCTTTTGCCGCAGTGGTAAGGAACACGATCGAGCTCTTGCAAACAATCGTCGCACAATAGGAGAAGTATTCATATAGCCGGGGTCGGGTGCATTCAACTCCTCTCCCAAGTCGTAGTTACAGCCGACGTGTTGAGTCGCTCGCGGTTTCCAGTAGTGAACGACATTGACAGTCGCTCCAAGATACCCCGCCCCATGGGAATAACTCGCCCCTTACTCATGATCAGGTGATTGTAGATGATGCCAGAGCTCGTCGAGAGGTGAAGGCAGTAGCGGCTTAGTTGGCAACGGCAACTCAACTGCAGGCTTATCAACAGCCTTCGGTAACCCCTTCAGTGTCATGGGAGCTGGAACAATTTCTAGGACGGTTGGAGTGCCGTGTCTGGTGCCAGCATTGCATAATGAACGTCTGCCCAAGGATTTTAAGGGTCCTCGTAAGGTGCCTAACTACACAAGTGATCTGCCCCCTGAGGCTTGGATTGAGACTTATGAATTGGCCATGTTGCAAGTACTTCACTATGATGTTGGTGAAGGAAATATGCCCTAGAGGCAATATTAAAGTTATTATTTATTTCCTTATTTCATGATAAATGTTTATTATTCATGCTAGAATTGTATTAATCGGAAACATGATACATGTGTGAATACATAGAAAAACTGAGTGTCACTAGTATGCCTCTACTTGACTAGCTCATTAATCAAAGATGGTTATGTTTCCTAGCCATGAACAAAGAGTTGTCATTTGATTAACAGGATCACATCATTAGGAGAATGATGTGATTGACTTGACCCATTCCGTTAGCCTAGCACTTGATCATTTAGTATGTTGCTATTCCTTTCTTCATGACTTATACATGTTCCTATGACTATGAGATTATGCAACTCCCATTTACTGGAGGAACACTTTGTGTGCTACCAAATGTCACAATGTAACTGGGCGATTATAAAGGTGCTCTACAGGTGTCTCCGAAGGTACTTGTTGGGTTGGCGTATTTCAAGATTAGGATTTGTCACTCCGATTGTCGGAGAGGTATCTCTAGGCCCACTCGGTAATGCACATCACTATAAGCCTTGCAAGCATTGCAACTAATGAGTTAGTTGTGGGATGATGTATTACGGAACAAGTAAAGAGACTTGCCGGTAACGAGATTAAACTAGGTATTAAGATACCGACGATCGAATCTCGGGCAAGTAACATACCGATGACAAAGGGAACAACGTATGTTGTTATGCGGTTTGATCGATAAAGATCTTCGTAGAATATGTGGGAGCCAATATGAGCATCCAGGCTCCGCTATTGGTTATTGACCGGAGACGTGTCTCGGTCATGTCTACATAGTTCTCGAACCCGTAGGGTCCGCACGCTTAAAGTTCGACGACGATTATATTATGAGTTTATGTGTTTTGATGTACCGAAGGCAGTTCGGAGTCCCAGATGAGATCGGGGACATGACGAAGAGTCTCGAAACGGTCGAGACGTAAATATCAATATATTTGGATGACTATATTCGGACATCGGAAAGGTTCCGAGTGATTCGGGTATTTATCGGAGTACCGGAGAGTTACGGGAATTTGTCGGGGAGAAATATTGGGCCTTATTGGGCCATACGGGAAAGAGAGAGGGGCAGCCTAGGGCAGCCTGCCCCCCCCCAAGGCCTAGTCCGAATTGGACTAGGAGGAGGGGTTGTGCCCCCTCCTTCCTTCCCTTCTTTCTTCCCTTTCCTTGACTCCTACTCCTATTACATGGAAGGGGGGAATCCTACTCCCAGTGGGAGTTGGACTCCCTAGGGCGTGCCATAGAGAGGGCCGGGCCCTCCCCTCCTCTCCTCCTTTATATACGGAGGAGGGGGCACCCCATAGACACAACAATTGATCATTGATTTCTTAGCCGTGTGCGGTGCTCCCCTCCACCATAGTCCACCTCGATAATATCATAGTGGTGCTTAGGCAAAGCCCTGCGTCGGTAGAACATCATCATCATCACCACGCCATCGTGCTGACGGAACTCTCCCTCGACGCTCAGCTGGATCGGAGTTATAGGGACGTCATCGAGCTGAATGTGTGCAAGAACTCGGAGGTGTCGTGCTTTCGGTGCTTGATCGGTCGGGCCGTGAAGACGTATGACTACATCAACCGCGTTGTGCTAACGCTTTCGATTTTGGTCTACGAGGGTACGTGGACAACACTCTCCCCTCTCGTTGCTATGCATCACCATGATCTTGCGTGTGCGTAGGAATTTTTTGAAATTACTACGTTACCCAACAGTGGTATCAGAGCCTAGGTTTTATGCGTTGATGTTATATGCACGAGTAGAACACAAGTGAGTTGTGGGCGATACAAGTCATACTGCTTACCAGCATGTCATACTTTGGTTCGGCGGTATTGTTGGATGAAGCGGCCCGGACCGACATTACGTGTATGCTTACGCGAGACTGGTTCTACCGACGTGCTTTGCACATAGGTGGCTAGCAGGTGTCAGTTTCTCCAAGTTTAGTTGAACCAAGTGTGGCTACGCCTGGTCCATAATAAGGTTAAAACAGCATTAACTTCACGAACTAATGTTGTGGTTTTGATGCGTAGGTAAGAACGGTTCTTGCTCAGCCCGTAGCAGCCACGTAATACATGCAAAACAAAGTAGAGGACGTCTAACTTATTTTTGCAGGGCATGTTGTGATGTGATATGGTCAAGACGTGATGCTATATTTTATTGTATGAGATGATCATGTTTTGTAACCGAGTTATCGGCAACTGGCAGGAGCCATATGGTTGTCTCTTTATTGCATAAGATGCAAGCACCAAATAATTGCTTTACTTTATTGATATGCGATAGCAATAGTTGCAAGAGCAATAGTTGGCGAGATGATCATGTGATGACACATTGATATAGATCAAGATGATGGAGATCATGGTGTCATGCCGGTGACGATGGAGATCGTGACGATGCTTTGGAGATGGAGATCAAAGGCACAAGATGATAATGGCCATATCATGTCATATATTTTGATTGCATGTGATGTTTATCTTTTATACATCTTATTTTGCTTTGATTGATGGTAGCATTGTAAGATGATCTCTCACTAAATTTCAAGATAAAAGTGTTCTCCCTGAGTATGCACCGTTGCCAAAGTTCGTCGTGCCCAGACACCACGTAATGATCGGGTGTGATAAGCTCTACGTCCATCTACAACGGGTGCAAGCCAGTTTTGCACACGCGGAATACTCGAGTTAAACTTGACGAGCCTAGCATATGCAGATATGGCCTCGGAACACTGAGACCGAAAGGTCGAGCGTGAATCATATAGTAGATATGATCAACATAGTGATGTTCACCATTGAAAACTACTCCATTTCATGTGATGATCGGTTATAGTTTAGTTGATTTGGATCACGTGATCACTTAGATAATTAGAGGGATGTCTATCTAAGTGGGAGTTCTTAAAGTAATATGATTAATTGAACTTTAATTTATCATGAACTTAGTCCTGATAGTATTTTGCATGTCTATGTTGTTGTAGATCAATAGCTTGCGTTGTTGCTTCCCTATGTTTTTATATATGTTCCTAGAGAAAAATATGTTGAAAGACAATAGTAGCAATGATACGGACTAGGTCTGTGATCTGAGCTGTATCCTCATTGCTGCACAGAAGAATTATGTCCTTGATGCACCGCTAGGTGACAGACCTATTGCAGGAGCAGATGCAGACGTTATGAATGTTTGGCTAGCTCAATATGATGACTACTTGATAGTTTAGTGCACCATGCTTAACGGCTTAGAATCGGGACTTCAAAGACGTTTTTGAACGTCATGGACCATATGAGATGTTCCAGGAGTTGAAGTTAATATTTCAAGCAAATACCCGAGTTGAGAGATATGAAGTATCCAACGAGTTAGCTAAAAGATGGGGGAGAATTGCTCAACTAGTGAGCAAGTGCTTAGATTGTCGAAGTACTACAATCGCTTGAATCAAGTGGGAGTTAATCTTCTAGATAAGATAGTGATTGGCAGAGTTCTCTAGTCACCATCACCAAGTTACTGGAACTTCATGATGAACTATAATGCAAGGGATGACGAAAATGATTCCCAAGCTCTTCGTGATGCTGAAATCGACGAAGGTAGAAATCAAGAAAAGAGCATCAAGTATTGATGATTGATAAGACCACTAGTTTCAAGAAAAGGACAAAGGAAAAGAAAGGGAACTTCAAGTAGAATGGCAAGCAAGTTGTCACTCCCATGAAGAAGCCCAAAGCTGGACCAAAGCCTAAAACTAAGTGCTTCTACTGCAAAGGAAATGGTCACTTGAAGCAGAAATGCCCTGAATATTTGGTGGATAAGAAGGATGGCAAAGTGAACAAGGGTATATTCGATATACAGGTTATTGATGTGTACCTTACTAGTGTTTATAGTAGCCCCTGAGTATTTGATACTTGTTCGGTTGCTAAGATTAGTAACTCAAAACAGGAGTTATAGAATAAACAGAGACTAGTTGAGGGTGAAGTAACAATGTGTGTTGGAAGTGGTTCCAAGATTGATATGATCATCATCGTACACTCCCTATATTTTCGAGATTAGTGTTGAACCTAAATAAATGTTATTTGGTGTTTGCGTTGAGCATAAATATGATTAGATCATGTTTATTGCGATACGGTTATTCATCTAAGACAGAGAATAAATTGTTATTCTATTTACATGAATAAAACCTTCTATGGTCATACACCCAATGTTGTGGTTTATTGAATCTTGATCATGGTGATACACATATTCATAATATTGATGCCAAAAGATGCAAAGTTGATAATGATAGTGCAACATATTTGTGGCACTGCCGTTTGGGTCATATCCGTGTAAAGCGCATGAAGAAACTCCATAAAGATGGTTTTTTTGAATCATTTGATTATGAATCATTTGATGCTTGCGAACCGTGCCTTATGGGCAAGATGACTAAAACTTCGTTCTCCGAAACAATGGAACGAGCTAGTGACTTATTGGAAATAATACATACTGATGTATGCGGTCCAATGAATATTGATGCTCGTGGCAGGTATCATTATTTTCTGACCTTCACAAGATGATTTGAGCAGATATGAGTATATCTACTTAATGAAACACAAGTCTGAAACATTTGAAAAGTTCAAAGAATTTCAGAGTGAAGTAGAGAATCATCATAACAAGAAAATAAAGTTTCTATGATCTGATCGTGGAGGAGAATATTTGAGTTACGAGTTTGGCCTTCATATAAAACAATGTGGAATAGTTTCAAAGTTCACACCACCTGGAACACCACAAAGTTATGGTGTGTCCGAACATCGTAACCGCACTTTATTGGATATTGTGCGACCTATGATGTCTCTTATCGGTTTACCACTATCGTTCTGGGGTTATGCATTAGAGACAGTTGCATTCACTTTAAATAGGGCACATCGAAATTCGTTGAGACGACGGCTTATGAACTGTGGTTTGGCAAGAAACCAAAGTTGTCGTTTCTTAAAGTTTGGGGCTGCGATACTTATGTAAAAAAGTTTCAACCTGCTAAGCTCGAACCTAAATCGGAGAAGTGCGTCTTCATAGAATACCCAAAGGAAACTGTTGGGTACACCTTCTATCACAGATCCGAAGGCAAGATATTCGTTGTTGAGATGGATCCTTTCTAGAGAAGGAGTTTCTCTCAAAAGAAGAGAGTGGGAGGAAAGTAGAACTTGATGAGGTAATTGTACCTTCTCCCTTATTGGAAACTAGTTCATCACAGAAGATAGTTCCAGTGATTCCTACACCAATTAGTGAGGAAGTTAATGATGATGATCATGAAACTTCAGATCAAGTTGCTACCGAACCTCGTAGGTCTTCCAGAATAAGATCCGCACTAGAGTGGTACGGTAATCCTGTTCTGGAAGTCATGTTACTAGACCATGATGAACCTACGAACTATGAGGAAGCGATGATGAGCCCAGATTCCACGAAATGGCTTGAGGCCATGAAATCTGAGATGGGATCCATGTATGAGAACAAAGTGTGGACTTTGGTTGTCTTGCCCGATGATCCGCAAGCAATAGAAAATAAATGGATCTTCAAGAGGAAGACGGACGCTGATAGTAGTGTTACTATCTACAAAGCTCGACTTGTCACAAAAAAAGTTTTTCGACAAGTTCAAGGTGTTGAATACAATAAGATTTTCTCACTCATATCGATGCTTAAGTCTGTCCGAATCATGTTAGCAATTGCCACATTCTATGAAATCTGGCAAATGGATGTCAAAACTGCATTCCTTAATGGATTTATTAAAGAAGAGTTGTATATGATGCAACCAGAAGGTTTTGTCAATCCTAAAGGTGCTAACAAAGTGTGCAAGCTCCAGCAATCCATCAATGGACTGGTGCAAGCATCACAGAGTTGGAATATACGCTTTGATGAGTTGATCAAAGCATATGGTTTTATGCAGAATTTTGGAAAGGCATGTATTTACAAGAAAGTAAGTGGGAGCACTACAGCCTTTCTGATAAGTATATGTGAATGACATATTGTTGATCGGAACTAATGTAGAATTTTCTGGAAAGCATAAAGGAGTGTTTGAAA
The DNA here is from genome assembly GCF_002162155.2 of Triticum dicoccoides. Classification (NCBI taxonomy): domain Eukaryota; kingdom Viridiplantae; phylum Streptophyta; class Magnoliopsida; order Poales; family Poaceae; genus Triticum; species Triticum dicoccoides. The sequence continues at coordinate 647,308,540 of NC_041385.1, read as the reverse complement.
GGAGTTTTCCAAAGAAAGACCTCAGTAAAGCTACTTACATGTTGAGCATCAAGATCTATTGAGATAGATCAAGACGCTTGATAAGATTTTCAATTAGTACATACCTTGACAAGATTTTGAAGTAGTTCAAAATGGAACAGTCAAAGAAAGAGTTATTGCCTGTGATGCAAAGGTGTGAAGTTGAGTAAGACTCAAAACCCGACCATGGCAGAAAATAAAAAGAGAATGAAAAGTCATTCCCTATGCCTCAGTCATAGGTTCTATAAAGTATGCTATGCTGTCTACCAGACCTATTGTATACCTTGCTCTGAGTTTGGAAAAGGAATACAATTTTGATCTAAGAGTAGATCACTAGACAGCGGACAAGAATATCCTTAGTGAGGACTAAGGAGATGTTTCTCGATTATGGAGGTGATAAAAGAGTTCATCGTAAAGAGTTACATCGATGCAAGCTTTTACACCGATCCAGATGACTCTAAGTCTCAATCTGGATACATATTGAAAGTGGGAGCAATTAGCTAGAGTAGCTCCGTGCAAAGCATTGTAGACATAGAATATTTGCAAAATACATACGGCTCTGAATGTGACAGACCCGTTGACTAAACTTCTCTCACGAGCAAAACATGATCATACCTTAGTACTCTTTGGGTGTTAATCACATAGCGATGTGACCTAGATTATTGACTATAGTAAACCCTTTGGGTGTTGGTCACATGACGATGTGAACTATGGGTGTTAATCACATACATATGTGAATATTGGTGTTGAATCACATGATGATGTGAACTAGATTATTGACTCTAGCGCAAGTGGGAGACTGAAGGAAATATACCCTAGAGGCAATAATAAAATTATTATTTATTTCCTTATTTCATGATAAATTTTTATTATTCATGCTAGAATTGTATTAACCGGAAACATGATACATGTGTGAATACATAGACAAACTGAGTGTCACTAGTATGCCTCTACTTGACTAGCTCATTAACCAAAGATGGTTATGTTTCCTAGCCATGGACAAAGAGTTGTCATTTGATTAACAGGATCACATCATTAGGAGAATGATGTGATTGACTTGACCCATTCCGTTAGCCTAGCACTTGATCGTTTAGTATGTTGCTATTGCTTTCTTCATGACTTATACATGTTCTTATGACTATGAGATTATGCAATTCTCATTTACCGGTGGAACACTTTGTGTGCTACCAAACGTCACAACGTAACTGGGTGATTATAAAGGTGCTCTACAGGTGTCTCTGAAGGTACATGTTGGGTTGGCGTATTTCGAGATTAGGATTTGTCACTCCGATTGTCGGAGAGGTATCTCTGGGCCCACTCAGTAATGCACATCACTATAAGCCTTGCAAGCATTGCAACTAATGAGTTAGTTGCGGGATGATGTATTACGGAACGAGTAAAGAGACTTGCCCGTAACGAGATTGAACTAGGTATTAAGATACCGACGATCGAATCTCGGGCAAGTAACATACCAATGACAAAGAGAACAACGTATGTTGTTATGCGGTTTGACCGATAAAGATCTTCGTAGAATATGTGGGAGCCAATATGATCATCCAGGTTCCTCTATTGGTTATTGATCAGAGACGTGTCTCGGTCATGTCTACATAGTTCTCGAACCCGTAGGGTCTGCACGCTTAAAGTTCGATGACGGTTATATTATGAGTTTATGTGTTTTGATGTACCGAAGGCAGTTCGGAGTCCCGTATGAGATCGGGGACATGACGAGGAGTCTCTAAATGGTCGAGACGTAAAGATCGATATATTGGACGACTATATTCGGACATCGGAAAGGTTCCGAGTGATTCGGGTATTTATCGGAGTACCGGAGAGTTACGGGAATTCGCCGGGAGAAATATTGGGCCTTATTGGGCCATACAGGAAAGAGAGAGGGGCTGCCTAGGGCAGGCCGCGCGCCCCCCAAGGCCTAGTCCGAATTGGACTAGGGGGAGGGGCTGCGCCCCCTCCTTCCTTCCCTTCTTTCTTCCCTTTCCTTGACTCCTACTCCTTCTACATGGAAGGGGGGAATCCTACTCCCGGTGGGAGTAGGACTCCCCAGGGCGCACCATAGAGAGGGCCGGCCCCTCCCCTCCTCTCCTCCTTTATATAAAGAGGAGGGGGCACCCCATAGACACAACAATTGATCATTGATCTCTTAGCCGTGTGCGGTGCCCCCCTCCACCATAGTCCACCTCGATAATATCGTAGAGGTGCTTAGGCGAAGCCCTGCATTGGTAGAACATCATCATCATCACCACGCCGTCATGCTGATGGAACTCTCCCCCAACACTTGGCTGGATCGGAGTTCGAGGGACATCATCGATCTGAACGTGTGCAAGAACTCGTATGTGTCGTGCTTTTGGTGCTTCATCGGTCGGGCCGTGAAGACGTACGACTACATCAACCGCGTTGTGCTAACACTTCCGCTTTTGGTCTAGGAGGGTACGTGGACAACACTCTCCCCTCTCGTTGCTATGTATCACCATGATCGTGCATGTGCGTAGGATTTTTTTTGAAATTACTACGTTACCCAACAGTTGGATGGGCCATCTCGAACGTGGTTAAAAGGATTGCGTCCTAATTCCATTAATTCTTGGGCGGAACTGAAGGCGCAGTTTATTAAGAATTTTCAAGGGACCTGCAAGCAGCCTATGACAATCATTGACCTTGTCAATTGTGTGCAGCGTGAGGATGAGTTGGCCCATCATTGGGTCCGTCGGGTCTCCGGTATTATGCATTCGTTAGATAGCATTGCGGCGGGTCAAGCAGTTCTGGTCTTGGAAAAGAATTACCACTTTACCCCCTTGAAGCAGAAGCTTGGGCGGCTTATATGTCATTGTAATGACATGGGAGAGCTCATGGCGGCCCTAATTAAGTAGGTCGACTCTGAGAACACCAAGGACCCTGGGTCTGATGAAGAGAAATCAAGTAAAGGCAAGAAGGGTAGCAATGGTAAGGGTCAGCATCAGAATGTGGTAGGAGGCAATTGTAATAACCAAGGCAACGGTGGCAAGCAACGACACCCCGATGGTGGGTCAGATCTAGTAGCCAATACCAACGTCGGGTCTAAAAACTAGCACGTAATGGTAATGGTAAGCAGTCCTTCGGAGGTAAAAACTTTAATATTGAAACAATGACGAACGAGCCTTTGCCGAAGCACAGTCTGCCTAATAAGCGACCACTCGCACCTGGAAAGATTGCTTTATCATGCGAGAGTATAGGAATTACAACTTTAATTAGAATCATGGTAACAACAATGGGCCGCCTGGCGGGTCAGGATCTGGTTCCCAAGGGTCTGGCTTTGGGGCGGCGGTTCAAACTCTGGTTATCAAGGTCATGGTAACAAGGGAGGGTACAATCAGCAGTCTGGTCAGAATAACCAGCAGTACAATAATCAGTCAAGGTATCAGAGTAACCCGAAGCAGCTCAATGGTGGCCAGTACCATGTGTTTACCACAAGTCTCTGCAAGCGTAACCCAAAAAGTTCTTAAGCGGGCAGTTAACACTGTTGAGCCGGCAGTGCCATAGTATTTACGATGGTCAGAATTTTCGATCACATGGAGTCGGGAGGATCGCCCGCCCCAGGTTGACAATTCGGGTCATCTGGCGTTGGTTGTAGCCCCTCAAGTGGGTGGTTATAAGTTTACAAAGGTGCTCATGGACGGGGGCAGCAGCATCAACATCCTGTATTATGACACATTTTGACGAATGAATTGAACAAACAAGGATCTTAAGCCATCTTCCACAATCTTTCATGGTGTGGTGCCTGGTAAGTCAGCATATCCAGTGGGAAAGATTTCCTTTAGAGGTAGCCTTTGGCAATGATTATGACTACAGGACAGAGACGTTATGGTTTGAGGTAGTCAAGATCAAGAGTCCATACCATGCTTTGTTTGGATAGCCGGCTTATGCCAAATTCATGGCTCGCCCTTGCTATGTTTATTTGCAACTCAAGATGCCAGGGCGAAAGGGAACGATTACCATTCATGGGGATCGGAAAATTGCCTTGGAGTGTGTGGAAGGAGATGTTGCTTATGCTGAATCGGCATGTGCCACAAAGGAGCTCAATTTTCACAAGGACAATGTTGACCCGATAGATACGACCCCCCTCAAGAAGCCTACCATGGAGCAGGACCCTTTGTTGAAGTTTAAGGCGGATGATATCAAGCAGGTTGATTTTGTCCCTGGCGACTCATCCCAGTTGTTCACTATAGGGGCTAATATGGATCCTAAATAGGAAAGTGCGCTCATTGAGTTCATCCGTGAGAATCGGGAAATCTTTGCATGGAAACCCTCTGACATGCCAGGTGTACCGAGAGAATTCGCTGAGCACACTCTTAATGTGGATCCTAAATTTAAGTCGGTCAAGCAGTTCCTTCGTCGTTTCAATGAAGAGCGACGGAAAGCTATTGGAGAAGAAGTAGCCCGGCTCTTAGCAGCTAGGTTTATCATTGAAGTTTTTCACCCTGAGTAGTTGGCTAACCCAGTGCTAGTACTTAGGAAAAATGGCTCATGGCGTATGTCTGTTGATTATACTGATCTTAACAGGGCATGTCACGCTGATCCATTTGCTCTCCCTCGGATCGACCAGATTATTGATGCAACGGCGGGTTGTGAGATTCTATGTTTCTTGGATTCTTATTCTGGTTATCATCAGATCAAGATGGCAGTTAAAGACCAAGAGAAGGCGCCCTTCATCGCCCCTTTTGGAGCTTTCTGCTATGTCTCAATGCCTTTTGGGCTCAAGAGTGCCCATGTGACTTACCAGCGTTGTGTGCAGAATTGCCTTCACAGTCAAATTGGGCGTAATATGCATGCTTATGTGGATGATATTGTGGTCAAGTCCAGAAAGAAGGAGGCCCTCCTAGCTGACTTGAAGGAAACTTTTGACAATTTCCAAGTTTACAAAATGATGCTTAACTCAGCCAAGTGTGTCTTTGGCGTGCCTGCAGGTAAACTTCTAGGTTTCCTGGTCTCAGAGCGGGGTATTGAAGCTAACCCGAAGAAGATAAAGGCTATCACTTCACTTTCTAAGCCGGCTTGTGTCAATGACATCCAGCGTCTGGCGGGTCGTATTGCGGGTTTGAGCTGGTTCATAAGCCGCCTGGGAGAGAAGGCGATTCCCTTATATTAGATGATGAATAAGATATTTTTTTTTAAAGTTAGGATAGTAGGAAAGGCTCCTACTGCGTGTATATTACCTCAGCTCAAAATTTTTTGTTACATATACACAGTATGGGGGGAGTGGAAGTAGCTACATAGTCAAGTTACAAGCGATGTAATCCTTAACAATGGTCCCCCATGGGTTCCTCTATAGGTAGAGTCAGTGTATAGATGTGAGAGTATCATGCACAAGTTGTTTTTTGTGGAAAGGCAGTCTGTGTATGAGATCGTGAAAATCATTTTTGAATCTTCTTTTCCAAGAATCCACGCAGGGCAGCACCTTCCTAAAGTGATTGTTGTTGCATTCTTTCCACAAACTCCAAGCTGCCAGAAGGAAAATCTCCATGATCATTTTTGATGTAGGGTGGAACCCTATGTGGACGATCTTTCACGTTTGGAGTGGATCCTATAGGGAATCACGAAGAACACGCGGAAGAACTCGAGGGAAAACACGGGGAGAACAAGAGAAAACACTAAACCGACATAGAATCAATCACACGAGTGCTAGATCACCGACAACATAGAGTAACATATGATCCACAATCAACAAAGGTAAGGATACAAAGGAACCGTTCTTCTCCGTACGGAGGTCTTGATAGTCTTCCCTAGAAAGGGGTCTTGAATCCGCTTGGGGGATCTTCTCCGAAGAGGTCGTGAGCTCCGAGGAGAAGTAACCAAGTGGATGAGCAAGGCTCGCACAAAAAATATGAGCTAAACCAATGCTAACCCTAACTAGGAGGTGGGGGCGACCTTTTATAGTCGTAGTGCAAATGGAAGTCAAAGCGAAGGGATACAAGGGCTCCAGCCCGCAGGTGCGGTCACTCAGGTGCCGGACGTCCGGAAGGCGTCGGACGTCCGGAGGCTCAGGACGGTCCGGACGTCCGGACGTGCTTGGAAGTCTGTAGATTCAGCTCTGTCATGGGCGTGTCGGACGTCCGGAGAGGGTCGGTCGTCCGGAGCTTCAAGACTGTCCGGACGTTCGGAGGTCGTCGGTCGTCCGTAGATTCGTCTCGGTTGCATGTCGTCCGGTCCGCTTCGGACGTCCGTAGATTTGGTTCGGGTGGCGAAATACCGGACGTCCGGAAAGCTCGGTAGTCCGTGTCCTAGCACTCGTCGGACGTCCGGACTGGGTCGGTCGTCCGAGGCCTGTAGCTTCCACGACAGCTCTTCTTCTTGTCCATCATGCTTGGGGTCCTCGCCGTCTTGGCTCTTGTATGTAGCTGTTCCGTGGCTCGCTTCCAGGCACCTGATCGCACACAGAGTTTCTGAATGAGGTAGTAGCCATGTCTCGTGAGTAGGAAGACAAAGTTCGGAGAGGAGCGAGTTCACCTTATCTTCAATAGCCTTAGCTCGGACTCGTGTCATGGGTCCTCTTGGTGCTTGGTGAGGCGACGAAAGGTCCATGGGGATGACCTAAGGATGCTCCGCATCATCTCCCCCCCCCCCTTGTGAAAGATCCGACCTCGGATCAAAATCCTCATCACCATGGTACGGGGAGATATCGGAGACGTTGAAGATGTCGCTCACGTTGTACTTGTTGCATGGGAGATCGATCTTGTGAGCATTGTTGTTGTAGCGTGCTAGCACCTTGAAAGATCCATCGGCGCGAGGGAGAAGCTTGGACTTGCGTTCGTTGGGGAAGCGGTCCTTGCAAAGATGTAGCCACACTAGGTATCCGATGTTGAATATCATGGGGTGCTTGTTGACGTTGAGCTTGGTCGCGAGGCGTTGTACTTGGCGCTCGATGGTGTGCCTTGTATCTTCATGCATCTTCTTGATGTAGCTTGAATGGGCACTTGCGTCGAGATTGGTGCGCTCTTGTAGAGGGAGGGGTAGAATGTCCAATGGAGACAACGGGTTGAAGCCATAGACGACCTCAAAGGGGGACTTGCCGGTTGTCGAATGTCTTGCACGGTTGTAGGCGTACTCGGCTATTGGTAGGCACGCCTCCCACTCCTTGATGTTCCTCTTGATCAACACGCGAAGTAGAGTGGAGAGTGTACGGTTCGTCACCTCCGTTTGGCCGTCGGTTTGAGGATGGTATGCCGAAGAGAACAATAGCTTCATGCCGAGCTTGGCGCATAGGGTCTTCCAAAAGTAACTCAAGAACTTGACATCGCGGTCCGAGACAATTGTCTTTGGCACTCCATGAAGTCGCAAGATTTCCCTACAAAATAGATTGGCAATATGTAAAGCATCTCTATCTTGTTGCAAGGAATGAAATGTCCCATCTTAGAAAATCTGTCCACAACAACAAAGACGGAATCCTTGCCATTTTGAGTTCTAGGCAAACCAAGTATAAAATCCATGCTAATGTCTTCCCAAGGTTGATAAGGAATGGGAAGTGGCATGTAAAGACCATGGGATTGAGCTTTAGACTTAGCTTTGCAACATGTAGAGCAACGGTTGGTGAAGCGTGAGATGTCACGGAACATCTTGGGCCAAAAGTAGTTCTTGGAGAGCGTGGCGAATGTCTTGTCGTGTCCAAAGTGTCCCATGAGTCCGCCTCCATGAGCCTCTTGCAAAAGTAGCAAACGAAGAGAAGACTCGGGAATGCAAAGTTTGTTAGCTCTCATAAGATAATCATCCTTTATGTAGTATCGTTCCCAAGACGTGTGTGTCAAACACTTAGCATAAGGAGTAGCAAAAGAAGGATCATGCTCATACAAGTCTTTATATGCTCAAAACCAATAACATGTAACTCAAGTTGAGTGACAAGCGTGCATATGCGTGAAAGTGCATCCGCAACTACATTTTCCTTACCCTTAATGTACTTGATCACATAAGGAAAAGATTCAATAAATTCACTCCATTTGGCATGACGCTTGTTCAACTTAGTTTGACCTTTTAAGTACTTAAGTGTTTCATGATCGGTATGGATGACAAATTCATGAGGTCTAAGGTAATGTTCCCAAACATGTAGCACACGCACTAAAGCATACAATTCTTTGTCATAGATGGGATAGTTAAGTTGAGCACCGGAGAGTTTTTCACTAAAATAAGCAATTGCTCGTTTTTATTGCATCAATACTCCGCCAATTCCAGTACCACTTGCATCACAATGAACCTCAAAAGTTTTCTCAAAGTTGGGCAAAGCAAGAATCGGAGCATGAGTAAGCAAAGATTTAATCTCATCAAAAGCGGTGGATTGCAAAGATCCCCAAACAAAAGGTGCATTCTTCTTACTCAAGGCATGCAATGGAGCGGCAATTGTGCTAAAGTTTTTCACAAAGCGGCGATAAAATCCTGCAAGACCAAGAAAACTACGCACTTGTTGCACATTGGTGGGTTGGGGCCAAGTTTTAATTGCCTTAATCTTAGTTTCATCAACATGGACACCATTGGAAGAGACAACAAAACCCAAGAAAACCACTTTGTCAACGCCAAAAGTGCATTTTTTCAAGTTCGCATAAAGGCTTTCCTTGCGGAGGGTTTGCAACACAGATTTAACATGATTAATGTGCTCTTTCATGGTTTTGCTAAACACAAGGATATCATCAAAGTAAACCAGAACGAAGACTCCAATGTAAGGTCTAAGCACATGATGCATAAGATGCACGAAAGTTCCGGGTTCTTCCGACAAACCCATAGGCATCACTAACCACTCATATACGCCAAATTTGGTTTTGAAAGCGGTTTTCCATTCATCACCTTCTTGAATGCGGATTTGAAAATAGCCACTTTTAAGATCAATTTTGGAGAAAAAGTTGGCTCCACTAAGTTCATCAAGCATATCATCTAAGCGAGGAATGAATGCCTATATCGAACGGTAATGGCATTTATGGGTCTACAATCAAAACACAAGCGGAAACTTCCATCAGGTTTAGGCACAAGTATAACGGGAACGGCACATGGGCTTAAGCTTTCACGTACATGACCGTTGTTGATGAGTTGTTGTACTTGCCGTTGAATCTCCTTGGTTTCTTCAGGATTGACACGGTATGGAGCTTTGTTTGGAAGTGGCGCTCCGGGGATGAGGTCGATTCGATGCTCAATGCCTCGTAGTGGAGGTAGACCCGGAGGTAGCTCATCGGGGAAAACATCTTTGAATTCCTGCAAAAGAGATTGAAACACTAAAGGTAGCTCGTGAGAGGTGTTAGTTGTTGGCTCTCCATCTTTGCACACAAGGACGAAGTGCATCACACTCGATGGGTTCTCACACACTTCTCTTATCTCACTTTCCGTGGCAAATAGGATGAGGTTTTTCTCTCTGGGCGAAGAGGCGCTCAAATTTGGCTTGTGGCTCTCACTCACTTTTGGGTGTGTCACTTTTTCACTCTTCTCTCCATGATTGGTGGCTTGCTTGTCGGCTATCACTTGACTAGGAGACATAGGTCGTAGCACATATTCCTTCCCTTTCATTTTGAAGCTATAGTGATTGGTGCGCCCATTGTGGATGGCACCACGGTCGAATTGCCATGGTCGACCAAGAAGGAGGTGGCAAACGGTCATTGGGACCACATCACACTCCAAAGTGTCTTCATAAGCACCAATTTTGAAGGAGACTTGGACCGTATGCTTGATTTGTATAGTGCCGGAGTCACTTAGCCATTGAACCTTGTAGGGGTGCGGGTGCTTCTTCTTGACCAATTGAAGCTTGGAGCATAGTTCTTCACTTGCCAAGTTGTGGCAACTACCTCCGTCGATGATGCCCTTGACAGACCTTCCATTGATGCTGGCCTTTGTGTGGAAGATGTGGCATCGTTGGTCTTCTTCTTCTTGATGTTGAAGAGTCAAGACCTTGGAGACAACAAGAGCGGGGCTCATATCTTCATCACAAAAGACTTGGTCAAATTCATCTTCATTCACTCGCCTATGCATGGCCACTTGCTCAATAGCTTCCATTTCATCTTCACTCATTGAGTCGTAGGTGCCATCGTCGTTGAGGATCATGGTGTGCTTGTTTGTGCATTCATAGGACTTGTGGCCTCGGCCGCCGCAAGTGAAACACTTGAAGGAGCTTGTCTTGATGATCTCATCGGTTGGAGTAGATGATGAAGCACGCGGCTTGAAGTTGCTTGTAGTAGGAGGAAGACGACTTGAACTTGCCGAAGTTTTCTTGTAACTTGACTTGTCGTCGTTTCTTGTAGAAGGCTTTGTTGATGTAGATGTTGGAGAAGTTGTTGAAGCTTGGATGTTGGAGAAGCCGTAGGTCTTGGATGAGTACTTGGCGTACTTGAAGCCATCTTGCACTTGACGTTCCGCCTTTGTAGCTTGATGCACGAGCTCAATGATGTTGGAGTAGGGTTGGAAATCGGCGATCTTCTTGATGGGATGATTGAGTCCATTCAAGAATCTTGCCATTGTTTGCTCATCATCTTCCGTGAAATTGGCTCGAATCATGGCAATCTCCATTTCCTTGTAGTATTCTTCAACACTGTTTGTTCCTTGCTTGAGGAGTTGTAGCTTCTTGAAGAGATCACGGTTGTAGTAGGTTGGTACAAAGCGTGCTCGCATGACATCCTTCATTTGAGCCCAATTGGTGATTGGTGGTTCACCTCTTGCTTGACGGCGTTCAAGTACTTGTTCCCACCATATGAGCACATAATATTGGAACTCAAGTGATGCCATAGCGATCTTCTTCTCTTCCTAATAGTTGTGCAAACGGAAGATTTTGTCGACCTTCAATGCCCATGAGATGTACTCTTCCAGATCATTGCTTCCATTGAACATGGGCATTGTGAACTTGAGCTTGCCATAGAGTTTCTCTTCATTGTGTTGTTGGCGATGGTGATGATAACTCCCTTGACGTGGAGGGTAGTCATCCTCATGTTGCTCTTGGCGCGGATGAAGTCCATGATCAACTTGCTCTTGTTGAACTTGAGGTTGAGGTGGAGCATGACGAGCTTGTGGAGGAGCTTGTGGAGCTTGACGTTGCACACGCGGTTGGTAGTTCCTCTCTTGGATTTCTTATCAAAGGGCTTCCTCTTGATTGTGCCGCTCGCGATTGCGGATGGCAATGGCTCGGCTCGAATCTTGAAGGGCACGTTGCGCCTCAAGAGCTTGTGCTTCTCGTTGTTGTTGTTGAGGACGCTGGGCCTCGGCGTCTTGTTCGTCTTGGTGTAGACGCGCTCGTTCTTCTTCTTGGCGTCGTAGTCATTGTCTTTCTTGAGCTTGCGCAAAAGCGACTTGGTTTGATTGAGGACGAGGGATTTGCTCATCAACTTGTTCTTGTGAATGCTTGTCATGTAGCGGGTTCCGAGATGCATGCCGGTCTTGACGCGCAGCTCGACAAAGAGTGTTTGATGACGGTGTACTTGAGTCGGAGAAGGTGTCGTTGGAGTGTCGACTCGAGCGGCTCCGTCTTGAGGATGAGGAAGTGGAAAGACGCCGGTTCCTCATGAAGGCGCGGATCTCATCCATTCTTGCATCATTCTCTTGCTTTTGAGCGTCGAATTTGTTGTCGAAGTAGTCCCTCATTGCTTGTTGCTCTTGGTGCAATGCTTTTTGAGCTCCAAATAGGTGGTTCTTGGTGACGAATGATGACATGTTGTCATCGTTCTCGATGATAGGTGGAGTGGTAGAAGGACTTGTCCTATCCATCATTCCAAGCAAAATGTAAGTGGTAGAAGGAAAAGAACGTGTACCAAATGTACCTTGACCGAAGTTGAAGATGAATCAAGTTCACTCAAATGCGGACAATGAAATAGCACTGTTGGTACCAATTCTTGTCGGTTCTCACACCTACACACGTAAAAGCTTATGGTGGAGCTTGGTTAGGATGGTGGCACAAAATTTGATGCAATAGTAAGTGAGCTTCAATAATGTTGGAAAAGATTCACAAATTTGCAAATGCAACAAGTAGACCAAGCAAGTATGGGTACACGGAAACACACACGCAAATAGATAAATGGGATTGTGCAATCCAAAAGTGAGCCAAAATGTGGAAACCACGAAAATGCTCTTGTTGCACAATACTAGAGAGACGCTAGCACGATTGCACAATAAGCGGATACACAAACTTGTGCACAACCTACTAGGCAAAATGCAACGATCTCTATCCCAAGTATGTTATATGTATGATATTTCGGTGCTATGACCCAAGATGATCGGATGTGACAATCTTAATGTTGTATGATGCTATGGTTCTTGCTTATAAGATCTTTGCTTAAAAGCTTGGGTGGCTCTTTCACTTTTGAGCTCTTTTCTCATGCAAAACTTCACGAACCAAGATAGCAATTGTGTATGCTATGACAACTTTGTGACAACACAAGTTGATCTCAAGATATGCACCACTATGGTATGATATGTATGCTATGTTGTATGATCACTAATGTGCACAAGTCGCGTTGCCTGCAATACTCAACCGCTAGTCTCGATGGGTAAGCTACGCAAAATGAGGCAATGTGGGTTATCAATGCAATTGCAAGTTATGACAAAGATGTCGTCAAAGTTACCGTCCTTGGCGATGATGAGACCCTCGAGAAGTTGAGACATGGTGTTGATGAAGTCGAACCGTACCTAGATAGCCGAAACACAAAAGGATACAGGAGCCACAACTCAAAATCTCAAGGACCAAAATGTGTCAAAGTCGTCATAGGAGGTATCGTGGAAGATGTAGGTGTATGTGGGTTTGGAAGATGTGGTGGAATATGGGGGTTGTGGTGGTGGCCGAACTATCAAACTTCAGTGTCGTCAGGGTTTCACGGACGTCCGGTCTTTTACGGTCGTCCGGTCCTCGTGGGACGTCCGACCTTTTCCGGTCGTCCGGAGCCTGGGCGAAAATCGGGCTCGGGAAGATGAACTGCGAGAGTTCCGAGGAAGAAGAAGATGGTGATGTTGAAATCAAGCAGATTGGCTGATGGAAAAGGGTGGGGAGAGTGGGGGAAGCTAGATCCACATGTTGCAACACAAATCCATGGACCAAATCCAACAAAATCTCAACTCACCAGCAAATCACAAAAAAAATTGGGGCTATTTTTGGTGGGGAATTTTCGGATTTAGGACAAAAACATCAAAATCAAGCTAGAAAACACGGGGTAGGGGCTCCAAAACGTGATCAATGTGGCTCATGATACCAAGATGATGAAGGGTGGAACCCTATGTGGACGATCTTTCACGTTTGGAGTGGATCCTACGGGGAATCACAAAGAACACGAGGAAGAACTCAAGGGAAAACACGGGGAGAACAAGAGAAAACACTAAACCGACATAGAATCAATCACATGAGTGCTAGATCACCGACAACATAGAGTAACATATGATCCACAATCAGCAATTCTCCATACGGAGGTCTTGATAGTCTTCCCTAGAAAGGGGTCTTGAATTCGCTTGGGGGATCTTCTCCGAAGAGGTCGTGAGCTCCGAGGACAAGTAACCAAGTGGATGAGCAAGGCTCTCACACAAAATATGAGCTAAACCAATGCCAACCCTAACTAGGAGGTGGGGGCGACCTATTTATAGTCGTAGTGCAAATGGAAGTCAAAGCGAAGGGATACAAGGGCTCCAGCTCGCAGGTGTGGTCACTCAGGTGCCGGACGTCCGGAAGGCGTCGGACATCCGGAGGCTCAGGACGGTCCGGACGTCCGGACGTGCTCGGAAGTCCGTAGATTCAGCTCTGTCGTGGGCGCGTCAGACGTCCGGAGCGGGTCGGTTGTCAGGAGCTTCAGGACTGTCCGGACGTCCGGAGGTCGTCGGTCGTCCGTAGATTCGTCTCGGTTGCATGTCGTCCGGTCGTCCGGTCCGCTCCGGACGTCCGTAGATTTGGTTCGGGTGGCGAAGTACTGGACGTCCGGAAAGCTCGGTCGTCCGTGTCCTGGCACTCGTCGGACGTCCGGACTGGGTCGGTCGTCCGACGCCTGTAGCTTCCACGGCAGCTCTTCTTCTTGTCCATCATGCTTGGGGTCCTCACCGTCTTGGCTCTTGTATGTAGCTGTTTTGTGGCTCGCTTCCAGGCACCTGATCACACATAGAGTTTCCGAATGAGGTAGTAGCCATGTCTCATGAGTATGAAGAGAAAGTTCAGAGAGGAGCGAGTTCACCTTATCTTCAATAGCCTTAGCTCGGGCTCATGTCATGGGTCCTCTTGTTGCTTGGTGAGGCGACGGAAGGTCCATGGGGATGACCGAAGGATGCTCCGCATCAATTTTGTTGTTGTGTCTTTCCTTCAAACTCTCAACAAGCTGGAGGCGATGTTGGTGGTCACTCCAAGCAATGTTAAGAATCCTCCAGCAAGACAGACTAAAAGTGAAGTGGAAGAAGAGATGTTCCACCATTTCTTCAATGTGTTGACCACAAAGCAGACAGTCTTGATTGGTCCCAATATTATAGTGTCTTCTCTTCAGCATGTTCCTTGTATTGAGACGGTCAGATAGCAGTAGCCACCCGAAGACCTTTATCTTGGCCGTGCACTTAGATTTCCATAGCCATTTGAAAGCAACATGCGATTTTACCTCTTTGAAGTAGTAGCTGTAATATGATGTTGTTTTGAAGCTGTGTGCACCCCAACAGCAGGTCCAAGTGTCATTCTCGTTGGTCAGTTCCACGTTAGCCACCTCTCTTTGAATTTGTCTCAGCTCATCGTGGGCTTGTACTGAAAGTGGAAGATGGAAGGTCGTGGCCAGATCAATTGTATTGAGGAAGGCCTCAACTGAAATATCTCCAGTTTTGCAGTAAGAGTAAGCTCTTGGATATTTTTCCTCATGTATAGAGTGGTTCCAGTCATCTTTCCAGAACAGGGCGTGTTGCCATTGCATACATTGGTTTGGGTCACCCCTCGGTAGATTGGCATTAGATGGATGAGATCTCGCCACCAAAAGGAGCCGCAGGGTTCTGTCGCATGGGGGACAGCTTCTGTATAATATGTATTCCAGATGAGGTTGACCCAAGGAGTGTCATGGTGATTGTAGAACTTGTGTAGGAGTTTGAGCAACAGGGCGTCGTTTTGTATATGTAAGTCAAGAATCTCTAGTCCTCCACTCTTTTTTGGGCAACATACCATGGACCAAGCTGCCAACGAGTTGCATTTCTCACCATTGTCCGTTTTCTTGTTCCAGAGGCAGTGTCGTCTGATTTTGTCCAATTGGGCAATAATTTTTGGTGGAAGTCTCAACGTTCCCATCGGGTATATGGCCAATGATGTGATGAGGGAATTGCGGAAAGCCAATCTGCCAGCATGGGACATGAGTGACATAGCCGCAGTGATTTTCCTTTCTGCCTTGCAGACAAATGGAGTCAAGTCCATGACAAAAGATCGAGTTGTGCCCAAAGGCAGTCCAAGGTAAGTAAATGGCATATCTGCCTGAGCACAACCAAAAAGTGTTGCCAGCTCATCGCATTTGTCCTGCAGGGTGTTGATGGGCACCAAAGTTGATTTGTGGAAATTGATTTTGAGTCCAACTGAAGTGGCATAATCATCAAGGATCTGCTTGATCGTGGCTGCCTGATTAATGCATGCCGGAAGGACTATGATTGTGTCATCGGCGTATTGGATCACCGGGTATTGATCATCTCCTTTTGGCAGAATCGGGTGTTGGATGGTTTGCAGTTGAAGGGCCTCATTAAGAGCGGTTTGGAGCAAGTCAGCCGCTAACACAAAAATCAAAGGTGACAGAGGATCACCCTAACGCACTCCACAGAGGATCACTGAATTGTCGGCCTGGAATCCTGTTGAGAAGAACCGAGGATTTTCCTGATGAGAAAATGTTATCCATCCAGGTTAACCATTGAGGTGGGAAGCCCATTTTTTCATAATCATCATCATTGCAGGGTGTTGGATCGTGTCAAAAGCCTTCGCGAAGTCTAGCTTTAATAGTATGATTTCATGTTTGGACGCCCGGCACTGATGTATATATTCAAACGCCCAGGCGAGGCAGTTGTGAATTGAGCGTCTGTGGAGAAAGCCATATTGGTTGCAATGAACGATCTGCAAAATAATTCTCTGAAGGCGGTTGGCCAGTATCTTGGTTATAAGTTTAAGACAACAGTTAAGGAGCGTGATCGGGAAGAAGTCGTTGACTGTCACAGGAGCATTGATCTTTGGTATCAGGGTGATGTACCCATAGTTGAGGCTTTCCAAATTCAAATTTCCCCCATGGAATTCATCACAAAGGTGATAGATATCATGTTTGATAATTGGCTAGCAAGCTTTAATGAATGCACCGCTAAACCCATCCGGTCCTGGAGACCTATCTGATGGCATTTCTTTGACCACCGCGTCAATTTCTGCATGTGTAAATGGAATGATCAGGCTGTGGAAATCAACATCTTCTCGGAGCATTTTTGAGAGATTGAATTTCATTGGTTGTGGATTTCATGATCCCAGTCTGTATTTGTATGCATCAAATAGAATGGCCTCTTTAGTTGTGTGTCCTCAACTTCAAATCCATTGCTGTTTTGCAAGGTTTTGATAAAATTCTTTCTGTATCGTTCTGTGGCCACGGCTTGAAAAAATTTAGAATTCTCATCACCAAACTGAATCCATCGAATGGTGCATCGTTTTTTCCAATGCTCCTTTTGATACTGCAGAAGATGAAGTAAGTGATTTTTGAGAATGTCTTTGAAATTGCCTTCTGGTAATGTGAGGGTTCGCCGATCAGCAATATTGTCTAATTCAACCAGTGCTTTGTTGGTGTTCGCAATCGCAATTTTCAGTCTGGAGATATGACGGCTCCAATGTTTGAGGGCATGACGTACATCTTTGAGTTTCTGACATAGACGGGAGGCCGCATTAGCTTTTTTGTTGTATTTGATCGACTAATTGCACGCAAGGGACACAACGTCCATAAACGTTGGATGTGCAATCCAGTAGGTTTCAAACCTAAAAATCTTACTGCATGGAATAGTGGTTTGAATGGCCACAGAGCAGGGAATATGGTCAGATACTGGCTTGCCAAGGGGGGTGACTGTGGTGTTTGGAAATGTGGACGTCCAATTTAACGAGGTAAAAAACCAATCGAGTTGTTCAAACAATGGGTTATGTTGCATGTTAGACCAAGTATACCTTCTGCCTTTTATGGGTAGCTCAGTGAGATTTTGTTCACGGATGAAGTCATTGAAAGTAAACATATCGTTGATGTCACCTCCAAGTTTGTTGTGATTGTCTAGTGAGCGTATATAATTAAAATCACCCAGGATGAGCCAATCTTCTGTCGAGGGAATGTGCAGGTCAAAAATCCATTGTGTATACATGGTTCATTGCTCCCCTTTACAAGGACCATAGACATTCACTAGTTTCCAACGATGGCCTGATTGTGTGGATGTGAAATCTATCCCCAGAGCAAATTGTTCAGATAAGAAAACTTGTCCCGTAAAAAGGTGATTGTTCCATATAGTTAGAATACCACCAGAAGCGCCACGCGATGGAATATAAGTGAACTGATCAAAATGTTTGGGGCATAAAGCTTTAAGAGAGGAATTAGCAAAGCATTGCATTTTTTATTCTTGCAAATAGATAACCGCACAACCACTAATGTTGATCACATTAGAAAGAGCTAGTTGTTTGTCTGACGAATTAAGACCACGGATGTTCCAACACAGTACGTTCTAGTTTTGCAAAAGAGGCATAAAATTAAAGATAAGAGAGGATAACTAGATCGAGGAGGTCGATCCATCCGCCAACTTGGAGAGTGCAGCAACCGTCAGCTCTTCTGCTGGAATAGCACACAGCTGTGTGCCGATAGCTTGCATGGACTCAATTGATGTTGGGGGTGGTATTTCAGCAGCTTGCTCTTGAGGGAGATTGTCATCTGAAGTAACTAGAGCAGTAGGAATAATGTGTGGCTTTACCTTGGATTTGGGCAGACGGGTGTCAGTAGGTTGTGGGACCCTGAAACCATCATATTTGTTCGACCTGTTACTGCGACGAAGCGATGAGGTGTCCACCAAAGCTGGGAGCTTCTCTTTACATTGCCTGATCGCCATGCTGGTTACTTTAGGCACAGAACTACCAATGGCAGAATGAACTTCACCCAGAGTAGCATTGTTGTAAACAGACAAAGCAGAGGATCCAGATTCAGACAGGGTAAGCTCAGAGTTGGGCTGCTGCAGAGAATTGACCAACGTATTGCTCTCTGAGGCTGTCCGAGGATCGGCATAACTGTTCCCAAGTGGTGCATCGACTGGAGCAGGCAGTGATAGCAGTTGGTTGGTGTTGAAAGCAGGTTCAGCCAGTTCAAATATCTGCACAGTACTCACTGGAGCGGTGTGTCCTGGCACTGGGAGTTGGGTGAACTGAATCCCCACGGCTCCAAGGTCGACCTAAATCTCCACACGAAGATTGTCGTGTCTGAAACCATAGCCACTGTTCCAAGACCCAACTAAAGCCATGATCGGGCGCAGAGCAGAGAAGATAGTCGCATTCAGTTGCTGACGGGGCACAGGATTGTCTAGCAAGAGTGCCATGAGCTGTTCACCTTGAGTGGATACACCAAAGCAGATCCCTTAAGCATGTATCTCAACTGACACAGTGAGTCGTTCTGTAACAGGGGGTGGTTCGATGACATTAGGCACCACCAACAAAGTTAGGGAGCGGTCAGAGCTAGAATCTTCAGAAAGAGTGATGGAATTGTTCCATGATTGGGCAGTACTATCCACTGTATTGTTCTCGGGCACCAAACCATCTTGCACTGAGAGCCCTTGTTCAGCAAGCCTCGCTTGGTAATTCATCATGAACGACGGCATAGGAGGAGCAGGGGGTTCTGGCAAGGCACCCCAGTTGTTGCTAGGTGATGCCTGTCCTTCAGGTGCCGCATTGTTAGGAGTTGCATTCTGCACGAGCCACGCATGCACCTGCTACTGATAAAGTTTCTCATCAGTGAGATCGGGACCAAAATAGGGGTGGGGATTGCCATCAGGTGGAGGTTCTTCTTCGCCAGCCGGGGGTACCTCAGGGAGCAGCGCGTTCCAATCATTACTACGAAGCATGGTGATTTGCACTGTCCAACAGTCACGAGCGCCACCAAGTTGCCACACAACAAAGCTTTTTGGAACAAGTCTGAGACTGATCACCCGCTTTAATGAGCATGAATCTACGATCCTGCCGAGGGTTGTACCAAGAGACTAAGGATGCAAATCCACCCAAAGACTTGTTGATGTAGTAGTCCATCTGGTAATCATACGGAAAACCGAAGTACATGAGCCAGATCTCAGGACCAAAGGTGGTGGTGCGGCGGTTCAGAGCTTCATGGTGAGGGACAAAGGATATGAGTAGATCCTCATCTTCCAACTCAATGGGTGTGGCAACAGTAGTGTCCCTGATGAACGAATCCACAAACCCAAAAATCCCTATGCCAAAAGGATGATCACTGGCCTCGGTGGTAAAAAGTTGAGCTTCATGGAGCAAACCTTGGACGGTGTGTCGAATGGCGGCCCGGCGGTGTAGAGGGACGTAGTGGCTTGCCTCTACTATTGCCAGGTAGTCGTGGTTGAGGGGGGGGTCGGGCCGACCACCATGCCGCAGCAGACGACACGATTCGCCGGACCAGGTTCAACGGCGAAGCCCGGCGGTAGGAACGGGACGGGGTTGAGGGGATAGTTGGCCATTGCGGTGGAGCAAAGCGAGGGTGGCAGGGGGGCGAATGGATGGGCGAGGGCGGTGTCGCTTGGGAAATCAAAGCAGAAGTTGGAACATGAGGGGTAGGATTGGAAATCTTCGTCGTTCTCGGGACCCACTTCCATTTTTGACGAAACTGCTTTTTGAGACAGGATCGTTCCAGATGTCCATAGTAACAGCAGGATGACCATCAGACGGAAGATCGCGGTTTTGGCTGTTCAGCCTCAATAAGCAATACTCTTGCAGGTAATACGAAATTGTGGACTTCCTTCTCATGGCTCTTTAATAAAAAGTTATGATGCTTTGGTAAATATCAGGCGGGGCAGTTAATTACCTTGTGACCAGGAGAGGAGCAATGAATGCAAATTAGCCGAGCCTGGCAATGTTTTTTTTGGTGTCCCCATTGAAGGCATCTACAGCAAAGGGAGTTCCAATTTATGGAGAGGGTATCAATGACCTCTTGAGAGTAGCAGGCCTGGGCCAAATCCTTCTTATGTTGGGCCGAGAGGATAGGAGGCCAACTTGAGTGATCTGGAGCATATTTGAAAGCTAACGCCAGGAAGCTTTGAGGCAGACGTGGATAAGGCACATTGATCGGGCATTGAAAATCACCCAGACATAAAAACTCTGGGATATTAGTATCCCCCAAATCTGCTTGTCGGGGAGAATTGGCCATTAAGGATTTGTGTTTGCTGACGGCCTTAATTTTCAGCTTATCATTAATGCTTGCCACAAAATCACCAAATTTGATTTGATCATGATCCTTCATCAAAGCCTCAGGATGAAACGAATTGATCATGGAAGAAGAAGCCTCAGCAGCATTAGAATTAGAAAAAATCATGTGTGTCAGTGGTACCAAAGCAAACTTACTGAGCTCTCTTCGAGAAGCTTCACGAGAGAGTGTGTCTTGACTGAAGAAACCCAGATCCGATGAGACGACCATAGGACGTCGATTGTCTAATTCTGGCAAGACCATGTCCGCATGCCAGGAACCAGAAGAAGACGGGGCACGAGTGAAATGGCCATTAAACAAATGGAAGTGGCAAACAAAATCCGGCCACAGTTGATCCTTTAGACCATAGATGAAATGACCCACTTTATTATTGGCCATAGAAAACCTAAAAGCGCGTGGATTGAGTTGTTGCACCTTGAAACCAAAATGGATGCCTCCAATGCAACATTGTAGTGCAATACCCACAGAATCCACGTTGAGAGGAAAGGAGGCCGAAGAAAAGGTGACCACAAGGAAGAACTCCTTGCGATCACAAGAGGGAGAGAAGTGCACCGTGGAACCAAATTTTCTCCTCACCTGATCCGCAAGGGCAAGTCCCGGCGCAAAATCCCAATGAAGAAGACTCTCCATCATGAACTAATCTAGAGATCGCCATGGTTTTCAGTGGAGCGGGTGGAGGGGGGAGGGGAGGGAGGGAGAGCCATTTTTTAATTGGGCTGGCCAACTAGTACCTGAGTAGCTAATCAAGCATTTGAGAATCTCAAGAGATAGTTGGTTGAGCTGCCCGTCCTTGCCGCTCCCATTGATAAAGATCCTTTTCTCATGTATGTGGCGGCTAATAGTAAGGTTGTTAGTGTGGCAGATGTTGTAGAGCGCAAGTAGCCGGGTAAAGAATACCCGGTTCAGTGGCCAGTTTATTATATCAGTGAAGTGTTGATTGAGTCCAAGCAACGATATCCACATTGGCAAAAACTGGTGTATGGATTGTTTATGGCGAGTCGCAACCTGAAGCATTATTTTCTTGGTCATCCTATTACGGTGGTCACCTCTGTTCTTTTAGGAGACATTATCCAAAACAGAGAAGCCACAGGCCGGGTCGCTAAGTGGGCAATTGAGCTTGGACCCCATGGTTTGAAGTATGTGCCAAGAACAGCTATAAAATCTCAAGCTTTGATGGATTTCATCAATGATTGGATGGATCTGCAGACACCTGAGGAGAAACCCGACAACGCGTATTGGACAATTCATTTTGATGGCTCCAGGCAGTTGGAGGGCTCGGGGGCTGGAGTTATTTTAACTTCCCCACGAGGTGACACATTTTGTTATGTCTTAAGGCTAATGTTTCCTTGTACTAACAATGCAGCTGAATATGGGGCTTTACTCCACAGTCTTCGTATGGCCAAAAAGATGAATTTAAGCCGGGTCAGGTGTCTGGGCGACTCAGACCTTGTGGCTCAGCAAGTTTCAGGCAAGTGAGATTCCAGAGACCCACTCATGGCGGCTTATCACCGGGCGGTTGAAAACATTGCTGGTCACTTCAAGGGTTACCAGGTGGATCACCTTGATCGACGGAAGAACAAGGCGACTGATACCTTAAGACGGCTTGGGTCTCAATGTAAGATGGTGCCTCCTAATGTGTTTCCTGATGTATTGCACAATCCTTCGGTCAAGTTGCCATCCGAGGAAGATCTTGTTGTTCCTGACCCAGAGGCGTAGCTCGTGGCGGCTCTTCATGTTATTCCTAATTGGACTCTTTCTTACTTGGCCTATATGACCCAAGGTGAGTTACCATAGGATGAAACTTTGGCGAGGCAGATAACCAGGAGATCCAAGTCTATGGCTATTATCAACAGCGAGTTACACCGATGCAGTGTGATAGGCGTATTCCAGCGTTGTGTCTCTCCTGCAGAGGGCCGTGAGATCTTGTGAGAGATTCATGACGGTGATTGTGGTCACCATGCCGGCTCTAAATCTTTGGTGGCTAAAGCATTTTGTCATGGGTTTTACTGGTTGACGGCTCATGCGGATGTAGAGGATATAGTTAGCAAGTGTGATGGATGTCAAAAGTTTGCAAGGCAAGCTCATGTGCCGGCTCAGGAATTGCGGATGATCCTGATAACCTGGCCATTTGCAGTCTAGGGGTTGGATATGGTTGGGCCTTTCAAGAGGTCTAAAGACAAAAATACCCACCTTTTGGTGGCGGTTGACAAGTTTACCAAGTGGGTTGAAGTAGAACCTGTTAGTAATTGTGAAGCTGAAACTGTTGTTCAGTTTTTTAAAAAGTTGATCTTTCATTTTGGTTATCCTCATAGTATCATTACAGATAATGGTATTAACCTCTCTAAATGTGCCATGAAGAAATTCTACGATGGAGAGCATATTCGTCTTGAGGTCTCTTTAGTGGCTCATCCGCAGTCTAATGGTCAGGAAGAGCATGCTAATCAGGAGATTTGAGAGGCATCAAGCCCCGGCTCATGGTTCCTTTGAAGCGAACGCCGGGTTGTTGGGATGAGGAACTGTCGTCAGTGCTCTGGAGTATCAATACTACCCCCAACATGTCAACAGGCTATACACCTTTTTTATGGTTTATGGTGCAGAGGCGGTTCTCTCAAGTGATATCCGTCATGACTCGCCTAGGGTGGCGGCTTATGTTGAAGCTCATAATGAGACAACACGACAGGATGCCCTTGATAATTTGGATGAAGAGCGTGACCTTGTGGCGGATCATTCGGCGATATATCAGCAAGACCTACGTCGCTGTCATAGCCATAGAGTTCGCAGCCGAACTTTTCAAGAAGGAAACTTAGTGCTCCGTTTGATTCAGGACCAGACAGGGATGCATAAGCTTTCCCCACCTTGGGAGGGGCCTTTCATGGTTAGCAAGAATCTCAATAATGGTTCTTATTTGAAGTTAATATGCCCTAGAGGAAATAATAAAGTTATTATTTATTTCCTTATATCATGATAAATGTTTATTATTGATGCTAGTATTGTATTAACCGGAAACATAATACATGTGTGAATACATAGACAAACAGAGTGTCACTAGTATGCCTCTACTTGACTAGCTTTTTGATCAAAGAAGGTTATGTTTCCTCACCATAGACATGTATTGTCATTTGATTAATGGGATCACATCATTAGTGAAGGAAATATGCCCTAGAGGCAATAATAAAGTTATTATTTATTTCCTTATTTCATGATAAATGTTTATTATTCATGCTAGAATTGTATTAACCGGAAACATGATACATGTGTGAATACATAGACAAACTGAGTGTCACTAGTATGCCTCTACTTGACTAGCTCATTAATCAAAGATGGTTATGTTTCCTAGCCATAGACAAAGAGTTGTTATTTGATTAACGGGATCACATCATTAGGAGAATGATGTGATTGACTTGACCCATTCCATTAGCTTAGCACTTGATCGTTTAGTGTGTTGCTATTGCTTTCTTCATGACTTATACATGTTCCTATGACTATGAGATTATGCAACTCCCGTTTACCTTCTTCCTCTCCCCCTCTTTCCCCTTCTCTTACTCCAACAAGGAAGGAGGAAGTCCTACTCTCGGTGGGAGTAGGACTCCCCTTGGTGCGCCCCCTCCTAGGTCGGCCGCCCCCTCCCCCCTTGCTCCTTTATATACGGGGGCAAGGGGCACCTCTAGGCACAACAACAATTGATCCTTGAGATCTCTAAGCCGTGTGCGGTGCCCTCCTCCATCATAGTCCTCGATAATATTGTAGCGGTGCTTAGGTGAAGCCCTGCTACGGTAGAACATCAAGATCGTCACCACGCCGTCGTGCTGACGGAACTCTTCCCCGACACCTTGCTGGATCGGAGTCCGGGGATCGTCATCGAGCTGAACGTGTGCTAGAACTCGGAGGTGCCGTAGTTTTGGTGCTTGATCGGTCAGGCCGTGAAGACGTACGACTACATCAACCGCGTTGTTATAATGCTTCCGCTTTTGGTCTACGAGGGTACGTGGACACACTCTCCCCTCTCGTTGCTATGCATCACCATGATCTTGCGTGTGCGTAGGAATTTTTTTGAAATTACTACGTTACCCAACAGTGGCATCCGAGCCTAGGTTTTTTGCGTTGATGTTATATGCACGAGTAGAACACAAGTGAGTTGTGGGCGATACAAGTCATACTGCTTACCAGCATGTCATACTTTGGTTCGGCGGTATTGTTGGATGAAGCGGCCCGGACCAACATTACGCCTACGCTTACGCGAGACTGGTTCTACCGACATGCTTTGCACACAGGTGGCTGGCGGGTGTCAGTTTCTCCAACTTTAGTTGAACCGAGTGTGGCTATGCTCGGTCCGTGCGAAGGTTAAAACAGCACCAACTTGACAAACTATCATTGTGGTTTTGATGCGTAGGTAAGAACGGTTTTTGCTTAGCCCATAGCAGCCACGTAAAATTTGCAACAACAATGTAGAGGACGTCTAACTTGTTTTTGCAGGGCATGTTGTGATGTGATATGGTCAAGACGTGATGAGATATAAGTTGTTGTATGAGATGATCATGTTTTGTTGAAGTTATCGGCAACTGGCAGAAGCCCTATGGTTGTCTCTTTGTTGCATAAGATGCAAGTGCCAAATAATTGCTTTACTTTATCACTATGTGATAGCAATAGTTGCAAGAGCAATAGTTGGTGAGACGACCATGTGACGACACATTGATATAGATCAAGATGATGAAGATCATGGTGTCGTACCGGTGACGATAGAGATCATGGCAGTACTTTGGAGATGGAGATCAAAGGCGCAAGATGATCATGGCCATATCATGTCACATATTTTGATTGCATATGATGTTTATCTGTTATACATCTTATTTTGCTTGGTTCGGCGGTAGCATTTTAAGATGATCTCTCACTAATTATCAAGAAGTGTTACCCCTGAGTATGCACCGTTGCGAAAGTTCTTCGTGCTGAGACAACACGTGATGATCGGGTGTGATAGGCTCTACGTTCAAATACAGCGGGTGCAAAACAGTTGCACACGTGGAATACTCAAGTTAAACTTGACGAGCCTAGCATATAACAGATATGGCCTCGGAACACGGAGACCGAAAGGTCGAGCGTGAATCATATAGTAGATATGATCAACATAGTGATGTCCACCATTGAAACTACTCCATCTCACGTGATGATCGGACATGGTTTAGTTGATTTGGGTCACGTGATCACTTAGAGGATTAGAGGGATGTCTATCTAAGTGGGAGTTCTTTAGTAATATGATTAATTGAACTTTAATTTATCATGAACTTAGTCCTGGTAGTATTTTGCAAATTATGTAGTAGATCAATAGCTTGCGTTGTTGCTTCCCTATGTTTTATATGTGTTCCTAGAGAAAACTAAGTTGAAAGATGTTAGTAGCAATGATGCGGACTTGGTCCGTGATCTGAGGTTTATCCTCATTGCTGCACAGAAGAATTATGTCCTTGATGCACCGCTAGGTGACGGACCAATTGCAGGAGCAGATGCAGACATTATGAATGTTTGGCTAGCTCAATATGATGACTACTTGATAGTTTTGTGCACCATGCTTTATAGCTTAGAACCGGGACGACAAAAACGTTTTTGAAACGTCACGGAACATATGAGATGTTCCATGAGATGAAGTTGGTATTTCAGACTCATGCCCGTGTCAAAAGGTATGAGACCTTTGACAAATACTTCGCCTAAAAGATGGAGGAGAATTGCTCAACTAGTGAGCAAGTACTTAGATTGTCTGGGTACTACAATCGCTTGAATCAAGTGGGAGTTAATCTTCCAGATAAGATAGTGATTGACAGAGTTCTCTAGTCACCATCACCAAGTAACTGGAACTTCGTGATGAACTATAATGCAAGGGATGATGAAAAACGATTCCCGAGCTCTTCGTGATGCTGAAATCGACGAAGGTAGAAATCAAGTAAAGAGCATCAAAGTGTTGATGATTGACAAGACCACTAGTTTTAAGAAAAGGGTAAAGGGAAAGAAAGGGAACTTCAAGTAGAATGACAAGCAAGTTGTCACTCCCGCGAAGAAGCCCAAAGCTGGACCAAAGCCTGAAACTGAGTGCTTACACTGCAAAGGAAATGGTCACTGGAAGCGGAAATGCCCTGAATATTTGGTGGATAAGAAGGATGGCAAAGTGAACAGATATACAGGTTATTGATGTGTACCTTACTAGTGTTTATAGTAGCCCCTGAGTATTTGATACTTGTTCGGTTGCTAAGATTAGTAACTCGAAAAGGGGGTTACAGAATAAACAGAAACTAGTTGAGGGTGAAGTGACGATGTGTGTTAGAAGTGGTTCCAAGATTGATATGATCAAGCATCGTACACTCCCTATACTTTCAAGATTAGGGTAGAACCTAAATAAATGTTATTTGGCGTTTGCGTTAAGCATGAATATGATTTGATCATGTTTATTGCAATACGGTTATTCATTTAAAGTCAGAGAATAATTGTTATTCTGTTTACATGAATAAAACCTTCAATGGTCATACACCCAATGAAAATAGTTTGTTGGATCTCGATCGTAGTGATACACATAATTATAATATTGATGCCAAAAGATGCAAAGTTGATAATGATAGTGCAACTTATTTGTGGCACTGTCGTTTGGGTCATATCGGTGTAAAGCGCATGAAGAAACTCCATGCAGATGGACTTTTGGAATCACTTGATTATGAATCATTTGATGCTTGGGAACTGTGCCTTATGGGCAAGATGACTAAAACTCCGTTCTCCGGAACAGTGGAACGAGCTAGTGAATTATTGGAAATAATAGATACCGATGTATACGGTCTAATGAGTGTTGATGCTCGTGGCGTGTATCGTTATTTTCTGACCTTCACAAGATGATTTGTGTAGATATGAGTATATCTACTTAATGAAACACAAGCCTGAAACATTTGAAAAGTTCAAAGGATTTCAGAGTGAAGTGGAGAATCATCGTAACAAGAAAAAAAGTTTCTACGATCTGATCATGGAGAAGAATATTTGAGTTACAAGTTTGGCCTTCATATAAAAACAATGTGGAATAGTTTCACAGTTCACACCACCTGGAACACTATAGCGTTATGGTGTGTCCGAATGTCGTAAACCGCACTTTATTGGATATTGTGTGATCTATGATGCCTCTTATCGATTTACCACTATTGTTTTGGGGTTATGCATTAGAGACAGCTGCATTCACTTTAAAAAGGGCACCATCAAAATCCGTTGAGACGACGCCTTATGAACTGTGGTTTGGCAAGAAACCAAAGTTTTCGTTTCTTAAATTTGGGGCTTCGATGCTTATGTGAAAAAGTTTCAACCTGATAAGCTTGAACCCAAATCAGACAAGTGTGTCTTCATAGAATACCCAAAAGTAACTATTGGGTACACCTTCTATCACAGATCCGAAGGCAAGTTATTTGTTGCTAAGATGGATCCTTTCTAGAGAAGGAGTTTCTCTTGAAAGAAGTGAGTGGGAGGAAAGTAGAACTTGATGAGGTAATTGTACCTTCTCCCTTATTGGAAAGTAGTTCATCACATAAATTAGTTCTAGTGATTCCTACACCAATTAGTGAGGAAGACAATGATGATGATCATCAAACTTCAGATCAAGTTGCTACCAAACCTCATAGGTCTTCCAGAGTAAGATCCGCACGAGAGTGGTACGGTAATCCAGTTCTGGAAATTGTGTTACTAGACCATGATGAACCTACGAACTATGAGGAAGTGATGATGAGCCCAGATTCCGCGAAATGGCTTGAGGCCATGAAATCTGAGATAGGATCCATGTATGAGAACAAAGTGTGGACTTTGGTTGACTTGCCCGATGATCAGCAAGCCACAGAAAATAAATGGATCTTCAAGAGGAAGACGGACGCTGATAGTAGTGTTACTATCTACAAAGCTAGACTTGTCGAAAAAGGTTTTTGACAAAGTTCAAGGTGTTGAATACAATGAGATTTTCTCACTCATATCGATGCTTAAAAGTCTGTCCGAATCATGTTAGCAATTGCCACATTTTATGAAATTTGGCAAATGGATGTCAAAACTACATTCCTTAATGGATTTCTTAAAGAAGAGTTGTATATGATGCAACCAGAAGGTTTTGTCAATCCTAAAGGTGCTAACAAATTGTGCAAGCTCCAGCGATCCATCTATGGACTGGTGCAAGCATCTAGGAGTTGGAATATACGCATTGATAAGTTGATCAAAGCATATAGTTTTATACGGACTTGTTGTGAACCCTGTATTTACAATAAAGTGAGTGGGAACACTACAACCTTTCTGATAAGTATATGTGAATGACATATTGTTGATCGGAAATGATATAGAATTTTCTGGAAAGCATAAAGGAGTATTTGAAAGGAGTTTTTCAAAGAAAGACCTCAGTAAAGCTACTTACATATTGAGCATCAAGCTCTATTGAGATAGAGCAAGACGCTTGATAAGATTTTCAATTAGTACATACCTTGACAAAATTTTGAAGTAGTTCAAAATAAAACAGTCAAAGAAAGAGTTATTGCATGTGATGCAAAGGTGTGAAGTTGAGTAAGACTCAAAACCCGACCATGGCAGAAAATAGAAAGAGAATGAAAAGTCATTCCCTATGCCTCAGTCATAGGTTCTATAAAGTATGCTATACTGTGTACCGGACCTATTGTATACCTTGCTCTGAGTTTGGCAAAGGAATACAATTTTGATCTAAGAGTAGATCACTGGACAACGGTCAAGAATATCCTTAGTGAGGACTAAGGAGATGTTTCTCGATTATGGAGGTGATAAAAGAGTTCGTCGTAAAGAGTTACATCGATGCAAGCTTTTACACCGATCTAGATGACTCTAAGTCTCAATATGGATACATATTGAAAGTGGGAGCAATTAGCTAGAGTAGATCCGTGCAAAGCATTGTAGACATAGAATATTTGCAAAATACATATGGCTCTGAATGTCACGGACCCGTTGGCTAAACTTCTCTCATGAGCAAAACATGATCATACCTTAGTACTCTTTGGGTGTTAATCACATAGAAATGTGAACTAGATTACTGACTCTAGTAAAGCATTTGGGTGTTGATCACATGACGGTGTGAACTATGGGTATTAATCACATACAGATGTGAATATTGGTGTTAAATCACATGGTGATGTGAACTAGATTATTGACTCTAGTGCAAGTGGGGAACTAAAGGAAATATGCCCTAGAGGCAATAATAAAGTTATTATTTATTTCCTTATTTCATGATAAATGTTTATTATTCATGTTAGAATTGTATTAACCGGAAACATGATACATGTGTGAATACATAGACAAACTGAGTGTCACTAGTATGCCTCTACTTGATTAGCTCCTTAATCAAAGATGGTTATGTTTCCTAGCCATAGACAAAGAGTTGTTATTTGATTAACCGGATCACATCATTAGGAGAATGATGTGATTGACTTGACCCATTCCGTTAGCTTAGCACTTGATCGTTTAGTGTGTTGCTATTGCTTTCTTCATGACTTATACATGTTCCTATGACTATGAGATTATGCAACTCCCATTTACCGGAGGAACACTTTGTGTGCTACCAAACGTCACAACATAACTGGGTGATTATAAAGGAGCTCTACAGGTGTCTCCGAAGGTACATGTTGGGTTGGCGTATTTCGTTATTAGGATTTGTCACTCCGATTGTCGGAGAGGTATCTCTGGGACCACTCGGTAATGCACATCGCTATAAGCCTTGCAAGCATTGCAACTAATTAGTTAGTTGCGGGATGATCTATTATGGAACGAGTAAAGAGACTTGCCGGTAACGAGATTGAACTAGGTATTGAGATACCGACGATCGAATCTCGGGCAAGTAACATACCGATGACAAAGGGAACAATGTATGTTGTTATGCGGTCTGACCGATAAAGATCTTCGTAGAATATGTGGGAGCCAATATGAGCATCCAGGTTCCGCAATTGGTTATTGACCGGAAACGTGTTTCGGTCATGTCTACATTGTTCTCGAACCCGTAGGGTCCGCACGCTTAAGGTTTCGATGACAGTTATATTATGAGTTTATGAGTTTTGATGTACCGAAGGAGTTCGGAGTCCCGGATGACATCAGGGACATGACGAGGAGTCTCGAAATGATTGAGACGTAAAGATCGATATATTGGACGACTATATTCGTACTTCGGAAAGGTTCCGAGTGATTCGGGTATTTTTCAGAGTACCGGAGAGTTACGGGAATTCGCCGGGGAGTATATGGGCCTTATTGGGCCATACGGGAATAGAGGAGAGAAGCCAAAAGGAAGGAGGCCTGCGCCCCCCCTCTGGCCCGAGTTGGACAAAGGGCGCAGCCCCCTTTTCCTTCTTCCTCTCCCCCTCTTTCCCCTTCTCCTACTCCAACAAGGAAGGAGGGAGTCCTACTCCCGGTGGGAGTAGGACTCCCCTTGGCGCGCCCCCTCCTAGGCCGGCCGCCCCCTCCCCCCTTGCTCCTTTATATACGGGGGCAGGGGGGCACCTCTAGGCACAACAACAATTGATCCTTGAGATCTCTTAGCCGTGTGCGGTGCCCCTCTCCACCATAGTCCTCGATAATATTGTAGCGGTGCTTAAGGGAAGCCCTGCGACAGTAGAACATCAAGATCGTCACCACGCCATCGTGCTGACGGAACTCTTCCCCGACACTTTGCTGGATCGGAGTCCGGGGATCGTCATCGAGCTGAACGTGTGCTAGAACTCGGAGGTGCCGTAGTTTCGGTGCTTGATCGGTCGGGCCGTGAAGACGTACGACTACATAAACCGCGTTGTTATAACGCTTCCGCTTTCGGTCTACGAGGGTAGGTGGACACACTCTCCCCTCTCGTTACTATGCATCACCATGATCTTGCGCGTGTGTAGGAATTTTTTTGAAATTACTACGTTACCCAACAATTAGGAGAATGATGGGATTGACATGACCCATTCCGTTAGCTTAGCACACGATCGTTTAGTATATTGCTATTGCTTTCTTCATGACTTATACATGTTACTATGACTATGAGATTATGAAACTCCCGTTTACCAGAGGAACACTTTGTGTGCTACCAAACGTCACAACGTAACTGGGTGATTATAAAGGAGCTCTACAGGTGTCTCCAAAGGTACATGTTGGGTTGGCGTATTTCAAGATTAGGATTTGTCACTCCGATTGTCGGAGAGGTATCTCTGGGCCCTCTCGGTAATGCACATCGCTTAGGCCTTGCAAGCATTGCAACTAATGAGTTAGTTGTGAGATGATGTATTACGGAACGAGTAAAGAGACTTGCTGGTAACAAGATTGAACTAGGTATTGAGATACCGACGATCGAATCTCGGGCAAGTAACATACCGATGACAAAGGGAACAACGTATGTTGTTATGCGGTCTGACCGATAAAGATCTTCGTAGAATATGTGGGACCCAATATGAGCATCCAGGTTCCGCTATTGGTTACTGACCGGAGACGTGTCTCGGTCATGTCTACATTGTTCTCGAACCTGTAGGGTCCGCACGCTTAAAGTTATGATGATAGTTTCATTATGAGTTTATATGTTTTCATGTACCGAAGGTTGTTCAGAGTCCCGGATGTGATCACGGACATGACGAGGAGTCTCGAAACGGTCGAGACATGAATATTGATATATTGGAAGCCTATGTTTGGACATCGGAAGTGTTCCGGGTGAAATCGACATTTTACCGGAGTACCGGGAGGTTACCTGACCCCCCCGGTAACTTAATGGGCCTTAATGGGCCTAGTGGAGGAAGAGGAGAGGAGGCCAAGGGGCAGCCGCGTGCCCCTCCCCCCCAAGTCCGAATTGGACAAGGAGGGGGGCGGTGCCCCCCGTTTCCTTTCCCCTCTCTCTCTCTCCTTCCCCCCAAGTCCTAGTCCAACATGGAAAAGGGGGGAGTCCTACTCCCGATGGGAGTAGGACTCCTCCTGGCGCGCCCTCCTCCTGGCTGGCCGCACCCCCCCTTGCTCCTTTATATATGGGGGCGGGGGGCACCCTAGGGACACAACAATTGATCCTTGAGATCTCTTAGCCGTGTGCGGTGCCCCCCTCCACCATAGTCCTCGATAATATTGTAGCGGTGCTTAGGCGAAGCCCTGCGACGGTAGAACATCAAGATCGTCACCACACCGTCGTGCTGACGGAACTCTTCCCCGACACTTTGCTGGATCGGAGTCCGGGGATCGTCATCGAGCTGAACGTGTGCTAGAACTCAGAGGTGCTGTAGTTTCAGTGCTTGATCAGTCGGGCCATGAAGACGTATGACTACATCAACCGCGTTGTTATAACGCTTCCGCTTTCGGTCTACGAGGGTACGTGAACACACTCTCCCCTCTCGTTGCTATGCATCACCATGATCTTGCGTGTGCGTAGGAATTTTTTTGAAATTATTACGTTCCCCAACAGTGGCATCCGAGCCTGGTTTTATGCATAGATGTCATATGCACGAGTAGAACACAAGTGAGTTGTGGGCGATATAAGTCATACTGCTTACCAACATGTCATACTTTGGTTCAGCGGTATTGTGAGATGAAGCGGCCCGGACTGACATTACGCGTACGCTTACGCGAGACTGGTTTCACTGCCACAAGCACTAGTTGCTTAAAGGTGACCGGCGGGCGTCTATATCTCTCAATTTCGTTGAACCGAATGTGGCTACGCCCGGTCCTTGCGAAGGTTAAAACAGCACCAACTTGACAAACTATCGTTGTGGTTTTGATGCGTAGGTAAGAACGGTTCTTGCTCAGCCCATAGCAGCCACGTAAAATTTGCAACAACAAAGTAGAGGACGTCTAACTTGTTTTTGCAGGGCATGTTGTGATGTGATATGGTCAAGACATGATGCTAAATTTTATTGTATGAGATGATCATGTTTTGTAACCTAGTTATCGGCAACTGGCAGGAGCCATATGGTTGTCGCTTTATTGTATGCAATGCAATCGCCCTGTAATGCTTTACTTTATCACTAAGCGGTAGCGATAGTCATAGAAGCATAAGATTGGCGAGACGGCGATGATGCTACAATGGAGATCAAGGTGTCGCGCCGGTGACAATGGTGATCATGACGGTGCTTCGAAGATGGAGATCACAAGCACAAAATGATGATGGCCATATCATATAACTTATATAGATTGCATGTGATGTTTATCTTTTATGCATCTTATCTTGCTTTTATTGACGGTAGCACTATAAGATGATCCCTCACTGAATTATCATAGTAAAAGTGTTCTCCCAGAGTATGCACCATTGCGAAAGTTCTTCGTGCTGAGACACCACGTGATGATCGGGTGTGATAGGCTCTATGTTCAAATACAACGGGTGCAAAACAGTTGCACACGCGGAATACTCACGTTAAACTTGACAAGCCTAGCATATAACAAATATGGCCTCGGAACACGGAGACCGAAAGGTCGAGCATGAATCATATAGTAGATATGATCAACATATTGATGTTCACCGTTGAAACTACTCCATCTCACATGATGATTGGACATGGTATAGTTGATATGGATCACGTAATCACTTAGAGGATTAGAGGGATGTCTATCTAAGTGGGAGTTCTTTAGTAATATGATTAATTAAACTTAAATTTGTCATGAACTTAGTACCTGATAGTATCTTGCTTGTCTATGTTAATTGTAGATAGATGGCCCGTGTTGTTGTTCCGTTGAATTTTAATGTGTTCCTTGAGAAAGCAAAGTTGAAAGATGATCGTAGCAATTACACGAACTGGGTCCGTAACTTGAGGATTATCCTCATTGCTTCACAGAAGAATTACGTCCTGGAAGCACCGCTGGGTGCCAGGCCTGCTGCTGGAGCAACACCAGATGTTATGAACGTCTGGCAGAGCAAAGCTGATGACTACTCTATAGTTCAGTGTGCCATTCTTTACGGCTTAGAACCGGGTCTTCAACAACGTTTTGACCGTCATTGAGCATATGAGATATTCCAGGAGTTGAAGTTAATATTTCAAGAAAATGCTCGGATTTAGATATATGAAGTCTCCAATAAGTTCTACAGCTGCAAGATGGAGGAGAACAGTTCTGTCAATGAGCATATACTCAAAATGTCTGGGTATAATAATCACTTGATTCAACTGGGAGTTAATCTTCCGGATGATAGCGTCATTGACAGAATTCTCCAATCGCTTCCACCAAGCTACAAGAGCTTTGTGATGAACTATAATATGCAAGGGATGGAAAAGACTATTTCCGAGCTCTTCGCGATGCTAAAAGCTGCGGAGGTAGAAATCAAGAAGGAGCATCAAGTGTTGATGGTTAACAAGACCACTAGTTTCAAGAAAAAGGGAAAGGGAAGAAGAAGGGAAGCTTCAAGAAGAACAACAAACAAGTTGCTGCTCAGGAGAAGAAACCCAAGTCTGGACCTAAGCCTGAAACTGAGTACTTCTACTACAAGCAGACTTGTCACTGGAAGCGGAACTGCCCCAAGTATTTGGCGGATAAGAAGGATGGCAAGGTGAACAAAGGTATATGTGATATACATGTTATTGATGTGTACCTTACTAATGCTCGCAGTAGCACCTGGGTATTTGATACTGGTTCTGTTGCTAATATTTGCAACTCGAAACAGGGACTACGGATTAAGCGAAGATTAGCTAAGGACGAGGTGACGATGCGCATGGGAAATGGTTCCAAAGTCGATGTGATCGCGGTCGGCACGCTACCTCTACATCTACCTTCGGGATTAGTTTTAGACCTAAATAATTGTTATTTGGTACCAGCGTTGAGCATGAACATTATATCTGGATCTTGTTTGATGCGAGACGGTTATTCACTTAAATCAGAGAATAATGGTTGTTCTATTTATATGAGTAATATCTTTTATGGTCATGCACCCTTGAAGAGTGATCTATTTTTATTGAATCTCGATAGTAGTGATACACATATTCATAATGTTGAAGCCAAAAGATGCAGAGTTGATAATGATAGTGCAACTTATTTGTGGCACTGCCGTTTAGGTCATATCGGTGTAAAGCGCATGAAGAAACTCCATACTGATGGACTTTTGGAACCACTTGATTATGAATCACTTGGTACTTGTGAAATGTGCCTCATGGGCAAGATGACTAAAACACCGTTCTCCGGTACTATGGAGAGAGCAACTGATTTATTGGAGATCATACATACAGATGTATGTGGTCCGATGAATGTTGAGGCTCATGGCGGATATAGTTATTTTCTCACCTTCACAGATGATTTGAGCAGATATGGGTATATCTACTAAATGAAGCATAAGTCTGAAACATTTGAAAAGTTCAAAGAATTTCAAAGTGAAGTTGAAAATCATCGTAACAAGAAAATAAAGTTTCTACGATCTGATCGTGGAGGAGAATATTTGAGTTACGAGTTTGGTCTACATCTGAAACAATGCAGAATAGTTTTGCAACTAACGCCACCCGGAACACCACAGCGTAATGGTGTGTCCGAACGTCGTAATCGTACTTTACTAGATATGGTGCGATCTATGATTTCTCTTACATATTTACCGCTGTCATTTTGGGGTTATGCTTTAGATACGGCCGCATTCACGTTAAATAGGGCACCATCAAAATCTGTTGAGACGACGCCTTATGAACTATAGTTTGGCAAGAAACCAAAGTTGTCGTTTCTGAAAGTTTGGGGCTGCGATGCTTATGTGAAAAAGCTTCAACCTGATAAGCTCGAACCCAAATCGGAGAAATGTGTCTTCATAGAATACCCAAAGGAGGCTGTTGGGTACACCTTCTATCACAGATCCGAAGGTAAGACGTTTGTCGCTAAATTCGGAAACTTTCTGGAGAAGGAATTTCTCTCGAAAGAAGTGAGTGGGAGGAAAGTAGAACTTGATGAGGTAATTGTACCTGCTCCCTTATTGGAAACTAGTATATCGCAGAAACAGGTTTCTGTGACACCTACACCAATTAGTGAGGAAGATAATGATGATGATCATGAAACTTCAGATCAAGTTGTTACTGAACCTCGTAGATCAACCAGAATAAGATACACACCAAAGTGGTACGGTAATCCTGTTCTGGAAGTCATGTTACTAGACCATGATGAACCTACGAACTATGAAGAAGCAATGGTGAGCCCAGATTCCGCAAAATGGTTTGAGGCCATGAAATCTGATATGGGATCCATGTATGAGAACAAAGTGCGGACTTTGGTTGACTTGCTCGATGATCGGCAAGCAATTGAAAATAAATGGATCTTCAAGAAGAAGACTGACGCTGACGGTAATGTTACTGTCTACAAAGCTCGACTTGTCGCGAAAGGTTTTCGACAAGTTCAAGGGGTTGACTACGATGACACCTTCTCACCCGTAGCGATGCTTAAGTCTGTCCGAATCATGTTAGCAATTGCCGCATTTTATGATGGATGTCAAAACTGCTTTCCTGAATGGTTTTCTGGAAGAAGAGTTGTATATGATGCAACCGGAAGGTTTTGTCGATCCAAAGGGAGCTAACAAAGTGTGCAAGCTCCAGCGATCCATTTATGGACTGGTGCAAGCCTCTCGGAGTTGGAATAAACGCTTTGATAGTGTGATCAAAGCATTTGGTTTTATACAGACTTTTGGAGAAGCCTGTATTTACAAGAAAGTGAGTGGGAGCTCTGTAGCATTTTTGATCTTATATGTAGATGACATATTGTTGATTGGAAATAATATAGAATTTCTGGATAGCATAAAGGGATACCTGAATAAGAGTTTTTCTATGAAAGACCTTGGAGAAGTTGCTTACATTTTGGGCATCAAGATCTATAGAGATAGATCAAGACGCTTAATTGGAGTTTCACAAAGCACATACCTTGATAAAGTTTTGAAGAAGTTCAAAATGGATTAGTCAAAGAAAGGGTTCTTGCATGTGTTACAAGGCGTGAAGTTGAGTCAGACTCGAAGCCCGACCACCGCAAAAGATAGAGAGAAAATGAAAGTCATTCCCTATGCTTCAACCATAGGTTCTATCATGTATGCAATGTTGTGTACCAGACCTGATGTATGTCTTGCTATAAGCATAGCAGGGCGGTACCAAAGTAATCCCGAAGTGGAGCACTGGATAGCGGTCAAGAACATCCTGAAATACCTTAAAAGGACTAAGGATATGTTTCTCGCTTATGGAGGTGAAAAAAGAGCTCATCGTAAATGGTTACGTTGATGCAAGCTTTAACACTGATCCGGATGACTCTAAGTCGCAAACCGGATATGTATTTTTATTGAATGGAGGAGTTGTCAGTTGGTGCAGTTCCAAGCAGAGCGTCGTGGCGGGATCTACATGTGAAGCGGAGTACATTGCTGCTCGGAAGCAGCAAATGAAGGAGTTTGGATGAAGGAGTTCATATCCGATCTAGGTGTCATACCTAGTGCATCGGGTCCAATGAAAATCTTTTGTGACAATACCGGTGCAATTGTTTGACGAAGGAATCCAGATTTCACAAAAGAATGAAGCACATCAAGAGACGCTTCAATTCCATTCGGGATGTAGTCCAAGTTTGAGACATAGAAATTTGCAAGATGCATACAGATCTGAATGTAGCAGACCCGTTGACTAAGCCTCTTCCACGAGCAAAACATGATCAGCACCAAGGCTCCATGGGTGTTAGAATCATTACAGTGTAATCTAGATTATTGACTCTAGTGCAATGGGAGACTGAAAGAAATATGCCCTAGAGGCAATAATAAAGTTATTATTTATTTCCTTATATCATGATAAATGTTTATTATTCATGCTAGAATTGTATTAACCGGAAACATGATACATGTGTGAATACATAGACAAACTGAGTGTCACTAGTATGCCTCTACTTGATTAGCTCCTTAATCAAAGATGGTTATGTTTCCTAGCCATAGACAAAGAGTTTTTATTTGATTAACGGGATCACATCATTAGGAGAATGATGTGATTGACTTGACCCATTCCGTTAGCTTAGCACTTGATCGCTTAGTGTGTTGCTATTGCTTTCTTCATGACTTATACATGTTCCTATGACTATGAGACTATGCAACTCCCGTTTACCGAAGGAACACTTTGTGTGCTACCAAACGTCACAACGTAACTAGGTGATTATAAAGGAGCTCTACAGGTGTCTCCAAAGGTACATGTTGGGTGGGCGTATTTCGAGATTAGGATTTGTCACTCCGATTGTCAGAGAGGTATCTCTGGGCCCTCTCGATAATGCACATCACATAAGCCTTGCAAGCATTGCAACTAATGAGTTAGTTGTGAGATGATGTATTATGGACCGAGTAAATAGACTTGCCGGTAACAAGATTGAACTAGGTATTGAGATACCGACGATTGAATCTCGGGCAAGTAACATACCAATGACAAAGGGAACAATGTATGTTGTTATGCAGTCTGACCGATAAAGATCTTTGTCGGTGTCAAAACCGGCGGATCTCGGGTAGGGGGTCCCGAACTGTGCGTCTAGGCGGATGGTAACAGGAGACAAGGGACACGATGTTTTACCCAGGTTCGGGCCCTCTTGATGGAGGTAAAACCCTACGTCCTGCTTGATTGATATTGATATTGTGGATGTTTACAAGAGTGGATCTACCACGAGATCAAGGAGGCTAAACCCTAGAAGCTAGCCTATGTTATGATTGTAATGGTTGTTGTTGTTGTGTCCTACGGACTAGAGCCATCCGGTTTATATAGACACCGGAGAGGGCTAGGGTTACATAGAGTCGGTTACAATGGTAGGAGATCTACGTATCCGTATCGCCAAGCTTGCCTTCCACGCCAAGGAAAGTCCCATCCGGACACGGGACGAAGTCTTAAATCTTGTATCTTCATAGTCTTGGAGTCCGGTCGATGATGATAGTCCGGCCGATGATAGTTCGGCTGATGATGGTAGTCCGGCTATTCGGACACCCCCTAATCCAGGACTCCCTCAGTAGCCCCTGAACCAGGCTTCAATGACGATAAGTCCGGCGCGTATATTGCTTGGCATTGCAAGGCGGGTTCCTCCTCCGAATGATAGAAGATTGTGTACACCAGGATAGTGTCTGGCTCTGCAAAATAAAT
Organism: Triticum dicoccoides; assembly: GCF_002162155.2. Lineage (NCBI taxonomy): Eukaryota > Viridiplantae > Streptophyta > Magnoliopsida > Poales > Poaceae > Triticum > Triticum dicoccoides. Next base: position 647,269,104 of record NC_041385.1, on the reverse strand, counting down.
TCCACATTCCACCGTAGAGAGAATAATATATACACAAGTTCAATCTGCTGACGTTTTTTGCGGCATGACGTCACGCCACTACCAAGCCATTACTTGAATCGTTTTTTACTCTACCACCTCAGCGCATTTGGCGAAGCGGTTTCCTTGGCACGTCTTGTCAAAGCAGAGATCGTGTTCCCCCTTAATCCGGGATTCTCATCAATACGGACGTGGGTAACCCAACCGCGCCCGTCGCCCCGCCCCCTCTATCGAAGGCGAGTCCCAAACGGTCACGGAGACGGCTCTTGGTATTCTCCCTCTTTATAACGGGACCAAGGCTCGTTTCTTTTCTTCAATCCTCCATCGAATCCTCTCCCCGCTCCAAGTTCCAGCACCTAGAGCTCTAGATTCGAGCGCTTCGGACCTTCAATGATGTCCGGTTCCGACCTCCAGGGCCGGTGGATGCCCTCCTCCGTCATGGAGGAGGACGTGCTAAAGCTGCGGGAGGCCAAGTACCTGGCTTATGAGATTTCGCACAGGTTGCCTGCCGAAGGGCAGGCCATCCCCACCCCCGAGCCCGGCGAGTATGTCGTTTTTGTATCCCACCTCCGTCGGGGTTTAGGCTTCTCGATGGATCCTTTTGTGAGAGGGCTCATGTTTTACTATGGGTTGGAATTCCACGATTTGGCTCCGGAGTCCATCCTCCATATTTCCGCAGTTATTGTTGTCTGCGAAGCCTTCCTCCGCGTCACCCCTCACTTCGGCCTGTGGCTGAAGACCTTCAATGTGGCCCCGAAGATGATCCGGGGGCGTCAAGCGGAGTGCGGCGGGGCGGCCATAAGTAGGAGGGCCGATGCCCCGTGGCCCGCTGGCTCCTTCCAATAGGAGCTCGGCCCGTGGCAGCAAGAGTGGTTCTATATTACCGTTCCGAGGGGCCGCAGACAAAAGCCGCCGCCCTTATTCCGCCCGGGACCTCCATGATGGTTGATGTCGTGGGTCAACCAAGGGCTCAACTGGGGGCCGTCAAAGGACGTGCCCCTACTGCAGGGCCGGATTCGAGATCTCCAAACGAGGGAGGTCGATATGGTGGTGGTAATGCAGGTTATGCTGATTAGGCGTCTCCCGCCCTGCAAACGCCACCCTCTCCGGCTATGGGAGTTCAATCTGGAGGGCCCACGGATTCTTCAACACTTCATGGGTATGACACCCCTAGAGATGTACAAATTATTCTTTGGATCGCAAGAGGCGCGTCCGGAATTGACCGAGGATGCTGGCCTAAGCTGCAATCACCCGGATACTCAAGTAAGTAGTTCCAAGTCCGGACATACCGTTCGTTTGCCTTTCGGTAATTCGCCTTATGACCAACTTCCTTCTAAACAGGAATGGATAGCGGAAGCAAAATTGATATGGTGTCCGGCCCCCCTCCCCGAGACCGCGCCGGATTCCGTGCTGGTTCGGATGCTTGAGGTTGCACCTCCAGAGGAAGGCGAAGGGGAAAGCAGGAAAGCTACTGCCTCGCCTAAGGAGGCTCTTGAAAGAGGGGGAATCGAGAATCCCTCCCTCCAAGGGGAGAAGAGGACTACCTCCGAGGACCCGGGGGCAAAAGCCCCTAAACGGGGGAAGAAATCTTCGCCAGAGGGTCCAGCGTCCGGGGAGGCCCCGGCTGCACAATCTCCCTTAAAGAGTCAGCCCTCCAACGAGCCGTAAGTAGAAAGAAAGGAGTATTGTAATAAGGGACATCCCTATTTGTGCTTCTGAGGATAACTAAAGTTTTTACCTTGTAGTTCGGATCTCCGTCCTTCGCAAATGAGCTCGTCTTCGGGGGACCTTCGTCCGGAGATGATGGAGAGCGAGACGCCTCCGTCCGGGGCGCAGTCGGATAGGGCGGACGATCCTGAAGTGTCATCACGGAGGGAGCCCCCGGGTTTGGCAAGGCCGGATAGTTCGGCGCCAACTGGTGTACGGCTGAAGGATCTTCTTGAGAAGGCGTCTATCTCAGAAGATCACCACGCATTGATGAGCATGGTGATTGAAAGGATTTCGTCCGCCGAAGGCGGGTTGCACAATGTCGTCAGGAGTTTGCTGGCGGGGTTTGAGGTACGTAAAAATGACACACCTTTTAACAGTTTTGCATATAGAATGCACCCTGTATAGATAGTAGCCCCTGAGACTCAGTAGGTTGTCGAAATCAACAACGTGCCGAGGATCAAAATCGCAGGTTTAAATTTCCGCCGTGCCGATGCAGGTGGTGGGTCGTCCGGGGGCCAGCCGGACTAATGGAGTTGCTGAACTAAAGAGGCAACTCGCTGTTGCGGATGCGGACATCACGCTGGTCAACAGGCGACTTGATGAGTCGCAAGGTAAGTGTTACTGTGCGGTCACTTGGTAAGGGAGCCGAAGCCAGCTCTTTACAACATGTGTGTGAAATGCAGATAGTGCCGCTGCTGTGGAGAGCCTCCGGACCGAACTTGCTCATGCCAAGGAGCAGGCTAGAAGGAGTAATGCGGCGGCCTCGAGGGAGGCCGAGGAGTTAGCGGCCGAAAGGGTCGCACACTGCCGGAGTAGGGAAGAGATGGTCGAAATGGCCGTGAAGTTAAAAGATGCTACCGACCGTAATGAGGCTCTTGGGAAGGAGCGCCTAGCGGGGCAAGAAGACCTGGAGAAGGCCACCACCGAAGCCAAGGATGCCCGCTCTGCAATGCGGGCTATAAAGGAAGAGCTGCGCCAGGCCGGAGAAATTGTAGCTGGCAAGCCTTTTCTGCTGCTCCGAAGGTTTACGGATCCAAAGTATGCTCAGCTGGGCCAACTGTGGCGTCCAGAGGACCCTTATATGGACTTAGCAGCGAGTGCGGCGGATGCCGTTGTGCATTTTCGAAGCCAGAAGGATCACAAGACGGAAGAGCTGTTTTGGTCTCAATTCCATAGTCCGGAGTGCTCACTTTCGCTGACCGACCGTTTGGCCGAGTGGGCTGAGCTAAATAGGTTGTCCGGGCTTGCTATGACGGATATAGTGACCCATGTTTGGCCGTATAGGCCCGAGCCGAAGAGTTACTTTGGCTTATTGCAGCAATTTCTTGGGGTGGTGCCGCATATGAAGGCAATGAAGCGGTCGGCCTGCATAGAGGGTGCGCGGATGGCACTCGCCCATGTGAAGACATATTGGACAGAGATGGATGCCACTGCTGTTGCGACCCCGGGTTCGGACGATAACCGGTTACCCGCCGAGCACTATTTTGGCGAAGTGCTGCGTGGTGCTCGTGTAATAGAGTCGCAGTGCTCAAAAAATGTTACGTTCGAGTGAACGTTTTTATGATATAAAACAATATTTATGATGTAAGCGCCTTTTATACTTGTGCGTTCAAGTAATAGAATATCTCCTATGCGGCCGTTCAAATATACGTGTGTATAACCTGAAAGATGGCAGTCGTCGGCTTCAGCCCCCACGAACAAGGTGCGGGGGTGTTCGCAAAAAATAGCGTGTTTTCACACTTAATCCGACGTCTCGGTCCTATAAAGGAGGTGGTAGCGTAGCAAACGAGGCAACCGGACTATAATGCTTTATCACTTTCACTTAGCCATGGAGTTCGAGGGTGGGGCTACGACATAGCCCCTGGGGGCACCGCGCTCTCCGAATTTGAGGCGCGTATGTGCCTGACCGGGAAACAGCCCTTCGTCAAAGCGGAGGAATTCTAAACATTCCTATGGTCGATCGAGTGGTTGACCAGTCTCTCGCTGTATCATGACAGTCAGTTTTCGGCTTTCTCTACTGAGGTGCTCGCCCAGCCGAACTGGGGCACAATCGCAGTAGTTCTCCTGGTGCCGCGTTAGCCGATGATACGGAATGTAAGGCAGCAAAACACAGGAGCCGAGCAAACCCAACATTTAACCAAAGACATGATTCGGAGCTGATGCATATAAGGCCTAACTCGAGACGCCGAACACTCCCGAAGGTGTTCGGTCTTTACAATAGCGGGCAAAACAATGCCCTAAGCCCCTTGTGTCCAGGTACGGGCAAGTTCTTCTGGCGCGGCCGATGCCAAAACGCCAGTCTCCACTCTGGTTATAATGAGAAACTAGGGGATTATAGCAACAAGAGACAGTAAGAAAGGTTTACGTAGGGTCTTAGTCTGAAAAGAGTCCTTGCAACAGGTCCCTACTGCACGTCTGCGCCTGTGTCTCCGTTGTGCCGTATCCTGGACGGGTGTGCACGCTGTTCATCTGTAAAAAGAGAGGAACTTAGTTTGAAAAGAAATCGTGCGAGAAAGTGCATAAAAAATTGAAATATAGATTAATAAAGCTGAGCCTATGCTAGCTCATCATGGCTTATATGTACAAACCCTTGTGAAGGGGTGTGTGGCTAGGTAGCCCCTAGCTTATTTCCTCCGGACTCGTCCAGCCGTGTCCGGGGTCTCAGGCGACCTTTTAATGAAATGATGCCACGTAAACCGGGCATTTTAAGCGTAAGAGACGCGTAATGTGGTATTGCATTGAAGCGGACGAAAGCTTCCCGTCCCCGTGATGCTTGATAGCTACTTTTAAATGGGGCGACATGAAAGGTTAGCTTTTCTCATCGGAAGTTGTCAGGTGACCCAAACACAACTTCTAGTAATAATGAAATTGTGCACCTGGCGTAAGGGCCTGGCGCCACTCCTTTGAAGGAAGTGCGGCTATGCCGGATTGTAGTAGGGTCTATCCCAACTTGTGGATTGTGTCCGGATATAGCAGGTTTAAGTCACTGCCGCCGTCCATCAAAACCTGCGTGAATTGCAGTCCGTCTATTATGGGAACCAATATCAGGGCAGTCTATCCTGCATTCCGGATACTTCTGGACTAATCCAGATGGTCGAAAGTGATTGGTTTTGACATCCAATCTCGGTGTTCCGCTGGGGTGGACCGTGCGACACTTGTCTTAGCGAGTGTCGTGTTGGTTTTACATACTATCACATGAAGTGAGTTTACTGTTTTGACTTCTTGTGGGAAAGTCTTTTGACTTCCGGTGCTCTGCTGGTGGGGTTCGTCATCGTCCTCGCTTGGCGCATCGAGCCCCTTGTGTCCGGCGTTGAGTCTGCCGGACTGTTTAAAAACCCAACAATTTCGGTTGGTATGGTTTGCAGGCCTTCCGGAGGTACTGTGGATTTGACATATCCGATCTAAAATTTTGTTTAAATTTGACAGCTCGTCACTATTGTCCTTAAGAGGCAGTGTTTTATTGTTTGGTCGCGAGCTTTTGAATCCGGCGTTGACCGCCATGCCCTTTGGGATTTTTTCTTTATTCTGGCGCTGATCTTTCCTGCGTCGTGATTTTCCGTTTCCATCTCTGATCTCGGATGTACTCGGGTCGCTGGTGCTGCATCTTGCTTGCCAGCTGTCTTCTCCTGCGCAAAAGCGCATCATGAGGCTTGTTAGCGTGGCCATTGTTCTTGGCTTCTCTTGGCCGAGGTGTCTAGCGAGCCATTCGTCTCGGACGTTGTGTTTAAAAGCTGCTAAGGCTTCCGCGTCCGGACAGTCGACTATTTGGTTCTTTTTGGTAAGGAACCTGTTCCAGAATTTGCGCGTTGACTCTCCGAGCTGTTGGGTTATATGACTCAAATCGTCTGCATCCAGAGGGCGGACATAAGTCCCTTGAAAATTTGCTCTAAACGCATCCTCAAGCTCTTCCCAACTTCCAACAGTGTTTTCTGGGAGGCTTTTGAGCCAATGCCGAGCTGGCCCTTTGAGCTTGAGGGGTAGGTATTTTATGGCATGGAGATCATCTCCTCTAGCCATGTGTATGTGTAGTATGTAATCTTCTATCCAGACTCCTGGGTCTGTTGTGCCGTCGTATGCCTCTATGTTTATGGGTTTGAACCCTGCTGGAAATTCTTGATCCAGCACCTCATCGGTAAAACATAGCGGATGTGCGGCGCCCCTGTATTTGGGTGTGCCGCTGTCTTCGAACACTTGTCGTGTTGTGTTACTTCCTGGGGCCCTCCTTTTTGGCCCGTAGATGGACCTAGTTGGGCCGTCCGTTTTCCCAGGATCATAAGTCGGCTTGTGTGCGGCGCCGCTTGTCGCTTTTGGCCTGTCATCTGGCCGTCTATCCGGCCAGGCGGCCTCTTTATTTTTTGACTGTGAGGGCTCTATGGCTTCCTCGTCAAATTATGACAGCAGCTTGCGCTTCGGGTAGCTCTTTGTTTGATGGCCATTGCCATATTTGTCTACGGTCTTGAGTATTTTGCTCCACTTCATTCTGAGTATGTCTTCCGCTGTTTTGAGCTTCCGTTTTTCCTTCGTCAAACTTCTTGCAGTGGCGACGAGTCTTTTGTGAAGGTTCTTATGCTCCGGTGGTGTGTCCGGACTGTTGATTGCTCCGTGAAGGGGTTGATTATCCGGTTCCTGTTCGGATGGTTGCTTGGTTGTATGTTCGTCGTCCGCTGGTTTGCCCTGCTCTATCGCTGGGTCGTTAGGAATGCTGCTTTGATCGAGGCGGGACTTAGGGCGGCGTCTACATCGCCGTTTTGGTTGTTTATCGGCGGGATTATCCTCTGCCGCGTCCCGTTGTTCCTCGGTATCGCTTCCCTTTGGGGTGTCCACCATATGTATGTCATGTGATGAGGTGGCCTTCCAGTGCCCTATAGGCGCTGGTTCTTGATCGTCTCCGGCATCGTCGTCCATACCGTTGATGTCTTCGGAGTCATAGTTTAGCACGTCGGTTAGATCGTCGACGGTGGCTACAAAGTGGGTGGTGGGTGGGCTCTGAATTTCTTCATTGTCCGCGTCCCGACCATCCTGGCCATAGTTCGGCCAGGGCTCTCCGGATAATGAGAGATGCTTCAGCGAATTTAAGATATCGCCGAAGGGTGAGTGCTGAAAGGTGTCCGCAGCGGTGAATTCCATGATCGGCGCCCAATCGGATTCGACTAGCAGGGGCGCAGGAGGTTCGGAGTCCGGCAGGGGGTCCGGCACCTCGGAGTCATGGGCTTTATGCGGGACAAGATAAGTGTTCGGCTCCATCACCGTAGAAGTTGCAGCTCCCGAGGCGGTGTCCAGCCATCCGTCCTCGATTTGAGCGATCGGCTCCGGACTATGGGTCGGAGCGGATTCGTGTGCGGCCTCCAAGGTGCTGTCCGGTGGCAGAGTTAAGTCGTGCCCATCGTGACAGCGCGGCATGCTCGGCTGTGGCTCAGATCCATCGAAGATCAAGTCCCCGCGGATATCGGCCGTGAATTTTAGGCTTCCAAACCTGACCTGACGGCCAGGGGCGTAGCTTTCGATCTGCTCCAGATGGCCAAGTGAGTTGGCCCGCAGTGCGAAGCCGCCGAATACGAAGATCTGTCCGGGGAGAAAAGTCTCACCCAGGATTGCGTCATTGTCGATTGAAGAGGCCATCAAGCCTATCGGTGATGACACAGAGGAACTCTCAATGAAAGCACCAATGTCGGTGTCAAAACCGGCGGATCTCGGGTAGGGGGTCCCGAACTGTGCGTCTAGGCGGATGGTAATAGGAGACAAGGGACACGATGTTTTACCCAGGTTCCGTCCCTCTTGATGGAGGTAAAACCCTACGTCCTGCTTGATTGATATTGATATTGTGGATGTTTACAAGAGTGGATCTACCATGAGATCAAGGAGGCTAAACCCTAGAAGCTAGCCTATGGTATGATTGTAATGGTTGTTGTTGTTGTGTCCTACGGACTAGAGCCATCCGGTTTATATAGACACCGGAGAGGGCTAGGGTTACATAGAGTCGGTTACAATGGTAGGAGATCTACGTATCTGTATCGCCAAGCTTGCCTTCCACGCCAAGGAAAGTCCCATCCTGACACGGGACGAAGTCTTCAATCTTGTATCTTCATAGTCTTGGAGTCCGGTCGATGATGATAGCCCGGCCGATGATAGTTCGGCTGATGATGGTAGTCCGGCTATCCGGACACCCCCTAATCCAGGACTCCTCTTCGTAGAATATGTGGGAGCCAATATGAGCATCCAGGTTCCGCTATTGGTTATTTACCGGAGACGTGTCTCGGTCATGTCTACATTGTTCTCGAACCCGTAGGGTCCGCACGCTAAAAGTTACGATGACAGTTTCATTATGAGTTTATATGTTTTGATGTACCGAAGGATGTTCGGAGTCACGGATGTGATCACGGACATGACGAGGAGTCTCGAAATGGTTGAGACATGAAGATTGATATATTGGAAGCCTATATTTGGACATCGGAAATGTTCCGGGTGAAATCGGCATTTTACCGGAGTACCGGGAGGTTACCGGAACCCCACGGTAACTTAATGGGCCTTAATGGGCCTAGTGGAGGAAGAGGAGAGGAGGCCAAGGGGCAGCCGCGCGCCCCTCCCCCCC